>NC_081559.1:2927330-3227330 GCF_022355385.1 Mustela nigripes | reverse complement strand
GTTGGCCAGAGCTGTTCTAGGGAACAGTGGCAAAAGCATTTACTACAGGAAGGAGTCCTACTGGAAAAGAAGACTGAACTATATTGAAGATGACTTTTCATTCCTGGTGAGTTCTGATACTTACTGTGCTATAGGTGGCCATCAAGATTCTGGGACAGTCGTTACCACTTTCCCTGAGTGAAGACTGTCATCAGGAACAGGGACTCATGTTGATCTTCAAGGAGCCATTGAACACGAACATCTGCCCCATCAATACCAGGACGTTATATCTTAACCCTCTTAACCTTCAGAACCCGTGACAGAAGACTGGCTTGCTCTTCCTACGTGCTCTTTGTAAAAGTGCTGCCAGAGACCTGCGGCCGCTGGACCAGTGTTCTCCAGAGAATGATCCGTAGGATGCTAGTAAATGCTAGTCAGTGAAGGGAATCTGAGGTCATCTAAGATTGATACAAAGTTGAACAAACATGCTGCAGGATTTCTCAGAGCCTTTAATGCTGCTGATGCACATCGTGAATCTCCTCAAGAGAAGTTGTGTGCAGCAGTTTCTGACTGCACAGATCCCTTTTTGACCACAGATCCCTTTTTCATGAGGTTAATATTCCTATGAACAGTTTGGAAAATGCTAATGATAGCAAGATTGAGGTTTGAGGAGGTTAAATAACTTGTCCAAAACCATTTAGAGGCAGCACTGGGACTAGAACTGCAGCCCTAGTGTTTCCTGCAATTCTCAGGGTTAAGAGACTTTAAGAGGTGGGCCTAGGGGCCATCTCCCTAGAGCCTTGGGTCTTACCATATTGGTGACTTTTAAAAAAAATTTTAAATAATGGACAGTTAGCTGTTTGGTAACTGTGATAGAGAAACATTTCTTAAGATTATATTTTAAAGCTTGATAATATTTTTACGGACATGTAAAAATCAGAAATGAGAATTATTTTCTGTAATATTTTGTATGTTGAAATTGAAGACATTTAACTTCCTGTGACATTTTGAGCTGACTGGTCCATTTTTAAAAATTTAGTTATATATATTTGTAAGAGTTTCCTACAAAACAGATTTGTGATCTTTCTTCACAGAACACATCTTTTTTTTCTTGATTCTCCAGAGTGAAATGAGGGACTGTGAACTTGAACCCTGGGGTGAGAAGGCCAACACTTAAGAGCCGAGAAATGCTGTGAGCAGGGCAAAACAATGCAAGGGTTAGGATGGGCTAAACTGGTTAACTTTAAGAACAAACATGGGCTTTTTTTGCTGTGACAGGTTCATGAAGAATGAGGACTCCCCTTTTACTGAAAGAAGCATTTTCGGAGGAGGGTGTACAGGGAATTTGAAGCGGCTGTCCTGAGGCACGGTCAGCAGAGTGTTTCTAAATTGTTGAATGAGGGCAAGGCTCCCATTTGGAACTTCTAGGTTGATTTTCAGTGATATTTCCTCTTTGAAACAGTGTGTCAGTGTTTTAACAAGTTTCTCTTTGGCCAGGTATTTTTAATATTGGAGCTTGGCAATTTTTTGTGAAATGCACTAAATTCAACCTGTGCTTCCAGAGACTGATTTCAAATACCAAAGAATCTTCCATTCAAATTTATGATGATTGTGATGATGATGTTTTATAACTATAAATGGTTCTCAGGTCATTTTTGTTATAGTTTAATTTGATTTTTTTACAATTAAATTTATTCCTGATATAAATGTATCAGATGTATCCGTGCTTGTGCTCACCACATTCACCTCGGGGGCAGTTTGTGACCGAATGCGTGTGCTGTGCGAGGAACACATGAGCCGTCAGCTGGGGTTCCCAGGGGCTGTCCGTGCAGAGCCCCTGGGGCTTACCTATGCAGGGTGGAAGAGGTGCTGACCACAGAAGGAAGCAGCTCTCCATGGGTCAGGCTGGGTGTCACCCTCACAACGAAAGGAAAAGAACAAGTCTTCCAGGATACTGTTTTCCATGTTTAATTTTAGAGGAAATCAGGAATCTGTCAGTTTGTTATGTGAGCACTGTGAGAAGCTAAACCATTACAAGGGTTGCTTGTGATACATGTGGTGTTATGTTGTGTTCATTTGATTTGGGGTTTATTACAGCGCCGATTACTGTTCCTATCCCCAGGAGGCAATATACCGATGACTCCCATAGGAGACCTGCCTTCTCTTCTTCCTCCCTTCCTTCCTCTCTTTTTCTCTCTTCCCTACCTCCTTCCCCATCTGTTATTTATTTAAAGGCCTTTAAACTGTGTAAATGATCAGTCAGTAAAATGGCTCTGCCCTTCACAGGTGGTTGAAAGTTGGCCTCGTGCTTCCTATCGCTATAGGTGTGCAATTAGGGACCATAACTGGACCTTTGTATTACTGCTTATGCGAGGTACCTCATAAAAGCTTACTGTTGTTGGCAAGTTGGGACTATTTGACACCAAAATGTGTGGGTGAGATTTAGCTTAGGTGGCAATGATGAAACAATTGTATCATTCAAATGTTATTTTTAAAGGTTTTAAAACACATTTTACATTTCACAAAAAAATGGTTTGTGAATTGCATGTACAATTTGCCAATAATAGTAAGGGCTGAATTAGAGGGGAGTGTCCATCTGATGTTTAGGATAATACTTGAATTTATTACCCTTTTTATTAAATCTAGAAATTTAAGAAATTTCAGACTTTAAGAGGCCTGGAATAGGTGATGGATGATTCGTGTATCTAAACATGGGAAAGAATTAAGACTGCTGCAGTTGTGTCAAGAAAAGAAAAAAGATTATTCTGTATGTGATTATTTCCCAGTTAGAGAAGTAGAATTTTTTTTTAAATCAGCTTTTTTGTGCAGCTGTTATGCAGAGATAACATAATGGATGAAGAATTTTAAGAAGCCTGCCATAAGCCAGAGGTGTTTGTAGGTGGCCCCTGGAGTAAGCTGCCTCCTGAAAGACCCCGTGGTTGGTGATATAACTAACATTGGAGACATAAGCACGTGGGTGTGAGTCTTGACCTTGTTGATTTAGAACCTGATTTTTGTCATTGTACCATAGGAAGACCTGTCTCATACTAGCCAATTCATATTGTCTATTTAGTGATTCACAGCCACAAACAAAACGACATAAGGATTAAAAACACTTGAATTGATGAAACCAGCAGATTCTCTCCCAGAAGACCCCTATGAAGGTCAAATGGTGGTAAGAAGGTTGCTTGAGCAGAAAGAACAAAGGGAGTTCGGTACATAATTCACATATTTAATGTCACCAGAACAAGTCCAGTGCAACCCCCTCAGTGGGGCTACCGTTGCTAATGTGACACGAGATACTCTCTCTTGGCAGAGACCACCCTTCCTTTATGCAGGCCCTACCAGCTTTTCCTTCTGCGATTGTTGTTTTTGTATTCTTTGGGTCATTGACCAGCATCTCCACCCCCTTCTACTGGGCATGGTCTTTGTTCAGATATGTTGTTGAAGTCTGCAGGAGGCTAGTTACCTATTTCAGGAAACTATGTCTCTTTGGCAATGACCCCTGAGTGTGTATCCTAATAGGTCACGGAGATGTGGGTTGAGTGTTGAGTGTATATTTACTAGGATAAATGGGAGATATATTCAGTTGGGTAGCTGCTCTTTGTTTCTTACTTAAATTGTTTGGGGGAATCTGTTTAACACTTTTTAGATTTCGTCCATTTTCCAACAAGGCAGCAATCAAAAGGAGAAAGGGGAGGAGGACCAGCATTTGGTAGCGATGTATCATGTGCTGCACTAGGCCCTTCCTATGCCTCTTCAGTTAGAGTTCTGATCACTCTGTAATATGCTGTAGCGTCATTTACATTTTTCAGCTGAGGGGAGACTCAGAGAAGGTCGCCAAAGACATAGTAGCTAAAGTGATAGAATCAAAGCATGAGCCTCAGTGTGTTGGGCCCATGCCTTTGTGTTGCCTTTACTGCCATTTTTCAAAAATAGAGTTAGTCAAGTTGGTGGCCACATGGCTAATCAGCTGAAGACATGACGACATCTGATGGCAGATGCAGGCCAGCTCTGGCAGAGTGAACCCATTCCCCTGCCTTCCATCAAGCCCCCCCCACAAAGAATTAAATTGAGTAGAACTGGTCTATGTGTTATTTTTCCAGACCCCCATTGATCTTTCCAGGGAACAGAAGGTTCCTGACCTTTTCAAAATGCAAGTTTACAGTAATATCCTCAGCTCTCTGGCAAAGAGAAAGGTATGTAGCTTGTTAAATGCTTATAAAATTCTTGCTTACATTTTTTGACAGCCTTAGAAGAGAAAGAAAGAAACTGGGCAATAAATGTCTTAAAACCTTTCCTGTCTGTGGCTCTTGCACACCGTAGAATTGCCTTAGTTACTTGTCATTTTCCAGCTCTTCAATTTATATTTTGCTTAATTTTGTCTCTTAACTCAGATCCGCAGGCGGCTGACTGGTTGCACCGCACATAGGAACGGAGTGCTTGCTGGGTGCGGGCGAACGTCTGAACGCGGCCCTGAAGTCTGGGAGGTCACGGGCGCAGGTGTCCGTGTGAACACGCTCCCGGAGCACCAGGCCCCAGGTGGGGAAACGAGCCGCACCTTCTTGCCCGGGGCTGCGGCGCTCGTGGTACCGGGTGTGACCAGCACCTCATTTCTCCCAGCCGCCTGGCAGGTGGGTGCGGCGATCGCTGGCGGCGGGCGGAGGAGGGCCCCGGGGCGCCGCGTCCGTGGGTTCGCAACGGCGAAGCGGAGACCCGGGGCCAGACTTGGTCTCTGGACCCCGCGCTCCACCCCCGGCCCGCACCGCTCCGGCTGCCCCGCACATCTGCCCAGAGCCGCGGGGGCGGTGGGAGCCGCGTGGGAACCGGGCCGGACGCCTCGCCTCTCCCCGTCGAGACGCCCGTCGGCTTCCAGCTGCTCCCGCGGCCGCCGCGCGTCCTGGCGCACGGCCCGCGCCCTCGGGCCCGAGACCCCGCGCCCCGGGCCGTCCTTCCGTCCCATGTCCCCGCGCGTCCAGCCGGCGCGGGGTGCCCGAGCCCGGCGCTCCCGGAGTCGGCCGAGGCGGCGCGGGCGGGTTCCGGGGCTCGCGACGTGGCGGCACTGTGTCCGCAGGCGGCGGCGGCCCGACGGCCTCCTTGAAGGGGACTCGCTTGGCTCCGCCGCAGCCCGCTCGGCGCGGCTTCCGTCGTGCGCGGCGTCGGAGAATCGCAGGCTCCGGTCGCTCACGCCGAGGCCCGGGATCTTCCTCCGCCCGCGCCGTCCGCTGTGGCCGCTCCCACGGGACGGCGAGAAACGCGGTTCCCGCACGCACCGGCCGCGTCTCCCCGCGCCCGACGGGGCCCCCGGACGCCGAGCGGCGGGTCTGCTGGTCCTTCCCGACTCCTGCGACGCGGCCCCGCCGGCCGCCCGCGCTGACCCGGCCGCTCTCCCCGCACGCGGTCCCCGGAGTGCGTCGGGCCGGACGCTCCCGCTAACCGCGCGCTGGGGTCGGCGCTGCCGGATTTCTGGGATCTGCGGAGACGGAGGAATCCGGATGAAGCGCGGCCGCACGCGCAGGGCGGCCCCCACGTGGGGGCAGGAGCGGCCGCGCTGGGTCCCGGCCGTCGGGCAGGTTCGCGTCTGAGTCCCTCGGGTCCGGCTTAGCGACGTCGGTCCGCGAGGCGAGCTCCGTCCGCTGCGGCTCCGCCGGCCCCGGGGTCCCCGTGAGACACGGGACGGGCCGCGCCGGCCCCACTGGGCCCTCGGAAGGACGGAGGGACGGGAGGTCGGAGGTCGGGAGGTCGGGGGACCTGAGGTCGGAGGTCGGGAGGTCGGTCTCGGCACCCCCCGCGCCCGGCACTGTGCCCGCGGCCCTCCTCGTCCAGGACTCCCGGCTCCACGCGACTGGCTCAGTGGACCGCGGCCGACGTGTCGCTCCCCGCGGCCCCAGCGGCCCCGCCCCGGCACCGGACCAGGGCGACTCGGGCGGCGCCAGCCGGTCACTCCTGCGGCCGCGGCACGATGGGCGCGGGACGGAGCGCGCTCTTCTCCGGAACTGAGGGTTCCCGCGAGCCCCCGGCCAGCGCGGCGGCTCGTCCATGGTTCTCCTGCGGGTTCTGAGGGACCGTTGAGCAGCAGTGAACCTCTCTGGATCCGTGCGGACTCGGCACGCGGGTCGCTCACGCTCTCTGCGGGCCGAGAGTGCATGCAGGACGACAGTAAGACGGCGATGACATCAGCCCGGGCTTGTGACAGCTCTGGGGATTTCCAGGGAGTCTCAAGGGAGGTTATGAAATTCTCAAATTTTAATTTGAATCCATTTTAATATTTTTTAAAGGGTGCCTGACCGGCTCAGTCAGTAGAGCATCTAACTCCTGATCTCAGGCTCCTGAGTTCAAGCCCTACACTGTGCGTGGGCCCACTTAAAAAGTAAATAAATAAATGGCATATTAAAAAATTAATAAAATGCAAATGGTGCTTTGGCAACAGTAAGAACAAGTCAGGAAGTCCACAAACCCATGAAGGCGTCTGCCCTAAAAGGCTAGAAATCACCAAATCAGCCCGCACAGTAAATGTTCCATAACAAAGGCCTGTTGGACTTGGTCTCTGTCATTGCAGAGTAAAGGGCTTTTATTTGGTCACATCTTTATCATTTAAGAAAATTTTAAAAATGATATTTTTATTTCAACATGTCAACTGTGCATTTCCAAAACAGCAGGCTTTTCAAATGAATAAATCAGAACTGTAAACACAAGACACAGTATAAGTTTTTGACTTCCTAAAGTCAGTTTCACAAATCCACATACTGTACATTCATAGGTGAGGTTCAGCCCGTCATCCATTTCTTTATTTCTATAATTACATAAGCATAATAAATACATCTGATTTTAAAGGTCACTTAAAATGAGTCATGGTAATTTACAGTACAGTACGTTTCAGTTCAAGTGCAAAAATAACTATTTGCTTAATTCTATTTCTTTCCGTTATTTTATTTCTAAGCTGTGTTTTGTGGCAAAGCTAGACATCCAAGTATAGAATTTCTTCTCCCAGTTGCAGTATTGGGCAGAAGTATGGTGTCACGGAGAAGCCTTCAGTTCACAACTCACCCTGTCTAACCAGGGTCAAGAGGTGAGGTGAGTTGCTCATCTTTAACTCTGCTCACTCAGTTATCACACATACCAGTACTGCCCTTCATTCGGCTAAAGCAGCAGCCCTCCCCCGAGGCTTCCTCCCGTCCTCAGCTTTTCCCGCGAGCCACCCACCCCCTGTTCTGACGTGGCTGTGATGTTCACAGGCGCACACCTCTCCCTGATCTGTCCAGGGTCTGACAGAGTCTTCGTGGAAAAGAACGCACAGAGATCTGTTCTGTCAGCCATCGGACAGTACAGTTACCGATTCTCATCCTTCCCGTTCCGGCTTCCTGTGCACCACCTTTTCCCCTCACCAAAAACAAAACAAAAACTTACCCATTGTGTAATTTTTAAAAATTGTATCCCTCTCCCAGGCACTTAAATCTTATACTGTTATTTGTAAATAGTACTGTTTAATTAAAGAAACCCTTAGGAATTCAGTGATTTTTTTTTTTTTAAATTCCCTCAGCTACTCAGAGCCCAAATCACTATAAAATTATTGAATAGTGATAGAGGCTATTTACAGTATCGATAATATTTAGTAAACCCTTGTCTGTCAAGCCACAGGATACTGAATTGGTTGGTTGATTTGAAATATTCCCTCCTCTGGTCTTAAAGCCCATTTAAAACAAAAGGCATGTTAAAGCTCAGCTTAGTTTGCAGTAGTCAATGCGGCTTTTGCAAAGAATTGACTGTTTTCATTATATACCATATACATATAAAAATATATTTGCTAGAGATATGCCAAGTTTCTAATGAAACTTTTTCTTTTTTTTTTTTTTTTAAACAAAAGCATATAAGCTAGTAACTTTTAACTGGCTACTTTTTTAAATATGTCATGTCATTTTTGAAACAGTTCTCTTTAAGAGATTCAAAATTATATTTTATTTCTTCCCAGTTTGCATTAAGAACCAAATAATTAGAATAAATAATCAGAAGAGGGAAACTGTATCAGCATTCACCGTGAAACACTTCCTTTCCCTCCACTTAAGTGTAACTGCTGCTTTCAACCCTTACTGCACTGGCAAAGAAGTCCTAGAGTCCTGAACCTGACCAGCCGGGGAGCTGGACGTCTTCACTGAACTCCCATTCCCCTTCTGCGAGTTCCACAGGATTATGGGAGTTTACCTGTTCCTGCCAGTATGTACTGTAGCGCCTGTGTGTGTGTGTGTGTTTCCATGTTGATGAGTTTAGGTGTTTAGAAGCGTATACAGTGCTATGCTTCTCACGGTGAGGCATGTCTTAGGTTCGGGGAGCCTCTCCCTCTGTCCTGGCAGAGGAGCCCGGTTCCATGCAGGGTGTGAGATGAGTGGCGCCCTCAGTGTCCCCCAGCGGCAGGCTGAGCCTGCTGGTCCTCCCTCTCCTCCACACGCTGGGCCACGCTGGGGTGAGTGGGGCTGCTCCGCGTCTGAGATGCTGCTGCTTGAGGAGATGGCTGGTTTCTAGATGGGTCAGAGTGAGTCTCACGTGGGACAGGCCGGACTCCACCAGCTAGAGAATTTTCCCGATTCTCACTGGTCCCCTGGAAGGAAAAAAAGAGAAGATGTTCTGTAGTCAGGGCTGCTTGCAAGTAAATCCAACATTTTTTATATGCCTTCAAGTCAGATATGAGAAACATGGGGAGATCATCCCGAAGTAACTTCAGGGAACAAATAAGAGAGGAATAAAGACAGAACGTCTTACCTTTCATCTCCTTTCCTATGTGCAACTGCCAAAGCCGCATGAAAAACACAAACACTTTAAGCAGACGTATCTTGTGCATGAAGGAACATCACTACCAAAATGCCTAGTATCATGAGGAAGACAATTTACATCAGCAAATATCTACTGAGCCTCCACCATGGTGACAAGTCACTGAGCAAGCAGCATGGAATTGAAACTCGGGCCGTTTGCTGAGACCACAGAACTCAAGAGCTGGGACCACCTGCCAGATGCAAGTGAGGCATCCTCCGCCTCAGAGACAAAGCCAGCAGAAGGTGTCCCGAAATTCAGAATCCTGATGAAATATTTGGGATTTAAAGTGTACACTACAAGTTACACAAGATGGAAATCTGTGCAAGGAAGGGTATCAGGAGCAGCCCTCGGGTCAGCAGCCGTAAGGGATGTGAGTCGGCACGTGCTCCAGCACATGTCCCCCAGCACATCTGTAAGATGCCCCCTCGCCACAGTCCAGGAACATGTGTTCTTAAAAACACATTTTCCTCTGAGTCATTATACATCACTTCAAATAGCTGACTGGCAAAGAAAATGTTTTATTTCTGTGATTTAGTCTGTGATGGATTCTACAAGGTAAAGAAATCTTAATACGCCTTCTTACTTGTAAGAAAAACTAAACCATCCCAGCCAGTTTCTCGTAATCCTAACGTAACAGAACCAAATGTGATGATGATACGGAGGCCCGCCAGGCTTCCGTGAAAAGGAGGACGCGTGCCCGAGTGAAGAAGACTCCACCCTTCGCGCAGCAGATCTTGTCCTTTCTTCTGCTTGGCGTCCCCTAGACGCTCCTCCCGCCCCCAAGACTCTCCTCTCTGACTGAGCAGCATGTTCATGTGAGTTTATAATCTTGACAATGAGCAAGATCGTGCGTGGACCAGGGTGCGTTACGACATGGGTGAGCAATCAGATCTGGTTTACGTTATGGAAATACTACATGTTAGGTTTACAAAGTCATGATAAATTTAATTAAGGTAGTTCAAATTTTCTAAAAGGGAAATTATCCAATTACTCTTTATTTTTGTCTTTCCTCTGTGTCCTCGGAAGCTGCTCTAGATATAGAGCTGACATGACTCATCAAGTCAAAGGATGTGATTAATGTAAACAGGGAAGGAGACTCATTACTTCAGCCGAACTATTCATAGAATTCACACTTGATCGTTTCCAAAGGCAGAATATAGATTCAGTTAACAGTCACCCACACCATTTGAGCAACATGATCTGACTTTTCTCAGGAGGGACCACATCTCTAGGGATGAGGGAAAAAAAATTTTTTTCACGTGAGGCCACCAGCCAAACAACACTTCCCCAAGCTGAGGATTCCTCAGCCTCCTACGGTGGCTCAGGGTACGAATTCATCAGATAGTTACTGAAGTCCTAGCATATATAATGTCCTCACTATAATTTCAGAATTAAAGAGAGTCACAAGTAATGGTATCCCATGGCAAGAACCATATATCGTCACTGGAACTGTCAACACTGAAATTTTAAAGAAATGTACAATTTCTTATATTTATTTTCTTTCTTTTAAGAAATATCTTCTCTGGGAAGCCTTCCTGAGCTCCATAAGGCAGAATTTTCCCTCTGCAAACCGTGCGTCCACATCTGTAACGCCCTGGTCACAGACTACCACAACCACTTGTCTGCCTGCCTGTGTCGCCCCCCAGGCTCCGTAAACCTTGCTGCGGGAGCACCACAGCTGAGTCCCCCTTGGGGGAGCACCTTTACCTGCAGAGGCTGTATCTCGGGGGCGCGGCTGTCTCTCATCAGCTGCACCATCTCTTTAATTTGGTAGAGCGCGTAGACGAAGGTCACCCAGGGAGAGGAGCTGACCCCCCAGGCCGGCTTGTTCACGTCCTCCTGTTCTTCCTGGTGTTTGGTCTTCTTGGGCGGAAGTCTGGACTCCACGCGTGGCAGGACGTCCTCTGCCTGCTGCTGTACCAAGTCGATGGTTGCTATGGGAACCGGACTAGAGGGGACGGGAATCCTTTCCGCCAGCATTGTCTTGTCTGGAGAGAAAATCATGTTTAAATCATTTTTCAGAGTTTTCTACATATTTAAACAAACATAAAAATAAATAAGCAGACAATCCCAGAAGCCCATTCTAGAGTACTTGGCGACATTAGTAACTAAATTGCTGTGTATCAAGGGCCTCTTGGTGCAAGTACTGAACAACAGATGTGATGTTTATCTTCCAGATCTCTTTACAGGTGTTGATAGATACACTATTTGTTTATGGAATTAGTGCTCATTACTCTTAGATATAATTTAATCTGTGGGCATGGGTTATCGTGAATGTGGTCTTAAGCCACTTTTAAGACTGAGTTTTTAAAGATAAGCATCTAAACAGTAATAGCTATTTCTATTGGCCTTTTACTAAAGGTCTGGACTAACACTGTATAATCCCTTTTTTTTTTTTTTAAAGTAAGAAAAATCAGCATTGGTCTTTCCGTATAACCTGTTAGCATTAAAATCTGCCTCTGGGGTTTTGTGTAACAAGCTAGTTTTTCCCTAAGCAGAAGCACTTGAGGTGCCTGAGGCAAATTCCTCTTAAACAATAGGACTCCAGGGGCACTGGGGTGTCTCAGTCGGCTAAGTGTCTGCTTTTGATTCAGGTCACGATCCCAAGGTTCTGGCATCAGTCTCCCTCTTCAGCAGGGCGTCTGCTTCTTCCTCTTCTCCTACCTCTTCCCCCTGCTCATGCGCATGCTCTCTCTCTCTCTCAAATAAATAAATAAGATCTTTAAAAAGGAAAGAAGAAGAATAGGACACCAAAGATGAGCCTTGATCTGGGATCCAAGATCTAAGCAAGAGTATTTCCATCACTGGTTGGTTTTCTTCATTTAAAAAAAAAAAAAAAAGATTCAACTTGTACATTATATTTGATATAACCTCCTTCGTATGAGACAATTTTAATGAGGGTCATGCCTGGGCAAGGGAAAACTTCAAATTTAACTTTTAAGATACTGTTTTTCAAATGAATGTAAAAGTTTAGCAATTAATACCACTCCCATCCCTAGGAGTAAAATTACTGTATTGGTCGAATGTATGTGATTTAAAGTTGATATTCCTTTAGAATGCCAAAGGAATTTAAAACCAGTTCTTCCCACACTACCTTGTACTACAAAACAAAACAAAAACAAGAAAATCCCAAGCTACTTAAAATGACCAGCATCCGTTTCAACATGGGAGATAGCTTCTCCCTCACAGTGGTACACATAAATTCACTGATGCACACCCCTGAGAAAATCTAGCCAGGCGGGTCTGTTAGCACCTCTGGGTTTCTGAGGGCTACATAGAGAATTCTCCAGGGCTTCAGCCTTAGGACCCAGTAAGAGAGAATGGACAGGTTTACCTTCTTCCTCATCCGGCACTGCCAGCCACTGGATCAGGGCAAAAAGCAGGAGGATCACCAGGCAGGCCATGCCGATTCCTCGAAAGGTTGCGGCAGCCCCTGTGGAAACAGGCAGTGCACTCTCATATAATTCCAGGAACTGCCCTCATCCCAAACTGTCCAGATGCCAAAGCCCAGGCCAGAGGCAGCAGCGCTTGGGACGAACCAGAGAAGATGACTAACCGTTGCCCTCATACAGTGGAACAACAGGTCTGGTAGGTGCCAGGAGCCCCAGATGCTGCTACTGGATTGGTCATTCATCAGATTTTAAAACTACACTTATAAAGGATTGTCTCTGAGTGCCTGTTACCATAAAACTCCGCAGTGCTCTCTTCATAAAGACCATTCACCTGCTAAGCAGCCCTATTAATCAGCGGCGGGAACAGCAACGCTCTAATACTGCTAGAAATTCCAGCACCCTGGGCCGCTTTCCCTGGTGGCTGAGCAGTGCAGATGCTTCGCACAGGGTCCTCTCTTCTCCAACCCACTGCGGGGTGTCCGACAGGGAGATCGGACAGGACAGACTATGTTGTCAAGAGAGGCAGTGACCTACCAAAGGCAGCAAGTAGCTAGTTTTTTCTGCAATAACGATGAATTTTCTTTCCTCCAGCATCATGATCAGCAGGTTTAGGGTACTTTGCTCCAACCCCAAAGCACAGGCGCTTCCTCATCGTTTGGCTCCTTTGAGGTATCCGTGTAGCGCCCCATTAGTCTGTCATCGAAGTGGGCACGGGTACGGGCTGGCGCTGCCCATCTTAAGGACTTGAGCACCTGGTTTCACGGTGACGACTACCGTGAAAGTGAGTAAGATTGTACAAATCTGGGAGTTTGGCCTCTGGCAATCTTAGTAATAATCTGAGTGTTTGCTGAGGTGCTGCTGAAGAATCGTAAGTTTTCAAAAAGAAAGAGAAAAGGGGAAAAGCCATTCTTACCAAAGTAATTGACTAAGACGCCTCCGATCATGGCACCACAGCCTCTGCCCAAGCCCAGGTGAAGGCCCTGTAGGATGCCCTGAGCAGAAGTCCTCAGCTCGGGGGGGACGGCAGCGCTGAGGTAAGAGATGCAGGCTGCCCAGATGGCCGCGTGCGTCACCCCTGCAGAGGGACAGGAGAGGGGGGGTCTGATGAGCACTCTGTAGGCCACTCTTTCCTGGAGTGCGGAATACTTCATTACACACACACACACTTATTAAAGATGAAGACTTGATTGCTAGTGTAAAATATGCATAACGTAAAATTTACCAGTTTAACCGTTTTTTTTTTCAGCTTAACCATTTTTAAGTGCATAGTTCAGTAGCATTAGGTGCATTCAAAGTCGTATGCAACCATCCATCTCCATAATTTTTTTTTTTTTTAATCATCCCAAACTGAAACTCTGTACCCATTAAACAATAGCTCCATGTCAGCCCTGGAAGCCACCATCGCACTTTCCTTTTCTGAGTCTGACTACTCTGGGCACCTCCCATGAGTGCCTCCTTTCCCAGTGGAATTGGTACCTGTCCTCTGTGTCTGGCTGATTCACTTAGCAGAGTTTATCCAAGTTGTAACATGTTTCAGTGTTCCCCTCCTTTTTATATTCTCTTGCACGGAGATACACATTTTATCCATTCATCTGTTGCTGGACTTTTTAGCTGTTCCCTCCTTTTGGCTCTCGTGAATGCTGCCGCTGTGAATGTGGGGGCTCGAACCTGCTCTAGCCCGCGCGGTCAGTGGTTCGGGGCGTACTCCCGGCAGTGGAATTGCCAGGTCACAGGGTCATGCTGTGCTCAACACTTTGAGGAGCCGCCTGCTGTCCACAAGCCCTGCACTGTTTTACGTTCCCTGAGGAACAGGAATTAGTTCCAGTTTCTCCACTCCCCGCACTTGTCATTTTTCATGTTCTTTTTTGTGACAGCATTCCTAACGGGCATGAAGTGGTCATCTCACTGTGGTTTAGATTTCCATTCCCTAATGGCTAGTGATGCTGAAAATCTTTTTATATGTTTACTGGCAATTTGTGTATCTAATTGGGAGAAATATCTGTTTGAGTCCTTTGCCCATTTTTTTTTTCGATTTTTAACTTATTTTATTTTATTTTTTTTTTAATTTTTTATTTTTGATAAACATATATTTTTATCCCCAGGGGTACAGGTCTGTTGCCCATTTTTGAACTGGGTTGTTTGGGGATTTTACTGTTGAGTTCTAGTTCTTTATATATTTTGGGTTTTAACCTCTCGCTGGACACCTATTATGACTTAAGATTATTTCCAATTTTTTCCACTATAATTAGTACCATGATTAACATTTCTAGAGATACAGCTTATTATATGTGTGAGATTTGGCTATAATTCTACAAATAAAGTTACTGATTCAAAGCATATAGTGATTTTTATGCCTTTAATATATAGTTCCAATTTGTTTTCCAAAAGAGCGTAGAGACCATTTACAGTGCCTCAATACCCGTTTCCTTATATTGTCACCATTTGTTGGGAGGGAGGGAAGGATAAAGATAAGAGATGAAAGATAATTTTGGTATAATAAATGCACATTGTCTGAACTTGAATCTTTATTACAGCACGGCTTTAAATGTAATGAAAAGATACTGCCACAGTAGGTTTTAGAGCTAGAAGGGTTTAAAAAATCATCTGGTTCTGCCTAGATTAAATCATGAGCTTGATCCCTGAAAAATAATCTCATTTGGAGATAATAGCATCTTATTACACCTCTGTTTTGAAAAACTAAACTGAAAGACTAATATTCATTTAAGATTTAATATGACATTAGTTTGCTTCTGACTGAACTGAAACAATGGACTGGATTTGCCCTCCTTCTGAAACAGTCAAAAATTGGACACAAGAGTTCCCGAGACCCTGGGAACTGGGTGTCAAAACAATGATCTCTGACTGATGGGAAACAAATGAGCAACCCTAGCTTATTGCCTGGTTAGAGTTTAAAAGCTGTAAGGTGCAGAGTGGGAGCAACTGGGTTGAGGAGAGATAGCCCACAGTCTGGAGAGACCAGGACAGCAAGAGTCCCAGAGATGGCAGATGCCAGAGAGGGAGCTCTACAGAGGGAGATCACAGCTATCTGCATGTGCTCTCCCTCGAGCACTCAGCACAGTGCTGCGTGATTTTTGCTGCTGCAAAAGCAAGGGTACAGACTGTCCACAGCCAGGGAAAGAACCACCCAGAAGCATCACAGAGAACAGCACTCCAAACCCATACAGGGCCGGGAAGAGTACGTGTTTCCACCCTAACTGGAAAAACTCAGGATTCCTGGGATTGGGAGAGTACTCAAAAAGTCCTTGTGTTAGTATTATGAAGGAATGGGAATTATCTGAACACTGCTCTGGTCCCACTTAAGTCATCTTCACAAGCAAAACCCAAAGGATCATACTATTTCCAAGTAATTTATCTGTATCCCAGTACAAATCTCAAGTATATTTATAGAAATACAAATATATCCAGCAAAGTAAAATTCACAATGTCTAGCATACAGTTAAATGACTAGAGATGATCTTAAGTGGATCCAATAATGGAATAAACACTTTTTACTGGATACCTAGGTTATATGCCCTATAGTTAAATCATAAAAATAATTTTTATGAGGTTTATATGTTTCAATAATCATTTCAACTAGGTTATTTTTTAACTAGAAAGATGGACTAGATGGTTACAGATAGTATGTGTATTTAATTTCCACAGAAGTCAAATAAAGTATTTGCTTTATCTGACTGTTTAAATAACCAAAGTACCTTAGGTACTGCCAGTTTTCTCAGAACTGAATGATTCCTAGGTAGGTTGTTTTTAAGACATTTATTTATTTTAGAGAGAGTGAGTGAGCAGGGAGAAAAGGAGAGGGAGAGAGAGAATCCCAAGCAGACTCCCCCTTGAGCATGGAGCCTGATGTGTGGTATGATTCCAGGACCCTGAGATCATGACCTGAGTGGAAATCCAGAGTTGGAAGCTCAGCAAACTGAGCCACCCAGGCACCTCTAGAGTTTTAATTATAAATACTGACAAAGTAGTAACAATGGAAATATTTTTAAATATTTCCCTTTATATTAAAGATGCTGCTGATAATTTCACTTCTTTTCAGATACACATATTTCTCCATTAACAACACTAAGGAAAAAACTCAAATATTCTAAGAAATAAGATGAATGTATTCCAAATTGGATTTATGGGTAAAGTCCAACATGGATGTGGAAATCATTTCTTAAAGATGAATCATCAAATACCTGAAACCACATTAGATGATTATAAATTAACTTGAATAGTGAAGCCAAATCTATTGTTACATCTGTGTGTGACCGCTCCATTGCTGGATTTACAAGTAGACAAAGATGGCCCTACTTATCTATGTAACCAAAACAAGGACAAATACATTTTTGTTATAATTCCAGGTCAAATGCAATTCTAGCAGTAAATAGGGTTTCTTTCTTTCTTTTTCTTCAAAATTCTAAGGGTTTTCTAAAACATTGAGTCTTCTAAGATTAAGAAGGATCCATCTTCCAGAAGGATGACTTAAGTCAAGATTCTTTTTAAAGATTCTAAACTGTTCTTAGAATTTTGGGGCTAGTATTATGTGGCAGTTGTAGAAGATTCTCTGTAGTCAGATTTCTAAAGTTTCCTTACTGCTTTCTGGGACTAATTAGATAACTGGGAACTACATTCCTTAAAGCAACTCCGAGCATTAGCTGAAGGAAAATGCAGTAAAGCATACAGTAAAAAATTTTCTTTGGTACCAAGAGCAAAAGAATGAAAGTCTCTGTATGCTCCAATATTTTCCAGGGCACATGTAGAATTAAAAACCGGTTTCTCTGAGATACCTTATTTCAAAATATATAAATAAAAAATCCATACCATTTCCTAGAGAAGAAACTAACAAAACTGAAAAGTCTACAAGATGGGATTGGCTTGATAATACCACATTTATATATAAAACAATTGTGCAGGGCGCCTGGGTGGCTCAGTGGGTTGGGCCGCTGCCTTCGGCTCAGGTCGTGATCTCAGGGTCCTGGGATCGAGTCCTGCATCGGGCTCTCTGCTCAGCAGGGAGCCTGCTTCCTCCTCTCTCTCTCTCTCTCTGCCTGCCTCTCTGCCTACTTGTGATCTCTCTCTCTGTCAAATAAATAAATAAATAATCTTTAGGAAAATAAAATAAAATAAAACAATTGTGCAGTTGTGGTTCTTATTCTTAAATATTTAAACTTCTAATAATCATATTAGTTACCTGAAAATATTGCCAATGTTTTTACTACAGTTCTGGTTTTCTAATTTTAAAATAATAAAAAAGCAATCTAGAAACTAAAAACTCTCCATCATTTTTCATATTTGTAAGGCAAGAAAGAAAGTCTTAATAATTTTGCTGCCCCAAACAACTTTCCTGTAAGATTTAAGACAGCAAAAGATAAAAGCTGAGAAGAGAAAATGCTTCTTTCCACTTTATTTTTTATTAAGGAATGTGAAAAAGTAGTAGATGATTACTCTCTATCTGATGAAATAAACAGACTTATTCAGTGGCATAGGGAAAAGTGTCTTCACACTAGAGCTACACCTTTTTAAACCTTTTAGTATGAAGTAAGTAGGTTCGTGGCTCACACAGCCTAAGAAAAACAGAAGTTAGCCTCGACTGATAACAGTAACAAAGGTACATGAACAGACTCTCCTTGAAATATGTGTTAACCCCTCGTCGGCTCCTTGTCAGGAAACTATTAATATTTGTGAATGGCAATTCAAACACCAACTCACATTAATAGGTGCTTACTGTGTATGTTTGAGTGCAATTCAACCTCATATGTTACCTGACAACTGACTCTCAAAGACCAAACACATTAGTCACAAAAACAGCCTCTCAGTCTTTCCTTACCGTTACTGGGGTCCCTCAGGATCGCCTACAAGGCCCAAGAGAAACACAGAGATAGCTTCACAGCACCTACAACCAAGACCTGAGCTGCCTGGGAATATACTACATATGAAGAACCAAGAACCAGGAGAAATGACGAATATTAAATTTTTTCATTAATGATATTATAGGAGTTTGCTGGGAATTGGGCTGTTTTATATGCATTATCTCATTTATTCCTCCCAGTAATAAGTATTATTTTTTTTCTAATTTTTCCAAAAAAGGAAAGAGAGATTCAAGGCCTTGTCCAAAGTCACACAGACAACAGGGTAGGAGAACAGGATTTGAACCGTATTCAAAGTTATTATAACGTAACTATAGGAATCAACTTTACGAGGTTTTTTGATAATATCAAGCATGTCCAATAATCTGTCAATTTAAAAAAATGTATATTCAGGGCACATGGGTGGCTCAGTCAGTTAAGCCTCCAATTCTTGATTTCGGCTCAGGTCACAAGCTCAGGGTCATGAGATCAGGCCGCACACTGGGTTCTGCAATGAGTGTGTAGCCTGCTTGGGATTCCTTCTCTCCTCCCTCTGCCTCTCCCATTCCTGCTTTCTCTACAAAAAAAGAAGGAAAAAAAAGTGTATTCTTACTACCTACTTCTCCTCTAAAAAGAGCTCAGATCATACGTTTTTTATATGCCCCAAACAACTCTTCACCTTATAATCTTCAACACTGGTGTCTTCCTATAACACAAATTTCAAGACTGTTCAGTCTGGGCCCAAAAGAATGTTCTGTTGCAATAAATGTATGCAGGAATGGGCAAGAGAAAAATCCTTTCTTCCCAATTAGGCAACTGCTCTTTTTTTTTTTTTTTTTTAATTTCTTTTCAGCGTAACAGTATTCATTGTTTTTGTACCACACCCAGTGCTCCATGCAATACGTGACCTCCCTAATACCCACAACCTGGTTCCCCCAACCTCCCACCCCCACCCCTTCAAAACCCTCAGGTTATTTTTCAGCATCCATAGCCTCTCATGGTTCACCTCCCCTTCCAATTTCCCTCAACTCCGTTCTCCTCTCCATCTCCCTTTGTCCTCCATGTTATTTGTTATGCTTCACAAATAAGTGAAACCATATGATAATTGACTCTCTCTGCTTGACTTATTTCACTCAGCATAATCTCTTCCAGTCCCGTCCATTTGCTACAAAAGTTGGTTATTCATCCTTTCTGATGGAGGCATAATACTTCATAGTGTATACGGACCACATCTTCCTTATCCATTCGTCTGTTGAAGGGCATCTTGGTTCTTTCCAGTTTGGCGACCGTGGCCATTACTGCTATAAACATTGGGGGACAGATGGCCCTTCTTTTAACTACATCTGTATCTTTGGGGTAAATACCCAGGAGTATTTTTAATTTCTTGAGGAATCTCCACACTGTTCCCCAAAGTTGCTGCACCAACTTGCATTCCCACCAACAGTGTAAGAGGGTTCCCCTTTCTCCACATCCCCTCCAACACATGTTGTTTCTTGTCTTGCTAATTTTGGCCATTCCAGCTGGTGTAAGGTGATATCTCAATGTGGTTTTAATTTGAATCTCCCTGATGGCTAGTGATGATGAACATTTTTTCATATGTCTGATAGCCATTTGTATGTCTTCACTGGAGAAGTGTCTGTTCATATCTTCTGATGGGCAGCTGCTCTTTGTAATGTAAAATGCTGCTTGGCTTGAGGAAATCACATCAGAACGGCTGGGAGGGGTAAGAACTGACAAGGTACTGGAGAACTAGGATGTTCTGTTTTGTTTTTCTTGCTCTGCCCCTGACTTATGCTCATGAAACAAAACATCAGTATCCCCACAGTGCCCGAACACTGAATCTGTTGTGACAAACCTTACACACTGGCGGACCGAAGCATACATTTCAGTTACTTCAGGGTGCCTCTCGAATGCTAGGATTTAAAAAAGCTCTGAAAATCAACCTAGTGAAAAGAGACTGTTCTTTCTAAAAAAAAAAAAAAAAGCTCCATTGGGCTCACAATAAGAGAGTCTATACTGATTAGGGTAATGACAGCTGTTGTAACAGACAAACCTTGGAATCTTAGTGGTTTCATACATTCGATATTGTTTGTTTTCTGTTTTTCTGCTCAAATGAAGTTCAATGGGTAGGGGTCAAGAGCAGTAGTGGCTGTGCTCCATAGGGTCACTCGGGGACCAGGCTGCAGAGACACCATGCCCTTCAACATCCGGTCACCCTGGGTACCCATATGCAGCTGGCAGAGTGGGGAGGAGAGGACGGCACAGGGAAGATTTTACGGTCTGGGGTTAGGAGTGACACCCATCGTTTCTGCTCACCTCCCGCTAAGAAGAATTAGCCAAATGGTGATACATAACTGCAAGGGAGGCTGGGAAGCAGAGTCTGTGTGTCTGTGAAGAACAAGAAACATCAGGTAATCAGCAAGTGTTTCTGCCAAAGTCTGGGCCACCAACAGCAACGGACCTTCCGCAAACAGTGGAGAATATGCCACAGAACTGTGGACCCCACAGCCACTGGCATGGAGCACCTGCGGGAACGCAACTTTATGGGGCGTGCGACAATCAGTGAGAAAATCCGAAGCTCCCTTATTCCCCCAATGAAGAGCCCCTCAAGAATCAACCTCGTTGAGTTCACTCAGCAGGACTCACTGCACAGCCAGACCATGTGCCAGACCCCTGCTCTGCTTTGAGGACGAGGAAATGCACATCTTCTTAAACCACCTCAGAGTTTATGGTCTGGTGTGTGAAAAGGGCTGGGATTTCTCTGAGAGAGAGACTGTGCTCCTTGAGAACAAACATTCGCAGGGCCTTGACACACACGGGCAGCCGAGCAAAACAATGTTGAAAGTAAGCAGGCAGTGGTCTGCGGTGTGAGGAAGAGAGCATTTGGAGAGAAAAGGTGCCCTGGAAAAGGCTGGAGAAGAGTTCCACATCCCATGTATGAGGGAAAATGAACAGACGAAACGAAGCTTCTGTAAATTCCTTTCACTTTACAATTTAATAAAGTGAATTGCTTTTTTTTTTTAGGTGTGTAAGTGATACAATGTTTTACAGGCCCTTGTGATTTTTACATGCTGGCACCATACCCTCAGCATGCCTTAGAAGTAGTTTTAAGAGACTGCTGCCCAAAGTTTGTTTAGTATCAAGACTGGCCAACATGTATGCTCCAGGCTCAATATCTCCCTGTATCAAGCCTCATGCAAGAACTGCTGTCATATCAAAGACAGTAAAACTTTCACTTCCCAAAGATAACTCTGAGAACAGTGTGCATGACTAGTCATTTACGGCCAGGTTTTAATGCATAACTGCAATTTAATCTCGTAGAGTAGAATCTTAATTTTAAATTTTAAATTTAAAATCTTAAAATCTTTAAATTTTAAATCTTAATTTTAATTTATATTATATTATATTGCCCTTGGTCCTGATTTTGATTTATAATTTTTATTTTACTTTCATTGTTATAATATCTGACATTTACTGAAGGCTAACTATGTGCCAGCTAATATGCTGAGCACTTTGCATGGATTAGGCTATTTAATACTGTTATCAGCCTGTTCTATAGTGTAACAATCTGAGGTTTAGAGAGGCTAAGTATCTTGCCCCCAAACACTTAGATTATTGATAAGGGAGCTGGAATGCAAGACAGTCTAATTCAGGCCTAAGAACTTAATAGTTTGTAGATTAGTGCATATTTTGGTAAGTTATTATGTAATTTATAGAATGAGGTGGGAACATAAATGATTAAAAACACACGTTTTCTAAATGGGCAGTGTTTTAAAAACTAATGTGCAGTAGAGAAAGGATGATATCCTAGAGAAAAAGTTTATTATATTGAAGGTTTAGCTTTTAAATCTAGTTTTCAAATTTTCCTCACATATTTATAAATTTTTGAGATAGAACTTTCTGTATTACTCGAGAGCTCTAAAAATTAGAAAACACAATTACAGGGCATTTTGCAGGAGACTATGAAATCAGGTAGCAGGTCTTCCTCTGTGCGTGTTTCTTTGGCGATTTCAAACAACATAAGCATGTTCGTGTTTGTTGCATTTAAGAGTTAAAACTGAGGAAGTAAAACGAGTGTTCGTAAGATAACCGGGTAGCCGTTAAGTGCTGCAGCCCCTGAATCACGGCAGCTGAGGAAAGGACAGCGACGTGCGGCGTGCGATCCCAGAACAGGGCTCTTGAGGCAGACATCTAAAGCGGATTTTAAAGGAACAAACTAATGCCAGTTGCGAAGAAACGGTTCTGCGGGAGGTTATGTAACTGCAAACCAGCCAAGGCCGAGCGAAGAGTAAGGCCGCCCTATGGTCACTCATGACTGGTCTGAGGAGGGCGGGACTCGGACGGCACCAGGGACTTCCACACGGCGGAAATGCGGACGGAGGGCGCCGTCCCCCCGCAGGCAGCTTGTGTTTCAAGGGTTAAGCCCGACGGAAACTCCCCGCTCCGGTGTTCACAGACCCACTCAGCCTGGGACGCCACTGCCAGGTGAGCGCCGCACAGTGACCCTCCCGTGCTGTCTCTACGGCCTTCCAGAACCCCCGGGAAGGAAAACACGGTCCTCACTTGCTGAAGAGGATAAATAAAAAGGGAATTTTCGTAAATACCCGCTCAAGCTCTCCTACGGGTGACACTAAAAAACCATCTTCCGCGAGAATCTTCCCGCGGCTCCGTCCGCTGGAGCGTCCTGCAGGGACGGACCGACACAGACTCCTTCACCGTCCCGGGCTCGGACGAGCCAGTCAGGCACCTGGAAACGGTCTCCGTCGTCACAGCCGCCCGGCCGGGCCCGCGTTTCCTACACGCATTTTAGCAGCAAGATCGGTTTTGACCACGTTCCTCTCCAGGTCCGCAAGGACTCACAGCCGCGACCGGCACGGGAAGGGACCCGGGTCCGACGTGTCGTCCACACAGTGAGGCGGACACGCTCCACCGCAGCCGCGTGCGCGGAAGCGCTGCTCGCACGACGGCAACAGAGAAGCCGCCTGCGGGTCCTCGCGAGCGAGCTCGGCAGACACGGCGCAGGCGCAGCCCCTCCCCGCCACTGGCCGCGCTTCCGGACCGAGACTCACTGCGGCTTTTCCAACAAACTGCGTGAGGCGGGTCTTCGGCGTCGCTCTCCGCGCTGCCCGCGGCCTGCAGAGCCGCTCGTTCGCCGCAGGCGCCGGCCGGGCCGCGCGAAGGATGAGCTCCGGCGACGCCGGCCGCGACGGGTGACAGAGACCCCATGTGGGAAGGAAGCTTCCTCGGGATTCCCAGGAGCTTCCGGTAGCCTCACCTCGACCCGCATGGGTGCCTGCAGAGCCTCCTTACTAGTGCCTAGAGGGGAGCACGTTGACTTCATCCCCACCTCATTTGCTCATTATTAGCAACGTGACCCAAGGAGACAGATGCGGAGACGACGCTCAGGCGCTCCAAGGAAGGAGGGAGAACACGGAGTCCTTCCTCCCAGAAGAGTAAGAGATGGGCAGGGCAGCGGGGGGTAAAGTGCATCCTTGTCTCCTCCCCTTCAGGAGCCCACTAGGTGACACTAGTTCTCCTGGTGTTTGGGGGAAGAGGGGGTGACAGGATGAAGAGACAGACCTCACCTCGCCTCTATTTTTTTAAGAAGACCGTCTGCTGCGGCACTGGTTGGGAATCGAAGAGTGGAAGTGCTGACTGTTCCGAGTCAAGAT
This sequence comes from Mustela nigripes, assembly GCF_022355385.1. Classification (NCBI taxonomy): domain Eukaryota; kingdom Metazoa; phylum Chordata; class Mammalia; order Carnivora; family Mustelidae; genus Mustela; species Mustela nigripes. The sequence goes on along the minus strand of NC_081559.1, from coordinate 3,203,633 downwards.
CGTCAATGAAAAGAGCCAAAGTCCCCTTCCCAGCCACCGCCCCACGGAGACTCAGCTAATAATTCCAGTCCAGGAATTAAGGAGCAGCTGTATCATGACAATGGGACTGTCCTATAATTAACCCAGTGTTCTGTCATCATGGTCCCTTGCCTTTACCCCATCCTAAGTAGAACTGCCTCAAACACAAAGACTTTAAAGTCATGTGGGCAGTATCTGTAAAGGTAGAAGAATCTAGATTGGCAAAACAACCCTATTCAGTCATAGGTGTATCTCTGGAATGAGGATTTATTCCACTATTTTCGGGGGAGGGGGTGGGTATGGGTCTAACAAAGGTAAAGGGTTTTGTTTTCGTTGTATAGCCCAAACATACGAAGCGCTCACTTCTGCCAGGGAATGAGACGGTCTCCTCCAGTCTCAGACGCAAAGAGCTCTCAGAAGTGGCCACAGAGCCCTTTGGGAGACAAGGAGACTCTATGTATTTCCAGATACTCCTTTTTACTTGCTTCAGATCAGTAACTAGATCTCTGCTGGCACAGGGGAAATAAAACGAAGCAGAGAGGTACAAATCACAGCCTGCCACAGGAGGCAGGATGCCCGTCTGTATTTCAAACCTGGCGAGCTCCCCAAAGCCAGGCTAACGCCCCTGAGGCACCCAGAAATACTGAAGTGGATGCCATGACATATACTTTGTCTCCCCAAAGTGGCCACTCTGCTTTCCGCTTCTTAGCTCTGGCGCATGGCTCTGTGGCTGTCTCTCGACGCCACAGTGGATTCCTATGCTGCCTTCAAAATCCAGCTCATGTGACTTCCCAGGGGGAATCTTTCAATAATACCTTCATCATTCCATGCCCTCTCGTCCCAAAGAGCGTCTTCTCTGGGAGCAGGCACATTTCTCTGGCTCCTTCTAACACACTGCTCTAATTCTGTGTTCACACATCCAGCTTCCACACAGATGGTGGGGCCTTGGGGCCCAAGTTAATATATTATTCCTTATTATATTTTATTACATTTATGACATTCCCAGCATGCTACCTGATTCTTATAGCTATTTAATTGATCTTTGATAAACTAACAGGGAAAAAGTGTTTTTATTCGTAATAGCAACTTTTTCTCTTATAAAATTCCTTTGTTGTTCCTTTAAGCATTTCATTTAAAAAGCTTCTCTTTTGCTCTCTTTTCTTGAGTCATTTATGTCCTTTTCCACCTAACTTATATTAAATTAAAAGGAGAAAAAAACATATATGCACATACTATCACCATATCTTTTCTGTGGGCACCAGTTAGTGAGTTTGTTTTTTAATCTAGAATCTGCACATTGTGGGACACCAAAAAGTAAAGCGGTTAAGTAAGGGGGGGTCCTGCCTTGTAAAACCAGAGCTGCGAAATCCTGAGAACTGCGTTGCATTGACCTTGTTGCTGCACAATTCTTTCCTACGGTCCACAGTTAGTGCTTTTTTCTTCTTAAGCGACACAGTGCTGAGACGTGCTCTACCTCAAGACTCTTCCAGAGTTCTAATCATTATAAACAATAATTTATTATAAGACAAATTTCCATTTTCTGTTTTAAACAAAATCTCCTTTCACCAATTATACCATTGGATCAGGCCTGAGAATAGCATCTTTAGAATATGCATATATTTTAATTTTATAATTATCATGTGAATAAAAATTATACCTCCTTTCAATAAGGATAATTATTTTTAATTGCCACAATGGGATTTGATGAATGCGCTTGCATTTTGTACCTTTTGTTCAGATGTACAATAATGAGTCCTCTTAGAGATCATGATGAGAAATTATGTAGATTGTGCTATATTTGTTTCCTCAGGTTTAGGGGAGAGTGAGAATGGCAACCTATAAAGCTAATGAAACTGTATATAATCAGAGACTACTCAGGAGAATTAATGATTTGGAGCCTAGGCTGTCCCAGAAGGCCTCAACTCGGATAATCTTGGCCTAAACTTTCATTGTAATCATCACACCAACCAAATGCTTCAGCCAAGCTTTTAACAAGGGTCTTCAGTATAAAGATTAGTATAAAGATTATAGGAGCTAATATGGCAATGAGCTTTGGATAGAAATCCCAGTTTTTACTGCTCCTAAGCCCATGGTAAGAGCCTCCGAGAAAATTTTTTTTTCACTGTTATCTGTTGAAGGGAATCAGTCCAGTGAAGCAAAGAGAACCCTGGTCAGGGCATTTGAGCAAAGATTTAAAAGGTTCATGGGAAAATAACAGCTTGAATATAAACCTTTAGTTGTAAATCACTAGATGTGATAAAAGAAGCTGAAGAATCAAAATAATTATGACAACCTGTTTTCAGCATGTACAGTTAACCTACAAACACCAAAACACCAAAGTCTTTAAAAGATCAGTCTTTTATACTTTAAACCACCTTTGGAAGTATAGGCTTAATTGTACCTAGAGTTCATTTGAGTTCCTCCTTCTTTGTTTAATCACAAGGGCGTAGACAACCCAGCTTTGTTTGGCTGCACAAACAGCCACTCAGAGTCACTGAAGAACCAGCCCCCTGATGTCACCTCTTCCTGAACCTTTTGGAACCATACAGAACAGCAGGTCTGCCCTTCCTTTCAGAGTCAGATGCTCATGGTCACTGAAGGTTTACATAGTCCTAGCTCAGTCAGGGAGAAAAATAATTCTAATTCCAGTTGTTAGCTTACCTTGAAGAACTTCCATGGGGAGAACAGTCCAGGCATTCTCCAGGTAGGAAATGTAAATATAGCGCGCCGTGTTGCAGGCCAGGCCAATGTAAAGAACCCTTGAACACAAACAAGCAAAGGGAAGTAAGTTGAGACCCCGTATGAGACATAAAACACACCAACATTACATACATTTCCCACCCGCATCCTCCGTCAGCCAGCAGTGCTCGGACCTGGGAGCCGGGAAGCTAAAGGACAACTAAATTTAACCATGGCCTCCAAGGAGAAGAAAACTACTCCCAACATATCTGCCCTCAGTCTTTTCAAAACACTCGTTAATATAAAAGCGAACATCACCCTTCCTGAAACTGAATTAGCAGCACAGTCGATGCTTTTTTAAGATAGTCTGGGCACACAGCCATCTGTAATGACTTTACTGGCTTCCTTCCAGACGGCCGTGGGGGAAACATGCCAGGGGCTTTAGCTACTTCATGATGATAGGGGAAGGGCAGGACAGAAACGAGAACATGAACATGAACATGAACATGGTCCCACATGCAATACCCAAGACACCAAGGAGTTTTATAAGGAGACTCTCAAGGTCATCAAAAACTATCATCCAATGATGAATAATAAACGATCTGGAAATCAAATACTTTCTTCCTATTAGTTCAACGGATGCATCTTCATTATTTAAAAATAAATCCATGATACCATATGCTGACTGAACCGATGAATATATGTCAACATTGCTTCCTCCCTCACAAACACTACCACCAAAATTATGAGAGAAAAAAAAGGCCTTAAGTGATGCCTCTAAGCACAGGCTTACGGTCTCTCCCATTCTGAGCTGAGTGAGATGGCTTGGAAGCAAATGGTGGCTGTGTCTTTGCACAAAACGCAACCTGATGGTGGGGATTTCTGTTTCAGGTTTGTTTTCCATTTTCTGTTACTCTTCCTAAGCGTTAAGGTTAGGTTAAGGTTTTTCTAAGTTCAAGTGGGTGAAAACTCGAAGATAAAAGAAATAAGCCAATAGGATAGTCAGTGGTATTTTCCTCATCTTGCTCAACTATATTTTTGTATTAAAATTATTCCAGCAAACATGGTTCTCTTTGCCCAACTTTGAAAGCTTCAAGGCATCCAGCTGGTATCACCTGCAAATACGGAACAGAAGGATGGGAGAAAGAGAAAAAAGGGTTGAGGGGCAGAGATGGGGGAGGAAATGGGTATTTAAAGGATTTAGGGGAACTTCAGTATTGAAAAGTTCTGGGTTGTCATATTCTGTGGACACTATGTTTTTTTTACTGGTATGTTTTAAGGAAAAAAGTATATATTTCAAAGTGCTCAACATCACTTGGCATCAGGGAAATACAAGTCAAAACCACAATGAGATACCACCTCACACCAGTCAGAATGGCTAAAATTAACCAATCAGGAAATGACAGATGCTGGCAAGGATGCAGAGAAAGGGTTCCTATACTGCTGGTGGGAATGCAAGCTGGTGCAGCCACTTGGGAAAACAGCATGGAGGTTCCTCAAAAAGTTGAAAATAGAGCTACCCTACAACCCAGCAATTGTGCTACTGGGTATTTACTCCAAAGACGCAAATGTAGTGGTCCAAAGGAGCACGTGAACCCGAATGTTTATAGCAGCTATGGAAAGAACCTAGATGTCCATCAACAGATAAATGGATAAATAAGATGTGGTATATATATATATACACACACACAAGGGAATACTATGCAGCCATCAAAAGAAATGAAATCTTGCCATTTGCGACGACGTGGATGGAACTAGAGGATATTATGCTTAGTGAAATAAGTCAATCGGAGAAAGACAATTATCATATGATCTCCCAGATATGAGGAAGTGGAGCTGCAATGTGGGGGGCTTGGGGGGTAGGAAAGCATAAATGAAACAAGATGGGATCAGGAGGGAAACAAACCATAAGAGCCTCTTCATCTCACAAAACAGAGGGTTGCTGGGGGAAGGGGGGTAGGGAGAGGGTGGTAGGGTTATGGACATTGGGAAGGGTATGTGCTATGGTGAGTGCTGTGAAGTGTGTAAACCTGGCAATTCACAGACCTGAACCCCTAGGGCTAATAATACATTATATGTTTATGAAAATTTTTTAAAAATTATTTTTTTTTAAAAAGTGTATATTTCAACCCTGTTTGGCAAAAGACTTTCTGAACAAACCAGCTTGGATCCATCAACAAGGGTCCTGCTGCTAGAAAACAGAAGCAACACAACAAGCCCACAGGACGTTAAAGTGCAAAACACACACAAAAACATACAAGTCACCCAAACCGATGTCTTCTTTTTCAGTTCTAATCTAGCTCTGTTGATGATCTTGACATAGCCTAACTCAGGGGTCAATAAACATTTCCTATGAATGGCCAGATCATGCCATAAGCAGTTGAGGCTTTGTATGTCTCTCGCAACTACTCAGCCTTCCACTGTAGCGTGAAAGCAGCCACAGACACTGTATACATGAAGGAACACGCATGGCTGTATTCCAATAAAATCTGAATTATGAACATTGAAATTTTTTAATCTCATAGTTGACCTCTGAACAAGGCAGGGGTCAGGGACGCAGTCACCCTGCACAGTAGAAAATCCGCATCTCTCTTTTGACAACCCCCAGAATTTAACTACAAGTAGTTACTATTGACTGGAACCCAGCCGATAACATAAAGTCAATTAACACAGATTTTATATGTTGTATATATTATATACTACATTATTAAAATAAGATAGAGAAAAATGTTAAGAAAAACACAAGGAAAATATATTTGCAGTACTGTACTATAGTTGAAAAAGATTCTGTGTATTAGTGGATCTGCACAGTTCAAACCCATGTTGTTCGCTGGACAACTGTAATTTCTATGCATCACAAAATATTATTTTTCTTTGATTTTTTTTCAACCACTTAAAATTATAGAAACCATTCTTTTTTTAAAAAAAATTCTGGGCCATAGAAAAACAGGTAGCAGGTCAGATTTGGCCCTTGCTAACCCCTGATCTAGCTCATTAGTTCTTGTTAACTTTGGCTTATGTCAGATTTACTCAGGTAACTATTAAAAATAACAGATGTCCAGGCCCATGCTAGTCTCAATAAAAATCTCTGTGCTTGGAACCCAGGCACTGTCCTTTAGAAAGCCTCCCAGGTTTTCTGATACTAAGCCAGGATGAAGAACCACGGGTCTAGCTCATTCCAAGCAGCTCCCACTAATACTTTCCCATAATCCCATTATTTTAAAAATGTGATAATACATCTTCCTTGTGATAATATATCCTTCCTTCATACTGAATATCCTGAACCTTTCTCTTGAGACCACCTCTGAATCAGTAATCCTGATAACTGCAGGCCATAATCCACAAGTCCTAGCCTAAAAGTAATCTGAAGTCGATCAACCCCGTTCTAGAGGTCAGTGGTGCTGTGCCTTCGAACTGCTACCATGTGGAATTCAGTCACTGGAGTCTGTAACACTTGGGACCCTTGGGTCTCAGATTGCAACCAAGAAGCCAGGTGACTATCAGCTTGATATCTTTCACTTCTGTACCGCATTTCTAATCTCAGAACTGATAGTCCTTCAGGACCAAACAGATGCCTTACAGGAGACAAGGGAACCGAAGCTTCCAGGACAAGTTACTTCCTCTCCCTGAGCCTCAGTTTCTTCCTGTTTCAAGCAGAGATCATCACTTCTAGTTGCAGGCTGGCTGTGATGATTCCCATACAGTGACTCACTCAAAACAGGTGCTCAGTAAATCGCAGTGGCGGCGGCATCACCACCATCACCACCATCATCATCACCATCATCATCACCATCACCATCATCATTTTAAAGAACAGGATTCGAGCACAAGATTTTATATGTTGTACATATTATATACTACATTATTAAAATAAAATAGTTTTCTAAAATAAGATTGTTTTCTGACAAGAGTGAGAGGAGCACTAGCATTTCGTCCTCACCAACCACTCCGGGGCAGCCAGTGGCATCAAGAAAGGGCAAAATTGTGAGCAGGAAGGAAAGCAACATTTTGATCTATGGAAAGGGAAGAGGTAGGTGTGTATTTATTAAATAGTCACCTAGAAGTATTTAAGCAACCTAAGAATCTCTTTTAATACCTGAATACGATATTTAAACTGCCACATTATTCACTGTTATGGGCTAAATTTTGTCCCTATGAAATTTCTATGTTGAAGTCCCAAGTCTGAAACCCCAGTACCCTGGAGTGACTGTGAAAGAGATGAGGCCTATAATGGGGTAATTAAGGTAAAATGATGTCGTACGTGTGGGTCCTAATCCAATATGACTGGTGTCCTGGTCAGAGGAGAGGAAATAGGTCAGAGACAGGCACAGAGAGAGGACCAGGTGCAGATGGGGAAGAAGGCAAGCCAGGAGGAAAGTCCCTCAGAGGGAATACAACCTGCTGACCTCTCGATCCTGGACTGTGGCTTCCAGAATGTACGTAAGGAAATAAATTTCTGGTTTTTAGGCCATCCAGTTGGTGCTTTGTTACTGCAGCCCTAGAAAATGAATTCATGCACACTTATGAAGTTAAGGACTTTCAAATAAAAAGAAATCTAAAATGTTTTACTAATCATTTTCTGGACAATCAAAGTGTTTACACTGAATATAGAGCACTTGTTGAAAGTCCTAGAATATTCCTAAGCACTGAGAGGTCTGGAAATATCAAGAATAGGCTGAAAAACACTTCTCAGTGAGATACAGATACTTACTGAACCCCTAAAATAAAGAAGTCCAAAGACGACATCATTGCTTTCCTATATCACAACAGGAATTCCTTAAGTATAAAATTAAGCAAGAAATAAAGGCAATTTTAGGACAGGTTTTTGGTGTAAGTGAACTTACTATAAAAAGGGGGAACACAATTGTAAGAAGCACAAAACAACTACACCATGGAAAATGCAAATCACTTGTCAAATACTCTTCAAATACCTTGATTCTGTATTTGAGCAAAAATACAAAAGGAGATTCTGATTTCTTACATAACTACAATTCATGGTATTGGCAGATATCATTGCGAGCCACTCTGCAATGCCCTACAAAGTGTAGATTCGTTATGAGGCCACTTGTCTAGTTTTAGCCCTTGTATAATATGCCTGAATACCCTCCCCCCAAAAGTCTCTCTAAGCCACAACGAATGTGATTTCTGCTCAGTAAACATTATCGAGACACCATTATGTATCATACATGATGCTGTACTCAAGGGGAATAAGAAATGAAGAGAATTCGTCCTTGACTTCAAGGAACTTACAGTACAGCAGAGAGAAATGTAAGCAGATAATTTAGTACTAAAAGGTATTCACAAAACACTAGGGAACACAAAGGAGAGACTCTTAGCTATCCCTGGGGGTGCCCGGACACCGAGCTGGAACTAGCTAGACAGAGGTAACTGGGAAGGACATCACAGGCAGAGAAACAACGAGAAAAACTGACAGAGGGTGCCTGAAAGATACAAGGAGAATCAGAGTCCAGGATTTATGAAGAGATGAGTGACCTTCTGCAGTTCAGATCCAATCGGGAAACTACTCTTTCTTCCAGGGACAGCACAGGCTAAGAGCCTCAAAGAAAGATCCAAGCAGGATTACCAGACAATGCTCAGCTCTGGGAGACAAAAGAGCCATACGACATAAAGGGATCCCATTCTCAGCTAAATGACTTGGCAGCAAGCCTTTGCAAAGCCTCTCCTGGAAAAACGTAAAACCTCCCCAAAAAGGAAAGGCCCGTAAATAAGACAAAATTCTCTGGATGAAGACTGTCTTCAGCAAAATCAGAAGGCGGGTATTTGCAGACAGCCTGGCGGTTCCACGCCGCCGTGTTCAAGGCCCGAGGGGATGCACACACTCCAGGGCAGAGGAAGTGTAGCCTATGGGCCCAGTGGGCAACAAAGATACATGAGCAACAAATTAAGATTCAGAGAACATTCCGAACAGGTTACAAAGCACTTGGACAAGCACTGGCTGGAGTTTTGCAGTTCCTAAAGAGACAAAATTGGTCATTTACATCAGACACTCGGAGCAGAGTCTACAGTCTGCCTCGCGTATGAATCGACTTCAGTTTTCTGTGTGGTAAACAGTGTATGGTCTCACCCTGATATGGGTTCCATTATTGCAAGATCATCCTTTCACAGTCTATAGAAACTTGTCAGTAAAAAAAAGACTCCTTCAGATACTGTTACTGATGTCTTTCTAGACCAGGCAGACGTCAGCTGCTAATTACAGTCAAGATTTTGGAGCTTCATGGAAGCATTATCTTCCTCCCCAAGAATGAAACTCATTTCAAGCATGACCACCAACTGATACTGATGACCTTAAGATGATGAGGTTTCCCACAGTCATTAATTTTAAAAAGGTAGGAAAAAATATATCCAAACTCTCTAGAAAATAATTAGAAGATAAGTTTTAGGCCTTCAAAGAGTTAAATGTCAGTCTAGAAAACTCATGTGTTTTCAAATCCATCTCCCTCTTCCCAACCAATCTCCATCAGTATTACTGTGGACATCCTGCCAGGATTTCTCTGCCCTGTCTAGCAGAATAGGTTTTTACCATCACTATCTGGACTCTCCTCTCCTTCCTCCCTCTTCTTGTTCTCTCCATGTCCTTTCCTGCTGTCCTGTGTTCCATTCCCATGGCTCACTGCTTTGAAAGGATCCTATCTGAGGGTTTTGAAGGGGTCGGGGTGGGAGGTTGGGGGAATCAGGTGGGGTATTAGAAAGGGCATGGATTGCATGGAGCACTGGGTGCGGTGCAAAAACAATGAATACTGTTACGCTGAAAAGAAATAAAATTAAAAAAAAAAAGTAAAAAAAAAAAAGGATCATAGTTGGCATTCTTTGGAATTCTGACTCTAAGAAGGTGACCCAAGCCACCATCAGGGTACACTCTTCTCATGCCCCAACCGTAGCAAAAGCAACCAGATAAAGGGAAGAAGACATGGCCACAGTCGGGGACCTGAACAACATATGGCAGGAGCTCCCACCCCCCATGCTCAGACCAAGTGCTTACCTAGAAGTGCCAGAGCAACAACACACCTGTCCTCAACACAACTTTGGGCACTGGTATCTGTGATTCTAAGAGTCCATTCTTGAAAGAGATCATCCCCTCTGAGAAATGTCTCCAAATGTCTCTAGGAGCAACTGATCCTTTCTCCTTCTGTGCTTCCGTTAATACTATTAAACTATTTGTTTCCATTAGACTATCTGACACAGTCTACACCTTGTGCGCAGAAGTTTGTGAGTTCTTGGAAGACTAGGAAGATGTCTTTATCTCTGTCCTCAAAAGGAACCTGCCTTGCTCAAGAGCTCAGTGAACCTACGGTAACACGATGTAATCTTAAGTAAATTAATGACATGGGGGGGGGGGGCAAAAAGAAGTGCTGTTCCTCTTGCTGGATTATAGGGCACTTCTGCTTTTCACTTTTTGAGGAAACTCCATACTATTTTCCAGAGTGGCTGCACCAGTTTGCATTCCTGCCAACAGTATGCGAGGGTTCTGTTTTCTCCACTTCCTTACCAACATTTGTTGTTTCTTGAGTTTTCAATTTTAGCCATCATGACAAGTGTGAGGCGACTACACTGTGGTTGTGATCTGCATGTTCCTAATGATGAGTGGTGTTGAGCATCTTTTCATGTGTTGGTTGGCCATCAGTATGCCTTCCTTGGACAAATGTCTGATCATGACTTCTGCCTATTTCTTGGTTAGATTATGTGATTTTTTTTTTTGGTATTTTGTATAAGTTCTTTATATATTTTGGATACTAACCCTTTATTGGATATGTCATTTATAAATATCTTCTCCCGTTCAGTATGTTGCCCTTGAGTTTTGTTGATTGCTTCCTTTGCTGGGCAGTTATGTATTTTTGATAATTATATAATAATCAAGATTTAAAAGGTAAAACTGTCAAATTAGACATAGGAAAGATCATAAAAAATCTGGGTTAAAATAATAAAAAACTAAAAGAATTCAGCTCTCAGGTTGTTTTGAAAGTACCTTTAACTTCATTTTCCACATTAAAGATACCAAAACTGGGGTGTCTGGGTGGGCACAGTGAGTTAAGCCTCTGCTTTCAGCTCAGGTCATGATCCCAGGGTCCTGGGCTCGAGCCCCGCATCAGGCTTTCTGCTCAGTGAGGAGCCTGCTTCCTCCCCCCACCCACCTGCCTCTCTGCCTACTTGTGATCTTTGTCTGTCAAATAAATAAATTAAAATCTTTTAAATAAAAAAGATACCAACACTAACAGAAATCATAGATTATACATTTGGTTTAACCCCAACCAGCAACATTGTTTTCAAAGAAAAAATCTGACCCTGTATCAAAAACTAGCAAATTCTTTTGTATTTTTGTTTTATAATATTTAAATTTTGAATACGTTACATTTTATTATCAATCTGCCAACTCTAACTCCTTGACACTGCCATCTAAAGCAAGCTAAAAACCACTACAGAATATTAAGTATGGCATTCTAATATTTATGTCAGAGAAGGAGCATTTCACATTCATGTATGCACCTACATGTGAACAGAATATCTCTGGAAAGATAACACTAAAACCTCGTAACAATGATTGTCTCCAGGAAGGAGGACTGGAAAACTGTCCCATGGGTGGGAGAGAGACTTTACTGGGTATCTTTTAATACTTCCTGAATTTTTTCCCATGCGCTATCTACTTTCTCAAAGAATGAACAGAGATCAGTCACTATGTTTCATGTAGTTATAAATAACCACGCTAAACGATGTATGGAGTTTGACCCATAGTCCTCCAACCTGAAGGGATATTATCTGAGTCTCTATTTTGGCTTAAAAACAATATGACATCCTAGCTAGTATTCAGTATTATTTTTATCTTTTGAACTTATTGTGAGATGGGGTGTGAGTAAACCACATAAACATATAGTTAAGAAAAGCACATGAAATAATCAGCATCGCCATTATTGTATTCTTTCTAGACAAAGGAAGTGGCATTCTGTAGAGAGAGTCTTAAGAAAAGTGCCTATTTGCTTCAAGGGCCACTTGGTTCATCAGAAAGTATAATATATAACACAATGGGAACCTCTGAATCAAAGCTTCTAGTAGAAACAAGATTCCATTAGGAAACATCTTTCTTTGTAGCCTATTTGGCACAGTGCTCTGCTCAGCTCTCTGTCCTCCAGCCATGTATGCTCCGTGCAGGGTAAAGTCAATTCCATTTAATGTTGGCTGAATTTGATCCCCAGAGCTTGGCATACAGGAAGCACTCAATAAATATTCCTCAACTAGAGTGAAAATATGAATACTTTAAATAGAACACCACTCAACAAATATTTGAATACACTGTGCTAAGTGCCAGGGATATGTGGTGAATGAGACATGCTCCGTGCATGTATTATGTCTATAATTTTATGTGTGTGTGTGTATGTATATAAGAGATGGGCATGTGAAAGGATGAATTGACCTACAAAAAAGACCTAGAACTAGGATTTTAAAAAAAGGACGCCCATACTTGGCACCATTTGTGATTAATGTTAGGCTATAGTTGAAGATACATATTAAGTCATTTGTAGGAACAAGTAGTAGTTCAATGACTAGTTCTCTGTGGTTTGGTTATGTGGGGCCTCCTGAAGCATCACACAATGGATCTTCAACACATGCGCACAAGGAGGTGTTCTTGGGTACCCACCGGCCTACCTCACTAGAAGACTAAGAGTGAGCGTCCATGCCGCAAAGCTCAAAGAGCCAACAGTACTCCCATACCAACCACAGCACCGCCAAGGGGATCACCAATAGACACCAAGCTCCTCAGCTTCCATCATTAAGTGTGTATAGTGGGCTTATGCTCATCCTTGTACAACAGAGTGTTAAGAACCACATAGTGTGTCCAAAGAGTGAATGGAGGAAAAGCCTATTTATTTACCTATGTTTTGTGCAGCTACCAATGCTTCCATTTTTTCTGTTAGGAAAAAAAAAGTGAAAGTGAAGTCTGAGCCTCTGTTGGTCTTAAGTTATTCTTTATTTTGTTGCCTTCAGAAATTTCCTTTCCTAGTGCCTGATAAGCTAAGAGCCTAACTATGGTAGCCATCAGTCTGGTCACTGCGCGGGTCCTGGCCCTCTTTACATCTCTCTGCTGTTCCTCTAGTTTCTCTACTTTTTCTTGGGTTGTGTGTATCTCTAGGTAGAAAAATAAGGATGTTCAAAACAAAACAGAACCTTAACTAATGGAACCCAACTCCTCGGAAAGCACAATATGCTGCTTCATTACAGTTTCCGCTTGAGTAACAGTCAGTGATCAAACACACACAGGCGCACGTGTTGTATAAATTTTTGTTGAAACATTTCCAGTAGGATGACCTGACATACGTGTCAAACACAAACCCTGTCATTCCCAGACGAGAGTCACCGACATTCGGTACAACTGTTCCTTTGAAAAAGGCCTCAAGAGTTTTCGTGGGCCCCAAGCTCAATTTGAGAGAATTAAACGTGTTCATCAAGATCCAGGATGAGGGAGAGTCACGACCCAACCACCCAACCGGGAGGCGTTACTGTTCCTGTAACAGCGACGGTCGCGCCCGGCTTCCGCCCGAGTGCAGCAGGAGGCGGCGCCCAGGAAGAGAATCGCTGAGGAGATGAGGAGGAGCAGAACCACGAGGGGAAAGAACCGTCAGGCGTACGACGCTCTGCGGGACACCCGGGAGCGAACCGGGGTGGCAAGGCCGAACGAGGGGACATTCGGCTGAGCCAAGGCTGTCGCGGCTGAGGAGGGACTGGCCGCGTCACCCCCGCGAGCTGTCGCCACAGCAGGAGCGCTCCCGGCCGCGAAGCCGGCGCTGAGGGAGCTGCGGGGACCCGCTCGGCCGCCCCTGATGCCGGACCCGTCAGGGAAGCCCGCGGAGAAGCAACCGGGCTCTGAGCGCACCCGAGACCCCGGTGAGACTCGGCCGTGGCCGCTCGCGGGCTTCTCAGGGAGACGGCGTGGCCCCGGCGCCGCTTGAGCTGCTCAAGCGGGTTTTCTGTCGCGTCCACGGGAGAGCCCGCGCTGACGCCCCGCGAGGAGCAGCTTCCGACGACAGAAGCGGCCGCATGAAGGCTCAACAACCGCCTGCCGTGACGGGGCGGCGCCGTACGGGGTCGGAGCGAGGCCTGTGCGACGGGCCCGTCCGCGGGTCCCACCGCGACCGGCACCGCAGCCGGGACCGGCGCAGCAGAACTGACTTCTCGCGGCGCCGGGGGCCGCGGCCTGCGGTCACCGCATAGGCTGGACCGTCGCTCCCGCGGCCGCTCGCGGCTCCTCATCCCGAGCCCTGCGATGTCCCCACTCTGTGACCGCGGCCCAGGCTCCCCCCCCCCCAGGGGACACCTGTCCGCTCCCTGGGGTCCCCCCACCCACCCACGGCTTCGGCGTCACTCCGCCTTTCACGTCACAACGTCATCTCGCACGTCACTCCGCCGCCCTGACAGACGCGGCCTCCGAATGCGGCCACCGTCCGAGGTCCCGGGGCTCGGGTCTTCCACCTGTGCATTTTGGGGGGACACAGCTCAGGCCACACAATGACGTCCAGCTCCGAGGTTACCAAAAACTCCAGCACAATTCGGTAAAGAGGCCAACGTCGTGCTCGAGAGCGCTGGGCTCCGTACGTCAGAGCGGAACTGAGGGCGGGGCGGCTGCCCTGGGCCTCCAGAGCCAGAGCCAGGCCGCGCCCTCAGAAAGAGTCAGTCCGTCTGTCTGTCCGCGCTCGCTGGAGTCCTCTGGGCGCGGTTTACTCCTCCCGGGCTCGGCGGCACCGCTCACGGGCGGGCGCCTCGGCTCGGCGGCTGCATGGCGGCGGGGCCTGACGGCGCTGAGGCGCGGGAGTCGCAGCGCAGACCCCCGGAGACAGACTCCCGTCAGGAACCGGCAGGACCGCCGCGCTTACACTCTGCGGCTCGGAAAAGGCCAGATAAACGTGTAAAGAGAAACCGGGTAACACGGTGCAGACGTGGCAACTACCACTGACTAAATGCAAATATGTCAGTAAGGGCATCCGAGTCCCAGACACCCTCTTTCAGAGCCAGACCGTAAAAATGTCCCGGGTTGAGGATTCTAACCTCTATTCAAGTCAACTGGCTTTCCAGAAAGAAAACCCTCTGTCCAGTTCCCAGTGACTCTCCTCATAACCCACGTCGCTCATCTCTGACAAAGTCTGTGGTCAGGCCGTGGCCGGGATGAGTGTGCACGAGTGGCTTGGTGCACATTTGTGACCTATCAGCAAAGGCCATTCCAATAGGGAGTCTGAGTCCTCCCGGGGGTGGGGGTGGGGAGGGAGAAGTGAGGTCCACTGCGTGGTTTTCTACATACTAACACCAACCGCAGCAGAAAGAAGACCCATCAAGTCAGATCTCAAAGAAGCCAAGGCATCAAGTCCAATCCTTTCACAGACAGAAGGACACAGAGATTCGGAGAGGCAGAATAGGGCCACATCCATGGACCAGTGTAAGGCCAAGGTCCCCGCCCCTTGCTTGATGGCTCTTTTGGTCGATAATAACAAGGGGCTGTGTTCGTGCATGAAGTCAGACCTAGACAAGGGCCCAAGAAGCACCTCTGCATTGGACGGACAGCGACAGGGCCTGGCAGTGTCAGCGTGGTTGTGTCTGGTGACAGCTGTACACTTGGATCAAGGAAGTTGGTTGTATGTTTGAGTTGGCTTTGGAAGACGGTTAACATTTTAAACTTTGATGAGTCATGAGGACAAAAGGCATAAGACAAAAGCAGTAAAGTAAATGCCAGTCAACAGCTGTCCCATATCCTGGATCACAAAAGAAAAGTTCACTGAGAAGCAGAATTTTGTTATGCGATAAAATGGGACAAAAGCCCATTTCTACTGTGGTAGCCTGAGAGAGCTCAGGTGTCTTGCTGAGGTAGGACACAAGGTGAGCCAGGATTTCTGCCCCCAAGCAAGTTGACTTTGAAGTCAAATTCTCAGAAATTGACTCTCTGGCTTGGGCTGGGCAAGGAACAGGAACTAGGGAGCAGCACCCCCCACACACCCCTAACAGGACTATGAGGGGAGGGCAGACAGGGGCTAAGAGTCTCCACCTTGGGTCAGTCTGACCACTGTGGGTCTCTAGACGAGCCTGGGAAATCTCTGAGATGGGCTTAGCCCACCGACGGGTTGAAAGGATCCCTGATCTGTTCCACTCCTAGATCCCTGAAGTACCTCTCCGGAAGCCGCTATGAGGAGACAACTACTCTAGGAATACTGGTTTTGACTGTGTCTTGCCATGGCTGAGAGAAAGAGCCAGTGCAAGCTTGCTGGTGTCTCTTTTCATAAGGGCACTAACCCCATCATGAAGGCCCCACCCTCATGATTTCACATAACCTCAGTCACCACCTGATGGCTCCATCTCCACATGCCATCACGCTCCAACACATGGATTTCAGGGGGACACAATCCAGTCCACAGCAACAGGCTTCCCTGTTCTTAATGCCCACGCTCTGTGACACAATTAGGAACCCACCCTGGGGCTCCATGAAGCCTGGCTGCAGGTTCTCAGGTGCTCCGCCCCAGAGCCCCAGGGAGCCAACATGGTCTTTCTACCAATGGAGGACACCCAGCTCTATCCAGCCACTGTAATATGAGAAAAGCAAAACTTCACTGTTTTGTGGTTGTACTAATAAAAATAGTTATGAAAACTATAAGTTAAAAAGCCTACAATAATATAGTTTCCCTTTATTTTTATTGGTGATCTAGAAATTAGAAATGGAAAAAGTGATTTTCTGATTTAGCCTAATTAGGAAAGAAGAAAATGGTTCCCTCTAAAAGATAGAAGAATCTTCTCTGCTGCATAATGTATATTCCAGCTATAAGCATTCCTGAGAGAAGGCAATGAAAAAATAATGCTATGCTCGGTCATGTGTATTGAAAAATAATAACTGATTTGTTTGCTTATCTTGGTGTGCTGTCTTAGTTTACATCGCACTTATCAAATAAGCCCTAGGCACAGAAAAATCACACCTAAGCCAAGAGGCTATTTTGGACATCACCATCCCTCCAGCAGTGTGTTTTTCCAGTCACACAGAAATGGAGGGTCCACTAGCACTCAGGGTTGCTAGCCAATATTTCCCTTCCCACCCACCCCCCCTGGGATTCTGTGATTCAGAAAATGATGTAAAATGGGCCGCTTCTAATGGACACTCACTCTAGGATGAAAGTCTTGAGTTCTGAGTGAGTAACCTCAACAGAATATTATGGATATATTTATCAAGACTACTGATCTGACTTCAGGATATAATTTTCATCCCCATCCTAGAAGCACTGAACTTGTCTCTTTTCAACAGTCCTGCTCTGTGACATCGCTTCCAGAGGTAACACTGATAGTAACAGTTTCCTTGTTTGGGGTAGATGATTTCCCGAAATGGACTGACTAGCTGAAGGGAAGGGAAGGAAGTAGAGGCGGAAGATGGTTGCAGAAAACTTCAAATCATGGGATGGCGTTTGCTGTCCTATGTGCACGTCAATGTTTCCCAAAAGACATCTCCAGCCTTGTCCCCTCTTCCAAGATCTGGATTTACAAATGCAACTTCCCAATGGCATCTCCACCGCTCTTAAGATTTCTGTAAGTTCCATACTTCAGAATCCTCTTCCCCTGCCCTGGGGTCCCTCCCTTGGGGAGTGGCACCACCACTGATCTGGCATCTGTTTCATAAAATAACTTCTCCCTTGCTCCATCTATACTGACACCTGCCCCAAAGAACTTTCACATTCATTTGCTTTACTCTTTTCCCATTCCCCACATCTTAAGTGTCTAAGTTGACATTTCTGTAGCAATCAACATTTTCATTCATTTGTTTCGTGGTCTTCCATGCCATGTGATCCTCATGAGAGAGTTGCCTTGGGTATCTTGTTCAACACTATATCCTAGAAGAGAACCTGATCTTTATTAAAGACTTCCTTCAAGAAAACACTGTGCAAACATAATATTTAATCGTGAATTAACTCTATGTGATACAGTCTTCTTTAGAAACGTTCGTTTTTGCCACTTGCATTCAGTGTGTGTTCTGCATTACTCTCATCCTCACACTACTGGAAGATGAGAATGAGATGAGAGATGAGATCTGGAGAGATGAGAATTTTATTGGGGGAGTGAAAGGAATAATTGGAGAGAATGGGGCATTTTAGAGGAATGGAGATCTTACGAGCAAGACACGGGAAAGTGCTTGAGACAGGTGAAAAAGCTGTACTGGACACAGGTGTCTCAGAATAGAAAAAGGCTAGAATAAGAGGTGAGATTGGGTTGCATCAAGGGACAAAATACTTGCTGTCCCGCCCTGTGCCCATGAATCTACAAAGTAGCTGAGATCAAAACTAGTTAAATAAATAAAGTGGCTGAGATCACAGGCTCTGGAGTCTGAGGGGCTTGGGTTCAAGTCTTACCTCCGCTATTTACTAGCAGTGTCACAGTCCGCAACTTAAGGAACCACTAGGAATCCCTCTTCCCTGTCACAGACACACCAGTGCCTGCCCCAGAAGGTGATCAAAAGGGTTAAAGGAGGGCTCAGAGGTAAAGCAATCAGTATGCGCCTTTCTAACCACTTTTCTGGACTAAGCCCTCAGATGACAGCATACCAGCTGGAATTGTATTTCTTGTTAAGGTTGGAGATTTTTTAATTTTTAATTTTCTTTTTTTGTTTATCCTCTAGATTGTCTGGCTTTTCTGAAATTGTGAAGTTGCTTAAAAGACAAAAACCTAAAAACCCTGAGCTCTTCATCTGGATGGTTGGAAAGCATAAGTCAACAGAGGTGGTGTGTCATCACCAGCTCTGGGCTTGGGAAGAAAATGACTCGATTTCTCTGTAATTCAGAGAATGACGTAAAATGGGTCCATTCTAAACTAGAGCAAAGTAAATAGTGATGATAGATTCACTACCCATTTGGCATTTGGGGAAAAAAGAAAAAAAAATAAACACCAAAAAGCCAAAATCTGTTCCTGTCACCCGCCGCTCAGGCTCACCAATGGCTCGCACTTCCCTTGGACACATAGCCATGCCAGCTCTTACCATGGCCTCAGGTACTGCAGGAGCCCTGGCCACCTTGCTGACCTCCCGTGAGGCCTCACCCTGCCTCATACCATTCAGACTTGTGGTGTCCCCTGTACCCCACGTCTTTACTGCTGGCTTCCAGTCAGGACCCTGCTCAAATGTCACTTCCTCAGAGAAAGCCTCCCAGCCCACCCAGGCTAAAGCAGTCGTGTCTCCTCGGTCACTCCGTGAGGCCCCCTCCTGCATCATTTCTGCCTGACGCCACTCATCAGCACTGGGAATAAAATAACCTGTTCACTGCTTATTGTCTTCCCCAACAGCCTGTTAGTCCGAGGAGAGCCTCTGTCTTAGTACACACTTGCTGTCTGCCCAGGGTCTAGAAGAAGTGCCTGTCACCGAGTGTGTGCTTCATAAATGTCGCTGGAGGAGTCAGCTAATGGTTGAGCACTCAGGGTCGCCAGCCATTATTTCATTTAATCTATTGCTGTGAAGCTTGGTGCAATTATTAACCCCATTTTATTTTTTTTTAAAGATTTTATTTATTTATTTGACAGACAGAGATCACAAGTAGGCAGAGAGGCAGGCAGAGAGAGAGGAGGAAGCAGGCTCCCTGCCGAGCAGAGAGCCCAATGCAGGGCTTGATCCCAGGATCCTGGGATCATGACCCGAGCCGAGGGCAGAGGCTTTAACCCACTGAGCCACCCAGGCGCCCCCAACCCCATTTTATAAACGAAGAACCTAAAAGACTTATCCAAGGTCAGATGCATGCTAAGTGTGGGATTCGAACCTAGATCAAATGTGCACGTGTTCACGCACGCACGCCCCTTCAAGGCGGACTGGCACAGGAGTAAAAGGACATGGGACAGCAAGCGGACCACCAAGCCGTCCCACCAGGCCTTGAGAAGGTGGCTGAAGCTGAGGCTGAACCAACGTGCTCCCATCTCTTTTTCATTCTAAGTGGAATGAGAAGTCTGGCCAAGATGCCACGGATCCAGCAAGGCCCATGGCCAGCTGCCATGAGTCCACGGGACCCCTCGCCACACTCAACCCGCAGCAGCCCCCCATGGCGCGGTGCAGGGGGACACAGTGCCCAGACGCATGGGACATCACTCTTCTTCATCACGCCTGAGAGTCGGTCTACGGGTTATCTTTTCCAGGGAACGTTAACAAGCTACTGTTTGCTTACAGATTACTGTGCAGAGATGCTGTTTTCCGCAGAGAAAAGGTGAGGAAAAGATGCTTAATGCATCAGAAACAAGAACCTAGTGGGGTTCCGCCTTCCAGCTGGGAAGGCTGTGGACAGGTGTGCTATGAGGCAAACTTCCAAGGGAATCTCCATTCTCATCCACTCTTCAGAGTACCCCATACAATCATATAACTGCAGTCCACCAAATGCTTCCGTGGATAAGTAGAAACATAATTAGCAAGATTACTTTGATTTTTGACTTGTCCACACAAAAAAGGCGGTAAGTGGACACTGAATGACTCCAGACACTGAAACAACCAGAGCGAACACCGTACTTGGACTCGCCGCCTGCAGTGAAGGACGGTCTTTGGGAGCTCATGCGGCTTTCTGGTACCCTAATTTCTTTCTATATATAAAGAAATATAATTACTGCCCAAATCAGGGATGTTGGGCACTTTGATATTAATTCCCAATAAGATACTATAAATTCGCACCCTATCTCATTTTAAAGAAACACAAGGCCACGATACTTAAGTAAAGTAGATTTTTAGTCATTTATATTTATGCTTAGGGGGAAACACATGGGCCATACACACACACACACACACACACACACACACACACACACACGTGTATATATGGAGAATTTGTACCATATTGGTATGGTACGATATGGTACAAATTCTCCATGTCTGATGTATTTGGATATATGTCTCTATAGTTTACACACACACACACAATTCTTCTATCTGAGGATAATTATATTAGATTCACTATAAGTAGACAAGCTTTCAGTTATTTTCCAATAAGAAATCCAAAAGAAAACTTCTGCAATACATATGTCCAGTGCCAAGAATGGAAAATTATGAGAACTTTTCCATATTTCCTTAAAAAAATGAAATATTGCAGCTTAAGTGGAGGTTTTCTTTATCCTCTTCATCCCCAATCCCAGTCCCCTCTTTCCTGCAGCCTGTCCAGAAAACAAGAGCTAGTATGAATTTGAAATGAAGTTTTTCCTCTCCAAATGTGAATGTCTTTCCATGCACATAGGTGTACCCACCTAAATATGACTTTTAATATGCATTGTTAAAATGTGCATAAATGTACCAAGCTATGTCTCATTCTGAAACTTGCTTTTTTGTCTATTCAACATATTTTTAAGAACTTTTCATATTGACATATTGATCTAGTCCCTTCCTTTTAAACTCTGGATTACACTGTAGCAAACACACTCTTTCTCCAACTGATGGGCATTTAGACTCTCTCTTTTCCACTTAGGAAGCTGGACAAGCAAGTAAACATCCACGAACATGTCTTTCTGCATGTGTGTGTTTTTCCAGATAGGTGTATACTTTATAATGCAATCTTCAGGCCATAGAGAATGTCTAACTTGAGCGCGCCCCAGACGGCAGCCTCGTCTCCACTGTGCTGGCTCGGTAATGAACTTGCGGGTGCTGTCTCTGCCGTCGCCGGTGCACACCCTAATGAACAACCCGCAGCCTGTGAGCTGGGGACGGCGGCTGTGTGCGACCCCAGGGTGCAGCTTATACGGAGTGAGAGCTGCTCTCTTCCACTCAGTGCCTCCGTCAACCAAAGGGAAAAGAGAAACCAGATTCGACACCAATATCCAGAAGCCCTGCACTCACTCGCACTGCCCCACAGTGCTGGCCTTTTGTTCTGAACTGTGAGTTGCCGATTAACGTAACGCGGTTACCAGCAAGTCAGCCTGACAGATGTCATGTGCTGACATCTCCCTTTATGAAGTTGCTCTTTTCAAGGGACTGTAAGAACCAAATCACTGCCTTTCAACTCTTGACCATAAATTCCTCTACTTCTGGGATTCTATGGCTTATACGTTGTTAATAGTGAGAATCTGTATTTGTTTGAAACAGTTCCCCTAAAGGCTTTTCTTATAAAAATGGGTATCACTTTCTTTGAAGGGAAAGCAATAGAAAAAACAGAAATCACATATAACGACAGCAACAGTTGTAACCACCCTGTATGCCGGCCGTTCACAACTCTAAAAAATGGCACAAAGGAGTCTATAATAATCCACAGTCACATAACATGGGGAGAAAAACTCAATTTGACCAGGTCGTCTTTGACAAAGAATGTTAGTTCTGAAAATCACATTTTCACTTTGCAACCTTAATGGTCTGTACACTTATGATATTGTATTAAGTCCCTGTGTTTTTCTCATATTTAGTGGCCCTTACTGCAACATAATATATCTGAAGATTAACAAAGTAGTAATAATTTTAAAAAATCCACTGAACTCCTAATATATGCCATTCACTGTACTAAGTTGTTGCCATGTTTTATCTCATTCATCTTCATTAAAAAAAAAAAACAACACCCAAAACTAAGAGGTAGGTACTAACAGTTTCCGTATTTGCAGGTGACAAAAACAGAGATGCAAAAACTTCTATAACTTGCCCAAGGCCCCGCAGTTCCAAAAGGCAAAGCCAGGCTCTGAGCCAGGCGATGTGCCTGCAGCCTGCACTCGGAGCCGCTGTGCGGCACAGCCTTTCAGCAGGGAGGGCAAGAAGAAAGCTTCCCCTTGAGGAAGCAGCACCTTCTTTCTTTTTCTTTCCCTTTCTGCTCTTTACATTCCTTCTCCCTCTATTTTCCTCTCTTGCTGTTGAAGTCTCGGGTTGGCTTCATCAGCACTCACAGAGGGCACCGGCCCAGCTGATGGCACGCAGGGGAGCTCAGGAGGCCAGTTCCTCCTGAAGCAAGATGCGCAGAAGGTGACAGTAAAGACCGTACCACACCCTTCCCCCAACACAAAACATGCTGAAGCATGAGAATACCTACTTCAAGCAATAAAGCACAGACCAACACATCAGCAAGATCAGATATTTGGAATACAATCTGGAGACAGCCATAACTGATTTTCCTCGGCCCATTTCTCTTCTTTGACCACAAAATTTCCTGGTTGATCTTACCCATGTTCACAGTCTGAACTGCCGCAAATCACTATCCCGTGGGCATAGGGTTTAAGCTTCGAGCCTGTGGTAGTCAGCTAATATGGCACGGAACCAAGGTAAGAGCATGGAGAGGCGAATCAGCAAAACATAAGTAAATGAACAAGATCTTTCCAGATCCCTTGTGGCAGGCTCAAACTCCCCCTCTCTGTGAAGCCGTCCCTGAACGTGCCAACAGCAAAATTTCTTCCTCCTTATAATGCCGATTGCTGTTCCTCCAGTGACAAAATGTCACGTCCCACTTCCCTGTGACCTCAGCGGGTAGTCCAGTATCTTGTTCTCTGTTCTCAGTCTTCCCACACTAGGAAAACTTGTTTTCCTCCTTTTGATATTTGCGTCATATATTTCCTTCTTTCCCAAGCTGACCGGCTAGCTCATTGGGATACTTAGCTACTATTAAGAAGTAATTAATGGCTAAAAGTGGTTAATCTATTACCCCATCAGTAAATATCTTCATGGCAAAACTGACCTTGAGTATAAGAATCTTAGGGCAAAGTCAAGTTGACTGAATAGATTTTTGTGTCCTTTAAAATATAAATAAATTTCAATCAAATAATAGATGATGGTGCAACATTCGATAGTAATGATTTACAAATTTACACATGACTAACTGTAATGCATTTTGACCACAACCCTACTCATGACTGTTAAAACATTCAGCAGCATAAATATACCCTTAAGATACACTTACATTTCTAGTTAAATAAGTCTAATTATCATCTCTACATAAATTAGCCTACAAATATACTTGCTATAAATTTCAAAGTCTCGTGATTTCACATCAAAAGAAATTTACCTTTTGCGTGGAAATACTGAGCATTATCCTACTTGCCTGAGAAAGCCACTTTCCAGAGAAGGACAAAATCAAAGATCAAAAACAGAAATCATTTACTCTGTGCGTGTATGTGTCTCTGCATGTGTGTGTGTATAGTTTATTCCCTGAAAAACTGGGCCCCAACTGTGTAACTATTAAAATACTAAGTACTTCAAAATTGGACATGCTATTTTAAAAAACTATTTTCTGGTATAATTTTTTCTTATGAATCCATATTTAAAAAGTTGTGGCAAATCTACTTCT
The DNA here is from genome assembly GCF_022355385.1 of Mustela nigripes. Classification (NCBI taxonomy): domain Eukaryota; kingdom Metazoa; phylum Chordata; class Mammalia; order Carnivora; family Mustelidae; genus Mustela; species Mustela nigripes. Next base: position 3,179,703 of record NC_081559.1, on the reverse strand, counting down.
GACCACATGAGGCTATTTCTAATTTTTATGGTAGCACTGACTCCTGAAAACAAGCTCCTAATAAAACAGTCACAGAATACTGAAAAACCATCCATGCATACATAAAAGCCACAGACAGATCCCTCCTTATGAGTCTATAAGGGAAACATAAAAGACTATCAATCATGGAAAGATAATTTCCCTTTGTCAACTCTTTAATGTCTGATTGTGCTCCAGTGAGAAGTTCAGATGGTCATCATCACACCTTCAAAGCCTCAAATCTCAACCGCCACCACCTGACTGGGCTCCCCAAATTCTTACCAAAAGAAACCTACCTGTTCTGCTTGAATAGTGGGCATAATCACAGGCCAGCTAAGAGAATCTTTTTTTTTTTTTTTTTTAAAGATTTTATTTATCAGAGAGAGAGAAGGGGAGAGAGCGAGCACAGGCAGACAGAATGGCAGGCAGAGGCAGAGGGAGAAGCAGGCTCCCTGCCGGGCAAGGAGCCGATGCGGGACTCGATCCCAGGACGCTGGGATCATGACCTGAGCCGAAGGCAGCTGCTTAACCAACTGAGCCACCCAGGCGTCCCACTAAGAGAATCTTTTAAAAGTAGTTCAGATAATATGTTCAATGGACAGAATTAAAATCCAAAAGAGATAAATGACCACAACTTGACGGAATCCCAGCAGACCCTTGGGACAACAATGTGACCACAGAGCCTTTTTCTTCCATCACATCATTAAGTAACAAAATGAAGATGTTTTCTGTATATAAAACCAGAAAATTAAAGTAGAATGAGCTGTAGGGTTTTTTTCTTTGTTTGTTTTTTACGATTTTATTTATTTGAGAGAGAGAACACGAGCAAGGGGAAGGGGCACAGGAAGAGGAAGACACAGAATCCCCCGCTGAGCAGGGAGTCCAGTGATGGCCCTTGATCCCAGGACTCTCAGATCATGACCTGAGCCGAAGGCAGACGCCTAACCAACTGAACAATCCAGATGCCCCTGAGCTGTAGGTTTTTAAACAATGAGTAATTAACAATGCTCAGGAGAAAAAGGAAAAAAAAATATAAGTTTCACGTACTTACCAAAATTACTAGTAAAACTGCTAGGATTTTATCATGAAAATATACACCTCAGACAAAAGGCAAAGACAAAAAGTAGACTTCCTTTTCTCAGCGCACAAGAAGAGCCTAACTATTTCTTTGAAAATAGAATGTATATTCATATTCTGTACACAGTCAGTACTCAATTAATGCTAGTGACTGATTAAACCATGATATCTAGGAACTCTGCTCACTTATGAGACCTGAGTCCCTTTCTGGGAACAAATGACTGATTTTAAAGGTGCTTATTTGAGGAACATCTGGGTAGCTCAGTTGATCAAGCATCTGCCTTCAGCTCGGGTCACGATCAGAGCATCCTAGGATGGAGTCCCATTCTCCCTCTGCTTCCTGCTCCCCCTGCTTGCTTTCTCTCTCTCTCTATCTGACAAATCAATAAATAAAATATTTATTTTAAAAAACCTGCTTCATTGAGGAGAGGAGCCCCTCATATACTTGAACTGAAGAGAAATGTCTACATGCATCATGGTCAATCCACAAAGCTCAGAGAATGTAAACATGACCTGGACAAAGTTGAAGGACATTCCAAGCCCCTGATATTACAAGACTCTTTTTTCACATTGGTTCCACTGACTGTGCCTTGGGGACCCTGTGGGTCTGGGAACCATCCACACAATGCTTGACTTTGTTTAGTGACAACAAAGGGGTCAAAGACTTGAGAAACAAAAGCAGGAGGACACAGCTTCCCGAAGCAAAACCAACCAGACAAGAAAACAATATTCACAATTGTTTAGGAAAAAGAGTGATTGTAGGCTGAAGCTTTAAATTAAATCAAATGATGTAAGTTATTAATTAATTAAAATCTTCAGTCAACAGGAAAGGGGGAAAATCACTGTTTCTTAAATCTTGTCCGTATCTATTCCTTCAATTTTCCAGAGACCGACTTGATCATCACCACACACAGATACACATGGTTGCTTTCTTTCAGTTACAGCGATTTCAAATTTAGGGAGAGACCTGCCGTGCTGTTCTCTGAGATAAGAGCACTCAACGGTAGCTGGGTCTAAGCCTTCCAGCCGACCGCAAAGCAGGAGGACTGACAGGAAGCAAGGTACTGTATGGTCAACTTCAGACAAACGTTAAGTGAGCAACATCACAGAAGAAACACTGGGCACTGGTAGATGCCAGGGGAAACTGAGGTGAGAGGAAGATTTTTACATGTCCCATGTGCTCATGGCAGACAAAAATGCGGAGATGGATGTAACAGTCGGAAAAAAACAAAGAATCTCCTCGGGTAGCATCATGGCTGAGCGATTATGGCGGCTCCGGCCTCCTTAGACACGACTGACATCCTTATCAACCACGGATCCAAGCCCGATCTGCGTCGGCGGGAGGCGGACGAGAACTGAAGCTGGAAGAACCGAATCTGCTCTACCCACTTAAGACCTGCTTCACTGGGGTGCCTGGGTGGCTCAGTGGGATAAGCCTCTGCCTTCGGCTCAGGTCATGATCTCAGGGTCCTGGGATCAAGCCCCGCATTGGGCTCTCTGCTCAGCGGGGAGCCTGCTTCCTCCTCTCTCTCTCTGCCTCTCTGCCTGCTTGTGATCTCTGTCTGTCAAATAAATAAAATCTTTAAAACAAACAAACAAAAACTTCTTCACAGATGCCCGGGACCAGGGGCCCTTCCAGGCTGGAGGCCGGTCCAGCTCCCTGAATTAGGGCTCCTGCACCAAAGCCAGTGACCCGAGCCTCCTGTGCGCAGCCAGAGGCAGCATCTTGTGTCGGGTTCACGTCACCCAAGTAGGTTCGTTACTTCCTTCCTTTAGTTTCCGTTTGAAGGAGGAAGAGCTACACCAAGCCAGGTTCCCACTCCAGCCCTGGCCCCAAACAAACCGATTTTCCTAGATGCGCTCCCGGGAGCGGTCATTGCAGAAGGCCGGGGGCAGCCGCAGGGGCGCGGGGCGGGGCGGGGGGGGGGGTGTCAGCGAGAGAAGCGCGCTCCTACCTGATGTGCCCGATGAGCTCGATGAGCTTGTGACTGAAGAAATAGGCCGTCAGCTCAGACACGTGGCTCAGGACGGAGCAGACCCCGAAGAGGGTGGTGGTCCCGTTCAGGTCCTCCAGGTGCCAGTAGAGGAAGGTGAACACGAAGCCGTAGCCGAAGCCCATGAACCAGGCAACAAAGAGCACCGAGCCGTAGCGCACGCCGCACAGCAGCCGCACCAAGGCCCAGAAGCTGAAGGCCGGCGAGCGGCCCGGGCCGGCGGGTGTCCCCTCGGAGGACTCGGTGGAGCTGCTCCTGTCCGCCGCAGGGATCTCCTCTTTCCCTTGGCTCTCGTCGGGCTTGAAGTGGTTGTAGCGGAACCGGAACTGCGTGGCGACGACCAAAGCCACGGTCATGAGAACCCCGAAGACGATGAAGACGACCTGGTAGTTCCGGGACTCGGGGGGTCTACACCCCTTCCCGTCGATGAGCACCTCAGTGTGCGTGTAGTCGATCCCGATGCCCACAGACAGCATGGCCAGCCCCCAGCCCAGCGAGCCCCACATTCGCTGCAGCCCGTAGCGGTCTCTGTGCTTGCCCAGGTACTGGAGCGTTACCGTGTCCACGATGGTGACCGAAGAGGCGCTGAAAAATTCTCCGATTATGACGACGACCAGGATCACCAGGAATATAGCCTCCACTTCCTGCTGATCGTAAACAAGAGTGACTTGACTGGACGGTAAAGATTTGGTGGTGGTGACAACAGTGGTGGTTGTCTCTCTGGTTGTGTTTCCCAGGAAGGCAGGCATTGTTGTGCTTGGACTCAAGGTCAAGTCCGTAATATGATCCGTAATTTCATCTGTCTGAGGTTGCAGAGTGGGCCCACTGGTCTTGTTCGGAGCTGTCGAAAAGATGACCGTTTCTGTGACATTGGGCTCCGTTTCCGCTCTCACTGGCCAGGTGGAAGGGAGCAGGGCCCTCTTCTCCCGCATCCGTGGGGACGTGGCAAGGGAAGAGTTGGTTGGCGGGATGGTCAGCAGGTGACTGGAGTTAGTGGGATGAGATGTTGGGGGGATCTTTGGTACACACCTCAAGGTGGCAGGCTTGACAAATCCAATGCCCAGGTTGAATAACACCCAACACAAAAGAGAAAAGAGGAGGACGATTTTGCCTTTTTTAAAGCGATCTGCAACTACACCCCAAAAGGGGGCACTGCAGAACTCAATGAAGTACCGGATGCCCACCAGCAGTCCGCTCTGGCTGGGTGACATCCCCAGCTGCTTGTAGTACACCGGCAGGAGTGGATAAAGAGAGCCGTATGCAGAGTAGAAGAAAAAATAGAAGACCTTGGATATAAGGAGATCATTGTTTATTTTGACACAATGTTTCTCTATCCAGTCTATCTCCTCCTCAGGAAGAGCGTTGGTTTCTGTGGAGGTGGGCGTTTCATTGGAAGGTGGTTCTGGTTCCCTGGAAATACCATTAAAGGGGTCAGCGAGCACGTACTTTCTCTTCTGTTCCTCTTCATCATCGGTTAAGATGGCGACTTTATCATCTGACGCCATGGCTTACCACCACCATCAGAAACTTTATGACCTTCAGAATCTCGACTGCTGATCTGCAGAGTAAAATTTTAAAGATGGCTTAGTATGAAAATAACATTTAAACCCAGAATTTCATCTTGCAAGAAGCTGAGGAGTTTCAAACTACAGCTAAAAATAATAATGGTGAGAGAAAATTCTCTTATTTATCACTTACAGCCACACAATACTAAAAAAGAGAAACAGTTTTCAAAGAATCAAATACTTTTTGTGGCCACTGACTGACTAATAACATGTTCTAATGGCAGGTTTATAGCTCAGGTTCATTCTCAAATCTTTTCATTGATTCCTGGTGAAAGTGTACAAATGATAGGGATTATGTCTAAACCAAATATAGAAAATTGAAAATAAATAGTATTTACAGTTTCTTGGTTTTACTTTTCAAACAAATCCACTGCACATTTGAAGCGTGGAGCTTCTAGAAAATAAAGGTAGCTAAAACCGTTCAGCTTCTGTAGAGGGTAGAAATAAGTTTTCAACTACAACCACAAATATGATGAGAAAGAGGGAGTCAGCTGCACGTTTGTACCTGGAGGTGCTCACCACAGCCATGACAAAGGTATCCTGGTAAGGAAACAGTCTTTATGTTGTATATATTCCATACATTTCTCTATGTTGTATATATTCCATACGTTTCTCTAGGTGTGCTTTTATGGATTGAAATTTAAGACAACATCAGAAAACAACAGCAGATACCATTCACTAAGTGCTTACTCTGTGCAGGGCAACACTTAATCTTTAAATGTGTTAATTCATATTTATCTCAATATCCCTATTATTTTCTTTGTGTTACAGAAGAGAAAAATGAGGCATGGTGAGCTTCAATAACTCAGAAGTAGCAAAGTGAAGGTCCAAACCCTAATATCATGGCTTTAAGCTGCACACGCTAATGCACCACCATCAATGGCCAAATGCTACATTCTGGATAATGAAATGCTATTAAACCTTCTTATAAAACTGGGTGTTTCATATGAAAGATAAACAATATATCAATGGCATAAATTTATAGGAACTGTGCCACATTCCATCAGAATTTCCCTTTCTTCCACTATATAGATAATTAAAGAGTCCAAAGGTCTTGCTGGCATCCAGATTTTCCAGCTGCACTCAGCAAATTCTGAGGTGGGAGGTATATACATTAAATACATAGAAATTCCCTTCACCTTCTATACCAGAGAGGAATAACTTCACTTGTTACCCCCTTGGAGCAGATCTTGTTCTCCCTTTTTCCCAAAACAAAGACTAACCTGCTGAAAATCTTCCAGAACCAGGCCTGCAAACATTTAAAAAAACTGCCGCTAGGGAGGCACTGAAACACAACGTAGTTGTTTTACAAGCGTCAATGTAGCTTTAAGTTTTTAAAATGTTCATGTGTTTCTTATTTTTAGGTTTAACCAGTTGTTTTATTTGAAGTACAATTCACACAACATAAAATTAACCATTTTAAGTAGACAATTCAGTGGAAGTTAGTGTATTCCGAAAGTTGTGCCACCCCCAACTCCATCTCGTTCCCAAGTCATGTTTTCTTTAGTGTAAAGGAAAATCTGTTTTCCCCCACAAAACTTCAAAGAAAAGCAAAATCCTGTCTTTTGCTATCCAGCTGATTTTTTTTCAATGTTCTAGACTTACATTTCTTCCAGCATTCATGCCCTCCCTATCCACATCAGCAGTTCCAATCCCATCTCATCATCTGAAAAGAACAATAACTCTCCTTTGGACTTATTTTCTAAATTAATTTCATTTCTGAGCTCAAACTTAAAAGAAATATTTGTTTTTACAGTGTATAAAAGTTGTATGACACGTCTGAATGAAGACGAAAGATGGAGCACATCTGACTTTCTTCCCTAAACTCCACTAAAATAAACACACACACACACACACACACACACACACACACACACACACATTTTTAAAGTCATAATCCAAGCTAGGAGAATTAAAGAGTTCATAAATGGAGCAATAAGATTCTGGAAGCCAGAATATAATTAGACCGTTGGTAAATAACTTAGTAGATCTTAGAAAACTGAAACCTTGGTTGACAGTGGGGAAAGCCAGTAACAGAATTTATTACTCTGAATCCTTCAAAGTCTCATGGGTTGGTCACATTAGGTTGAAGTATGTGTGTGTGTGTGTGTGTGTGTGTGTGTGTGTGTAGAGGCAAGAAGGGGAGGCTGCTGCTAATGGAGCTGACTGAAAGCCTGAACTCCAGCTAAGATCATTCAGTGCCCTTCTCTACTCCACATGTCAAACCAGACAACTAGAGTGTTTTTCCCTCTGGAGAGAATAAAACAGGTTCTGCTGTCGTACAGAAACAGCTGGAGTTGAGAGCAGGGGTACCGTACTGCAAACAGGGCATTAAGTGAACACATACATACTGATTCCAAATCTTAGCCCTGCCCCGAACCCCCATCCCACTTCCCTCACAAGGTTTCCAGAGGCTGGCAAGGCTATCATCCTCCAGGCAGGAAACTGTAAGGTTCTCTGAGGATCTCGACACCAAAGCCTCCCCCACTAAACCACCCACCCAATCACTTTATGTGGAAGTTCAGAGTCATGGAGTTTTGCCACTAAATATGGGCAGCCATCCAGAACCGTAAGATGTCTGAAGAGAGTACCTTCCATGAAAGTCAGAAACAAAACAAAAACAAAAAATCAACCTGGAGAAAATAGGAGCTGTGTGAGGAGGAAAATATTTCCTAAATATATTATTTTCAGAAATAGGAAAAGAAATGCAACTATGAAACAAAAATAAGATAATACTTATTTTTCAAGAAAAAGAGGATGAAGGGGAAGAAAAGGAATGCTTGAAAGAAAAATTTTTGTGGGAAAAAAGCATAAATGATAAAGTAAGGGATGATGTAAAAGAAGAATTTAAGGTGACTACTTACAACAACAACAATAAACAGATCCTCTACTTCACATCATACACAAAAATCAACTCCTGATAGACTGTAAACAGAAAAATATCTTGAAGATCTTAGCATAGAAGAAGACTTACTAAATAGGATGTAAGACTGCTCCGTTTTAAGGAAGAAAAAGTAAATTGGACTACATTAAAATTAAAAACTTCTTTTCATCAAAAGGCAATATTAGAGATGGAAAAGTCACACCAAAGAGTAAAATAAGGTATTCTGGTGAGGATGAATATTATATATATCTGACAAAAGAATGTCTCCAGATATATAGAGAATTCTTAAAAATCTATAGAAAAATGTCAGGTAGTCTAATAGGAAAATGAGTAAGAGACTTAAACAGTCACTTCACAAAAGAGCTTATGCAAATGGAAAATAAATATGTAAAAACATGCTCAGCTTGAGTCAAACAAGCAGTAAAAACAAATTAAAACAGAATGCAATAATACAACATATTCCCAGAATGGCTAAAATAATAGGACAGATAATACCAAGTGTTGGTGAGGATGTAGAGCAACTGGAACTCTCATAGGTTGCTGTTAGGAATGTAAATTGATACACTACTTTGATAACTGGAAATAGCTACCAAACCTGAAGGTTTACCTGATGACAACTCCTCGATGTTTATTTAATAGTAATATATTCAACAAACGACATCTAAAAAAATGTTCACAGCAGAACAATTTTAATAGCTCAAAACTGGGAATAACCTATCTATAGCAGAATACATAAAATATGCTATATTCATGTAATGAAATACTGTACAGCAGTAAAAGAAGAACAATTACAGTTTCACACAATGATAGAGATAAATCTTGCAAACATAATATGGACTGAGAAAAGCAAAAAGCAGAAGAACATATACCATATGATTGCATTTATATAGAGTTACAAAAGCAAGCAAAACTAATTTGTGGTATTAAAAGTCAGGGTTGATTTTTGCTTCCAAAGAGATTAAGTACTACTATTTCTACTGCTCCTGCTAAGTACAACTAAAAATCTTGGACATTATATAGAAAACAAATACAGAAGACTTTGAGAGATAGACAGAAAAGGCTGGGAAAAATCAGCTGGAAAACAGACTGGAAAAAAAAATTAACAGAACTCAAGGACCTATGGAACTATAACAAGTTAGGGACCTTTCTACCCAAAGAACAACATGGGGATGAATGGGGCTAAAGGACTTGGAAATTCCAATGAGTGCAAACCAAAAAACAAAACAATATAAAGCCCCCAACCAAACAAAACAACAACAAATAAACAAACAAAAACCCCACGAAGTCCTCTCTGGCTAAAGGATGAGGAAAACTGCAGCCTAGAAAAACAGAAAACTTTAGATAATACCAGCTCTACTCCAGCCAAATAGCACAGGGTGGGATTTGGGATTGGGGGATAATGTGTCTTAACTCCCGCCCCCACCAGCAAAGGCTACAGGGGGAGCCTAGATTTCCACCAAGCTATCACAGGGCACCCCAACCCCTAAACTGAGGTGATATCAGAGACCACCAAGTAGGGAGCTGGGGCTTTCATCATTGCTAGGTGGTAATGAGGTCATGTCCCCAAGACATCATTAGTGGGGAACACTGGGGGATCCTGGACTTACATCCCCACCTACTAGTAACAAGATATCCCTACTTTTCTACCCGGGGTGGTATCAGAAGAGGCCTAGTAGAGACTCATAACTTTTCCCACCACCCAGCAATAACAAGATTCCTCTCCCCACCCCCACTGTGGTATCAGTGGAAACCACATAGGAAGCAGTAATGAGGCACTCCTATTTCTCCCAGCCAGGGAAGTGTCAGTGGATACCTAATGGTGAGCCAGAACACCCATCTCTACTTCACAGTAATAAGGAGCTCCTTCACCCAAAAGATGGTGAGTGGGGAACCTGGATTTCAACATCCACCGAGCTGTAATGAGGCAATATCTCCAAATCACCTGCTAGAGCATGTCAGAAAAATCTAGCTAAAATAGAAGGCTTAAATATGATCCTGAGTTTCATAACATAATACCCCAAATTCCAAGTTTTAACAAAAATAATGCATACCAAGAACCAGTTAGACTTCAAACAATGCTTCAAAAAGCAATTAAAAACATGCTTTAAAAAATGAAAAGAAAGAAAGGAGAAAATTGAAGCATAGAAATAGAAAGTCTCAGAAAGAGATATAATATGTAAAGAGAAACAAGATGGAAATTTTAGAACTTGAAAAGACAATAGCCAAAATATAAAATAAATTCAATGGATGGATTCTACAGCAGAATGGAGGAGAGAGGGAAAAATGAGCCAAATGAAAGACAGAATGTAGAAATTACACAATCTGATAACAGAAAGAAAACAGACTGGAAAAAAAAAATTAACAGAGCCTTAAGGACCTATGCGACTATAACAAAAGATTGAACAGTCATGTCATTAGAGTCCTGAAAGGAGAAGGAAAGGGCAGGGCTGAATTACTCAAAGAAATAAAAGCTGAAAACTTCTCAAATTGGCAAAAGACCTACGGATTCAAGAAGCTGAATGCACTCCAAATAAGAGAAACCCACACCAAGACACATCATAGTCAAACTTGGAAACCAAAGACAAAGAAAAAAAATCTTGAAAGCAGTGAGACAAGACTCACAATTTCCCAATATAGGAAAAACAATTAAAATGATAGCAAATTTCTCATCAGAACCGTGTGCATCAGAAGAAAGTGGCATAATACAATTGTCAACCCAAAATCTTATATCCATAAGAAAAACAGCCCAAACACCAGAGAGCTACAGAACAATATTCCTTATAAATATAGACACAAAAATCCTTACTAAAATATTAGAAAAGAAAATTTAGCAATATATAAAAAGAATGGTACACTTTGACCAACTGAGATCTATTCCAAGGATACAAAGCTGGTTACAGTATTTGAAAACCAATCAATGTAAATCCACCATATTAACTAACAAAAAAAAGTATCATGATCCTATTAATTAGTACAGAAAAAGTTTTTGACAAAATTAAACATTCATTCATGAAAAGTCTCAGAAAAATAGGAATAGAGAGAAACTTCCTCAGTTAGATAAAGATCATCTACAAAAATCTATAGGTAACATTACACTTAATGCTTTCTCTCTAAGATAGGAGACAAGCAAGACCATCTGGTCTTACGAGTCTTATGCAATGTAGTGTTGGAAGCTCTAGCCATTTCAGTAAGGAAAAAAAAGAAAACAAAAGGTATACAAATCAAAAAGAAAGAAATGGTATCTATTTGCAGCAGACATGGTCTGCATAGGAAGTCCCAGGAAATCTACAAAATCTACTAGAAAGAAGAAATATTTAAATATAAGTTAATGCAAAGGACTACATGCCGAAAGCTACTACACATGCTGATGAAAGAAATAAAAATCTAAATAAATGGACAGGGCGTGTGGTTGGCTCAGTTGGTTAAGAATCTGACTCTTCATCTCAGATGAGGTCTTGATCTCAGGGTCATGAGTTCAAACCCTGCATTTGGCCCAGCATGGAGCCCACTTAAAAGAAAAAAAAGGAGAGACAAATGATGTTCATGAATCAGAACATTCAACATAGCAAAGATTTCAATTCTCCTTAAATTTATGCACAGGTTTAACACAATCCCTACCCAAATCTGAACAAGATTTTTTTGTAGCTACAGAGAAGATTCCCTATGAATAATCTATAGAAAAAAAGGGAACAGGAACAGCTAAAGCAACTTTGAAAAAAAAGATTTATTTCAGCTACAGAATAATCACAACTATGTGGCACTGGCAGAAGAACAGACGCACTGATTAATGGAACAGAAGAACACAGAGCCCAGGAATAAATCTATATAAATATGTCAAGATGATATTTCACAAAGATGCAAAAACAACTTAATTTTTTAAAAGATTTTATTTATTTATTTGAGAGAGAGAGAGAGAATGAGAGAGAACATGAGTGGAGAAAGGTCAGTGGGAGAAGTAGACTCCCTTCCAAGCAGGGAGCTGGATGTGGGACTCATCCCGGGACTCCAGGATAATGACTTGAGTTGAAGGCAGTCGCTTAACCAACTGAGCCACCAAGGCACCCACAATAACAATTTAATGAGGGAAGATAACCTTTTCAACAAATGGTACCAGAGCAATTAGATATCAACAAGCAAAATATGAACATCAATCTAAGTCTCACACCTTATATGAATATTATATGAACATAACTCAAAATGGGCATAGATTTAAATGTAAAATGTAGAAACACATAACTTTAAGAAAAAAAAAACTAGGAGAAAAATCTTTAGGCTCTAGTGCTAGACAAAGAGTTCTTAGACTTAACACCAAATGCATGATTCATAAAAGGAAAAATTGTTAAATCAGACTTCATCAAAATTAAAAATCTTGTTCTATAAAAGTCTCTACTAAGAGAATGAAAAGACAAATTATAATAGGAGAAAATGTTTGGAAGACACATTCAACAAAGGACTAGTATCTAGAACATGTAAAGAATTCTCAAAACTCAACAGTTAAAAAAAAAATCCAAACAATCCAATTAGAAAATGGACACAAGACCTTTCACCAAAGAGGAGATACAGGATACACAGATGCAAATAAACATAGGAAAAGATGTCCCTTGTCATTAACCATTAGGGAAATGTAAATTTAATTAAAAACATACCACTACACATGTGTAACAAAGGCTAAAGTAAAAATAGTGGCAAGACCAAATTCTGAAAAGGAGAGGAAGAAACCAGCTCACTCATGCATTGCTGGTGGGGACACAAAATGGTAGAGCCACTCTGGAAAGCAGTTTGGCAGTTTCTTGACAATCGAAACCATGACGACCATATGACTGAGCAATCGCACTTCTGGGCATTTATACCTGAGAAATGAAAACAGTTCACACAAAACACAAGACACAAATACTGTTAACAGCTTTATTTGTGATACCCCAAACTGGAAATAACCAGATGTCCTTTAGCAGAGAGACAGTTCTACAAGTCGTGGCACATCCAGGCCATGGACTACAACACAGCAATAAAAGGGAACAGACTACTGGTACATACAGTCACCTGAACAGATCTCCAGAGGGCTGTGAAGAATGAAAAAAGGCCCATCTTGAAAGATTACACACTATGATTCCATTCACATATCAATCTTGGAACGACAAATTACTGAAATGGAGAGCGCGTAAAGGATGGGGGGGCGGTGGTCCGTAGAGAGCAGAGGCAGGAGGAAAGCGGTGGCAGCCGCAAGAGGGAGACATGAGACACTCAGGAGGTGATACATCATCCTATATCTTGACCATATTCGTGTCAGTACCCTGGTTGTGGTGTTGTACTACAAGATGTGTGCAAGATGTTACCCCTGGGAAAAGTGAGCACAGGATACATAGGCCGCCAGTATTATTTCTTACAACTGTATGTGAATCCACAGTTATCACAAAACAAAAAGCTTAATTTTTAAAATAGTAGCTCTCCTTGGGGAAAGTAGTGACTACATGGTATTCTAGGGTACTAAGAATTTTTATGATTTTTTGATCTGGGTCTTTAACATATGGACGTATTCAATGGGTATATCATTTTTTTCTTTTCTTTTTTTGGAAAGAAAGAAAAGTTTAATGAAATTAAGAATGAAACTTAAGAAGTTTCTTAAAATAAGACGAAAGAAAAGAAAAGAGATGAAAGTAGGAGAAAAAGGACAAGGCGAATATAGGGTCATCCGGAAGGCCAACTATCTAAAAAATTGGAACTCCAAGAAGAGGAAATAGAGAAAAGGAAGAAAAGGAAATTTTTTTAATCCAAAAGAAATTTCTCAGAACTGAGAGCTATAAATTATCTGACTGAAAGGACGCACTGAGGGCCCAGCACAGAGAATAAAACAGACCCAGGGCGAAGCACAGGGTGGAGATTTCAGAGCCCTGGGACACAGACATGACCCCACAAAGCCTCAGAGAATCGGGAACCTCAGAGGATCGGGAACCAGAGATGACTTCAGATTTCTCAACAACAACGGTGGGAGCTATGGGCAGCCAAATCGTATTCAGGTTCGTAGGTGAAGTGAAGACATTAACCTATGTGATTTCTCAAGGAACATACCACTTCTTTGTCCTTTCTCAGGTTGCCACCAAGCAAGGGATGAAATCAAGAGAAAGACGGGGATACAGGACACAAAAGACCTGACATGGGAGAGAGGCAAAGGGACACAGGCACGCTGGTGACTGCAGGTCCCGCGTGACAGCCGCGCGCCAGAGCCCCAGGGCCACAGGTGGAGCGGGAGGCGCGTGGGAGGCTCGCAGATGGCCTCGGACAGCGAGATGACGCCGACAGGAACAGTACATCGGAATGTCCCAGGAGGAAACACAGATGATGGAGGAGTTTAGGGGTGAATTAGTGTAAGTACAGGGAAAGCGAAGTAAGCACAACATCACAGGAAAACAAAAGGTTGCACAGGAAAAGAAAATAATCCGAGTTTGCTCCAAGTCTCAGCTGTGACTACAGTCATACACTAATGCAAACAGTCCGAACTCACAGAACTGCCGAAACTGCCACATCAGCACACTGGGAAGATGCGGAAGGAGGCGGCTGAGCAGGTACCCAGAGTTGGGGCAGCAGAGAAGAGTTAACTCCGTAGCTTCCACGGTGAGAAGACAGCAGCTAATGCTTTTACTCAAAAATGAAGATTTCAAGAATACAAGCGTTCTATTTCAAAATACACAGGTGAGTACCACAACAGCAGCCCCAAATGCAGAGGAAGCAGTTGCCTCTGACAGGGGACATGAGCGATAAGGTAGAATCTGGTTGTTGTTTTACTTTTAAACAAGCTTTTTAAGCTTGTTCTTCTTTTTTAAAAAATGGTGCATGCCTCTCTGCTTTAAAAAATAAAACTCAAGACTAAAAAGGAAATGTGCTGTCTTCCAAGCTTTATCTCTACAGAAGACAATAGTTAAAAGCAGCTACCATGCCCTTGTACCCCAGACAAAAAACAGTTTTCAGAATTGTACACAATGAATTCCGACCTGAACTCCAATCAGGTGGGCTTTAATTAATTATCCTCCATAGATCAGCTGCTGAGTCTTTAACGAGTAGGTCACAGAAGGACACCAAGTCCTTTTAAAAGGGCGTTAAGTCTCTGGTTTGTCCAAGCGATGCTGAGAACCCATGCCCAAATGCTAACTCAAAGTTGCAAAATACCTTCCATTCGACCGTCGATTACAATCTTGATGAACGACTTTCTCCCAAACCACTCTTTCCTCACCATCTTAGTCAAGATTTTTTTATTATCATAAGACCATGAAAAATTTCTTACTCCATGAGTGCAGATGTTAAGTAGTTCTCTAAGTACCAACAAATGCAAAGTTACTGGAATGTCTTCTATAACGGGCAGTACCTTTGTATGAATGTCACATCCAGTAACTCTTATAAGAATTTTAATTCTTATAAGAGTTACTGGATGTAATCTGAGGGGTTTGAAGTGGCGGGGGGGGGGTGGGGGGTCGGGGTACCAGGTGGTGGGTATTATAGAGGGCACGGATTGCATGGAGCACTGGGTGTGGTGAAAAAATAATGAATACTGTTATGCTGAAAATAAATAAATAAATTTTTTTTAAAAAGGAATTTTAATTCTAAAAATACAAACAAAAACTTTTAGTTTCAGTTCAGGACACTAATGTTTAGTCTCAATATTTTTCAGGTTATATTTTGATTTTGAGGAAAAGGAACCGAAACAATCACATTTAAACACAGTTATTAGGAGCCCCTGGGTGGCTCAGTGGATTAAGCCTCTGCCTTCGGCTCAGATCATGATCTCATGGTCCTGGGATCGAGCCCTGCATCAGGCTCTCTGCTCAGTGGGGAGCCTGCTTTCTCCCTCTCTCTCTGCCTGCCTCTCTGCCTACTAGTGATCTCTGTCTGTCAGATAAATAAATAAATTTTTTTTAAATTAATTAATTAATTAATTAAAAAACACAGTAACACAATACAGTTCACATGCAGTCATCTGTACAATCATGGGATCGGGGACAAAAAGAAGCAAATGAACCAAAACAAACTCTGTATTTTAATAAAATTAAAATATGCCCTAAAGTAGGGCATGCTTTGGCTGACTTGGATTACATTTCATTCGCCATAAGGATTGATAGAGCAAGTATAAAGAGTAGTAAAAATATTTATATGCTGGATGAAGTACTTTATCTGTTTGCCCCAAGGGGAGGTACTGTTTATTAAGTAGTCTAACAATATGAACTCATTGAGCTAACACTTTTGTTTAAACTTCTGAGCATTTTTTTTTTTAGATTTTTTTAAAAAGCAACTTCTAAAAAGGAGAGAAGACATTTCAATTCAGACACAGAATTAAATTTATGAACTTCTCTGGGAAATCTGTACTGTAGACTTACAGTTAATACTACTTGGATAAGAAGGGCTTTTATTTATTAGAAAAGCCAAAAATTTTTATCACCGAGCACTCTCTAATGATAGTAACCAACACCGTCACTGGGAAAATAGAACACAGCCTTCTAAACGTGGAAACACGTTCCACTGGTAATTACACTGAGTCATTCAATCAGCAGGTATTTCTGAATTACTGATGACAGTGATGAAATAATTCTTGCTAAAATTGATAGCTACCACCATTTTGCGTTTAACTGGATACCACTCAAGCCTATACCGAGTATCCACAAATACATGAGTATGGAACTGGACTC
The DNA here is from genome assembly GCF_022355385.1 of Mustela nigripes. NCBI lineage: Eukaryota > Metazoa > Chordata > Mammalia > Carnivora > Mustelidae > Mustela > Mustela nigripes. Next base: position 3,163,493 of record NC_081559.1, on the reverse strand, counting down.
AGCTTTTCAGGGGGAAAAACACCTTAAACCTGAATATTTCACTTGGAGTAGCAATTGTCAAAGGCCAGATTTACAAACACTATAACAGAGCAGCAACATGACTCTCGGTGACAGAGAGGAAGCAGTGACCGGCTAACACAGAAAGGCCAGTCCCCTCTCGGCACCACTTCTGTCACAGCTCGATGTTGCTCAGAGACCAGTAGAGAGGCTGCAAAATGGGAAAATCCACACTTGGAACCCTGAGACCCGGCTCTACATTGTCAACTGTCACCGACCATTCTCTAGGCCTTTACACGATGTGATCAGCAGGGCAGGTCTCTAACTACTGCCGCACTGTATTAGTGATACAGACGCAGAGAAACCACCCAAACGAGACCGACAGTCCTGGTTTTCAGCCACTGCATCTTGAACATTGAGTTCACCCCCCAGATTTTCCAGAAAGAGCTTCCCTCAGAGGCTTATTTAGCATTCAATGTCAATTCCAACAGATCTTTTTCCCATAATGATTGCTTGAGCATCTGCTAGACCTTTAGCCGATGTTATGAAAAAGAAACACAAGTTTGGTTTTGTAATAGTCACCCAAGCCACAAGGGCATTAAGGTCCACAGAGGTGAACGACTATTTTGGATTCCTTCTTCCTTTTGCAGCACTTTGACATGGCTCTTCTACGGCTAAACCAAGTTGTAAAAGAGCCAAACTGGTTCTAGTCCTGTCAGCCCAGCCAGATCCCCCAAGGTCCCGCTTGAGCCCTCCAGTCACTCACTGCTCCACACAGCTGCTGCCAGCATGGTTCCCCTTGGAAGGAAACTCCTCCCAGAAAGTGCCTCCCAGTTATTCTTGGTGGACCTTTCCCAGGCTCATAGCAAAACCTGTCTGCTGGGTGACAAACAACCTGACTCATACAGTGGCGAATATATACCTCCTGGCTGGCCATCTTGATGACATATTTGTATTTTAATAAGGGCTCAGTGGGCTATGTTAGCATCACAGTTACTACTAACTACAACACAACAAGGCTTAAGGAATAGCTGCTATAGGTTTAAAATGTATTAACTCATGTCATCATCTCAACAGTTCTCTGGGGTCAGATTATTTTCCCAACTTCACAATGAGGCCAGCGAGCCCCAGAGAAGGAAAATGAGGAGCCCAGCGCGAGCAGGGAGCCGGGAGCCGAGCGAGCAGGGAGCAGGAAGCCGAGCTCACGCTCACACCAGACAGCTTGTGCGGGGCTGTGTCTTAAGGTACCGTGTGGCTACTGGACAGGGACGTCCAAAACATGGTCTTGGGCCTCAAAGGCTTGCTTTACAGTTGACAAGATGACCCCAAAACACGAGGATTTAAATGGCAAGTGACAAGAATAACGGAAGCTACAGAGCACAGAGTAATTAACGGGAAAAGTCACAAACAATGCGGTGCTTCTGGAGCTTCGAGCAGAGCAGAGAGCCCGAACTTCACACAGATGTTGTCAAGAGAATGAAGAACTTAACTTGAACCCCAAAAGATGTGTAGGGTTTGCCTTGGGCAATGATGAATGGGAAAACTATTCCACGATAGAGGAAAAGAAGAGACCACAGGAGAGCCTGAAAATGCTGATGCTGGGGCCGAGGGGCACCTGAGGGTAGCACTCAGGAACAGATCACAGAGGCCCTAGAAATCAACCAAGAGGTGACAGGAGGAAACACAGACTACCACGTTAGAGACTTCTACTGAAAATTAAAGAGGCTCTTTAACCCAACAAATATAAACTTAGCACCAACCACTGGATGGGATGCGTGTTTGGTGATCAGTAATTCCAAAGGTGAAGACCAAGTCCTTGCTGTCCAGTCCAGTGGTAAGAGAGGGCGACCACAGCCACAGGGCGCCATGCTGTCTGTTAAAGCAGGAGCAAGCACAGCTAACACAGGCATCTCTCAAGGGGCCATGAGGAGGTCTCCAAGGATGAGAGAGTGGCCCACAGGAGGAGGCGCAGGGGAGGGCCTGATCCGGAAGGGCCTTTTACACGCCCCGAAGGGGTGGCTGAGTAGGGGATGAGAGACTGGCAGCGACTGGGATCCTGGTTCTGTCACTGACTAGTTGTGGCCTTGAGGAAGCTACTTCTCTTAGTCTCCTCATCTACAAAATGAGGAATTTAATAATACTTCTCCATTTGGGTGGGGGGGGGGGATGAAAAGCGTAACGCGGAACTCTTACGGCACCTGATCTATGGGGGGAACTTCTTGGTGTTATTCATTCTGGGCGCGACAGAGAGCCACCGGAGAGTTAGAATACAATGGCCATGTTTGTATTTTATGAAGATCATTATAGCTTTAGAGTAGGAAACAGAACGGCAGTATTTTACTACAGAAACCCCTAAGGATTTCCTAACATTTGATCTTTTATATTAGTGTACTGGTCTTTTTTTTTATTATTTGACACAGAGAGAGAGAGAGAGAGAGAGAGATCACAAGTAGGCAGAGAGGCAGAGAGAGAGGGTGAAGCAGGCTCCCCGCTGAGCAGAGAGCCCAATGCGGGACTCGATCCCAGGACCCTGAGATCATGACCTGAGCCGAAGGCAGAGGCTTAACCCCCTGAGCCACCCAGGCGCCCTGATCAAATTACTTTTTTAAAAAACATTTGACTATTTATTTGAGAGAAGGAGAGTGAGAGCTCCAGTGGGGACGGTGAGGGCCGGAGGAGGAGAGACGGGTCAGGACCTGAGATCATGACCTGAGCCAAAGGCAGATACTTAACCGACTAAGCCCGGGACCCGAGTGACCCTAGAATTGCTTTAGATGGTCTCTATGAATTGCACTTAACACAATCTTTTATTAACATCTGGAAATAAAAGAAACTCCTTTGATGACTCTCACACCTGAGCTGTGGCAGACTTGTGGATGATTTGATTGTTTTTATAGGTATTTCCTGTCTTCCCGACTAGATTATAAACTACTTGAATGAGGGATCTGGTACTAAGCATATTCCCTTTACTCCTCTAAGCTCACAATAAAGATTATTTTTGACAAGCACCTGATGGCATATACTGGAGCCTGATGGATGTTTTACTGAAGTTTAATGTGACAGAGATTAAACTTAGGAAGTGCAGAGAGAAGTTCCGGGTGCTCTCCTGGCCTCGACGGATCTGTGCTTCTCTGAGCCTCACTTTACTCACTGTAACATGGGGATCAAAACACAAACCCAAGAGGGTTTCCAAGGCTTAAATGAAATAATGTGTGAAAAAGCATTTTTCGTTTTTTCTTAAAGATTTATTAATTTATTTTAGAGAAAGCAAGAATGAATTCACGTTCCTGTTGATTTCTGCATCGTCAGCCTAGTTTCTTCCGGGGGTGGGGGTGTGGAGGTGAGGAGCAGCACACCGGCTCCCAAGAGGACACAGTGTTCTTTAGGGACTGTAATGGTAATCAGGTATCTCCCAGCCAGAAATACCTATTCATTTAGAATAGAGCCACCTGTAGGAACATTTCAGTTATATAACCATGAGGGACAGGAGCTGAAATCCAGTGCATTCCCCTCCACAGCTGAGAGAGAGGAAAGAACCAGTTACTCTCATCTCTCGAGGGTGTGGTTGTGGGGGAGGAAACAGTCTTTAATCCTAAATGTGGCTCAGCAGTAAGCCGGGTGGATTTTCACTTTCACTTTGTGGAAGTCACACAAAATATGATTCAAAAATTGGTGGCCTTAGACCTTGGCGAGCATCATGGAGGCAAATTCCTATTTGTCTGCTTTGGGTTCCTGGTGAAGGCCTGGGCCGGGAGCTTGCAGGGCCAATGTGAAACGGGCCCAGAACCCGGCTTCCTTCCACGCCTTTATTCATAAGCCCAGTGTGAGGAGTCAGTGAGCAGCTCAAATCACACCAGGAACAGAATTTCGTTTTAAGCTACTTCGATCCCGTGAGCTTCTCCAGCAGGAGCAGAAAGCAGTGGGTGTTTGAGCCGGGCGGGAGCCAGTGGACGTGCAGGAGCTCGTGCTGCTTTACCCGTGGGGACAGGCCCCGGGAGCTCTGTGCACGAGGACCCCGCACAGCCCCTCCCTGAGCCACCGGCACCAGCCAGAAAGCAAAGGCAGTGGAGGAAGCTGAGCACAAGTACAGGAGGAAGAGGGTCCCCGCGTTCACCGGCCAGCAGCCGCTGGAGCCTGGCAAGGGCTCCCTTTGAGCCACTCCGTGAGCAGGGCTGGAGCCCCGGGGGTGTCACAGAGTACCTACCTTTTATTTATTTATTTTTTTTTTTTAGGTTTTATTTCAAGTAATCTCTACGCCCAACATAAGACTCAAACTTACAATCCCGAGATCGGCCGGGCCAGCAGGTGCCCAGCCCCCGAGTGCATCACTTCTAAACCAGAGGGAATCCTGTGTTGCAGTCTGGCACACCGACTACGGTCTCCCCAGACAGGCCCATCCAGAGTGCTCCTGTCACTCCCCTCCAGCCGCAGCGGCCCGCGTGCCGTCCCAGCCCCTCAGGTCCTCCGGGCCACGGGTTCCCACCTGGGGGGCCGTGCAGTCTTTCCCAGAAGTCTCTGAAAGCTAAACACATATTCACCCAGAAGCCGCCTGCTCAGTTTCAAATGTCAATATAATTCTTCTTCGCTTTTCTCCGACAGGGAACCCTACAAGCACTGTTATTCCCATGTGAGAGCCTGGAGAATCGACTGACACCGAACGGAGTCTTCACACAGCTTCCAGGCACCAGAAGAGGCACAGGGTGAGAGAGAGAGAGAGGCGCGCAGGGGGCAGGTGGAACCCGGCCAGCCCCAGCCCAGACCACGGGGAACCTGGCCACCTCAGCAAGTCAACACTTACCTCCCTATTATCAATCTCTATTATGAAATGATTTACTGTTTCAATGAATATAAATGCAACCTTTGTTTCTTTGCCAAGAAGCCAACATGGAAAATCTCAGACATATTTTCAAAGCATGAAACAAAAGGTTTTTAAAAGGTTGATACTGAAAGAAGTGATCTGCTTACAGTTTTAGCGAAAGATTTTTCTCAATAAATCTTTGCTTGCTACACTTGAGGAGCAATTTATAGAGAAGATGCATTAGTTTAAAAAAAGACAAATTATAACTCTATTAAAATGCTTTTTGGTTTATTTTTAAACCTTGTTAAGTGAATCTGTTTTATACATACAGACTTTTCTTTTTCCAAATCTTTTCAGAAAAAAGCTGGCTCTAAATATATTAACATAGGAGTATGGGTTCAAGATCTAAAAATACTAGGAACACAGGAAAAGAGATTGTGGAAAAATAAGAATTATAAGGAAAAATAAAAACACAACTCCAGGTACTAGTAATAAAACATTACATTAGAGCTCTTATGTGCATGTGGGCATACAGATGAAAAATGATGTTATATTCATAAGGGGTATTTGATGCAAGCTTGTTCAGTAAATGACTGCTGTTCTTACCTGGCTGTTCCAACACTGTTAAGACACTGAGGAGGTTAAGAAGGCTAAGGAAAGTATAAGCCACCCCTAAGGTAAGTTTTTTGTTTTTGTTTTATTTAAGATTCTACTTATTTACTTGACAGAGAGAGAAAGAGATCACAAGTATGCAGAGAGGCAGGCGGGGGCGGGGGCTAAGCAGGCTCCCTGCTGAGCAGAGAACCCCCCCCAACTCGGGGCTCGATCCCAGGACCCTGAGATCATGACCCGAGCCGAAAGCAGAGGCCTAACCCACTGAGCCACCCAGGCGCCCCAAGACAAGGTATTTTAAACAGAAATTTAGAAGTACTCAGGCACATATTTTATGAATTTATAATTTAGATCAAAATATAGATCTCAAGATTTAAAGTACATTTAAGCACATGGGCTCCCGTCTCTGATTTTTATTTACATCCCCTACATGCTAGCATCTAAAACAATACTTTATATCCTACGCACATTCCAGTATATGTAACCTAACTTGTTTCTGGTGCTGTTAGAACTCCGATAGACAGCTAACATAAGCTATCAGTTTCTCTCAGAAAAAGACTGATCGCCGAGCCCATTAAAGTACAAATACACACACGCTACACCAATGCTTTTGAAAATGAAAATATTCAGTGCTGACTTCGTTAACTGAGAAGAGCAAAACCTTTCTAGAATGCAACAATTTAAGTATAAGGATGTTTATTTCAGCACTTTTCATAATAACCAAACTGAAGTACAGGAGGCAGTCCGGGACAGGAGCAGTTAAATAAAGTTAAATGAAGTGTGGTACATCCAACGAGAGCAGAAAAGAACTCAATAGACTGACGTTAATAGAATACGGAGAAATGCTCACTATCTACTCTGCATCGCACTAAGTGAAAAGGGGCAGGACACAAACCCCCGTGTACTGCAAGAGTTCTACCTGCAAGTTTGTGTACTTCATATGAAGTATGTTTGGCAAAAAACCTGAGGATAATAATAACAACATGCCAGTAGGTCTATCTCTGAGAAGTCAGGCGTTACTTCAGTTTTTTCTTTTACTTTGCTGGATTTTCCTTCAATGAGCATTAATCACTTTTAAAATACAGAAGAGGGGGCACCTGGGTGGCTCAGTGGGTTAAGCCACTGCCTTCGGCTCAGGTCATGATCTCAGTGTCCTGGGATCGAGCCCCACATCGAGCTCTCTGCTCAGCAGGGAGCCCGCTTCCTCCTCTCTCTCTGCCTGCCTCTCTGCCTACTTGTGATCTCTGTCTGTCAAATAAATAAATAAAATCTTTAAGAAAAAAATAAAATAAAATACAGAAGAGGCATTATTTTAAAACCGAGGAATTTGATGGGGCGCCTGGGTGGCTCAGTCCATTAATGGTAAGACTCTGCCTTCAGCTCAGGTCATTATTCCAGTGTCCTGAGATCCAGCCTGGGGCTGAGCCTCCTGCTCAGCGGGGAGCCTGCTCCTCTCTCACTCTGCTCCTGCCCCTGCTCATGTTCTCTCTCTCAAATAAATAAATAAAATCTTTTAAAAAAATTTAAAAAGGGGGCGCCTGGGTGGCTCAGTGGGTTAAGCCGCTGCCTTCGGCTCAGGTCATGATCTCAGAGTCCTGGGATCGAGTCCCGCATCGGGCTCTCTGCTCGGCAGAGAGCCTGCTTCCCTCTCTCTCTCTGCCTGCCTCTCCATCTACTTGTGATTTCTCTCTGTCAAATAAATTAATAAAAATCTTTAAAAAAAAAATTTTAAAAAGAGGGCATTTGAGTTACAATCAGGACACCCTTGATCCTGGAGCTCTTGAAAAGTCACGGGGAGTTGCTAAATTGAAGTCTGCTTTATCTTGGGCTGATCCCACTTACTTGGAGAGACAAAGGAAAGGCCCGTTACAAGGGCTTTGAGATACCCTTAAAGTGCTGTGTATCTTCATAATAGCGAGAGAGCCCCTGTGCACTGCTGATGAGCTATAAATTGGTGCAGACACTATGAAAAACACTACGGAGATTCCTCAAAAAATTTAAAATGGAATTACCACAGGATCCAGTAATTCCATTGTTGGGTGTTTACCCAAAGAAAATGAAACCAGATTCGAAAAGATAAACGCATCTGTTTACTGCAGCATTACCTACAATAGCCAAATTGCAGAAGCAACCGCGTGTCCACCACCTGATGAGCAGATGAGGAAGAGGTGGTGTCCATACACACAACGGACCATTACTCAGCCACAAGAAAAGAATGAAATCTTGCCATTTGCGACAACATGAATGGACCCAGAGGGTATTATGCTAAGTGCAGTAAGCCCGACAAGAAGACACATACCATATGATTTCACTTACATGTGGTATCTAAAACACAAAAGGAAGGAATAAACAAAAAAATAGAATCAGACTTATATGCACGGAGAACTGGTGGTTGCCACAGGGGAGGCATGTTGAAGGGCTAGGGATTGGGAGGTATAAATTCCTGTGAAACTAGGGGATGAAAAGTACAGCATGGGGAGTACAGTCAGTAATATTGCAACAACTTTGTGGGGTGACACATGGTAACTAGTACTTATTGTAGTAACCACTGTGTAACTATAGACGTGTTAAATCACTATGTTATGCACCTGAAACTAATGTAACATTGTATGTTAACTATACCTCAATAAAAAATAATTTTTAAAAGATGTCATGCCTTCAAAACATAAGGAACCTGATTATACAGTAAGTTAAAACGTGTGTCATTTTTACCCCCTGAAAGCATAACAATAAAATATTTTATTCAAACTCCCTCATAAAGGTGAATCTGAGTTTCACTGGTTCTTTAAACCCAGCTCCACAGAACTTATTCTGAAACAGAATCAAGAAGGTTCTCCCTGTTAGCTCCGTCAGCCACACACAGAAGCTTGACTGTGCTGGACCAGAGAACAGTACATCCTGTTAAATCGTGGACGGTGTGCGTGTCCCTTTATATGGTTCTGCTTAATGCTTAGGGTAAGGGCTCCAGACTTCGCTCTGTTAAGAGACACCTTGTTTACCTTGGGCCCAAGCGTGTTCTCTCAATCTGGTCCCTAAAAGCATTTAATGCAGTTATGAGACAAGAATTTGCCACACGGCTCCCAGGGACCCGCTCCTCCACTGTTCTGGATTCCAGACGTCCTCTACAGCTTAGCACCCCACGGGCGGCAGGGCCCACTCTGAGGCGCCGTGAGGAGGGCAGAGGGCCCCTGTTTGGGCAGCAGAGGTCTCTCTACATAGCCACACAGGCAGCTCACCACCACCCCAGGCTCCTTACTCACTTTCCCTTGGCACGATTAACCTATAAATCAGGCTTGTTGAGACAACACCAGTTCCCCTTTCTAGTTCTCCTTTTATCCTCCACAAAGCCACAGCGCAGCTCCTCTGGCCACTGCTGACTCATGAGGGCCAGACTCCCACTCTCCCCCAGTCCCACTCTTAGTCTCAGATCAAAAGATTTCCCCTGAATTTTATTAAAAGTTGGACTTTCCTGTTTCCTATTTGTGACATGTTCCCTGGATTTGTCTTCCCTTCCCAAACACACGAGAACAAATGTCAAAAAAGGTGTCTCAGCGCTCCTTTACCCAATCCCTTTTCTTCCCTCGGGGATATGGGGTTCGCTCTGAGCCTACGTTTCATTCCATCTGTCCCACCCTCCCCCCAGCCTCAAATGCAGCAGGACCGCCAGGTCCTAGGGCAATGCAGGTTCTCATTCACATTTCCAAGCCTCAGACACCCCTCTGCACTTCCTCGACTCAGCCGCATTTACATTACCTTGGACCAAGGCAGATGGAGGCTACTTTTAATACAACACTCTGCGTGGTTTTTGTCGGTGCTGAGGTAGGGTTGTGGGTCTGCTTGGGACCTACTTAGGCCCAGAAACTAGCAAGACGAGTTGCAGCATCTATAGCAAATACATATGATATACAGGCTCGAGGTATAGGTGTTTCACATTTAGGTTATTTTGTTTGGGTTTGGTTTTCTCCTTGGGGCTCTATACCAGGAAATCACTGCTTTAACAAAGGACTCTGAGAGTTTCCTAAAGCTCCCCGGTCATCTAAATTAAGACAGTGCAATTTTACAAAATAGTAAATAACCGTCTTCTAAATATAGAGAGGGACAAGCAGCTAGGAAAGAAATGTTACTGAAATCAACAACAAGGCTAATGACTACATAAATGTGTCATTTGGGATTTAGGGCAACAAATCAGGCTAAGGCAGACCCTTAAAAAACAGTCCAAACATAACTTCATGAGGAAAAAAGTAAAAGCATTCTCCTTCCACCGCAGCCCACCTGCTCCCTTCACGCCGTCGATGTCAACGGTTTCGGGACAACGAGCTGTACAAGGGCCTGCGTGCATGTTTAAGTACATGCATCTAAGTATCTTTTTCTGTTTCCTCTTTTCACTTACTGTGTCTTGACTTTTCCCAAGACAATGCGTCAAGGTGGCTAACAGACATATTTACATTTATTGCATATCTCCCTTTCACCGACAACTTGCTAAATCAAGATTTCCTGGATATCAAAAAAAGAAAGCCAAAAAAACCTGTTGGCCTAGTACTAAACATATCTTTGGCTATTTTCATTTTTCTCACACTTGCCTTCAACCTAAAAATGGTGAGAACAAAGAGGTATATATGCATGAAAATGCGTGCAATGCACATTACAGATCATCTGACATGGATATGAACATATGGAGTATATGGACCCTGAAAGGTGGTTAACTATCAAAGTCAAAAAGTGAAGGAGGGAATCTGCCTGGGTAGTGAGGCCCAATGGGTCCTGAAGAAGGAGGAACACCGTGTGGAAATTTCCTAGGCTTTGGAGCCAGAGACATGGGGTCCCATCTAACTCTCACTGATGATGTGGTCTGTGTAAATTCTTTAACTCTTCTCTGCTTCCTTTTCATCATTTTCAGTGCTGGGGAAAAGACTTCTCTCACAGAGACTGAGAAATTAAGTGTGTAAGATGGTGTTTTGGACATAGTAAGTGCTCAGAAAGTGCCTTCTTACTGTCAGCAATCCAGGCAGACTAGGGGGTCCCAGGCCTCCTTCCACCGAACGTGCAAACCTTGCTGCTGTTCTACTTTACGGTTTAGTTGGCCTCATCCATACAGAAACACAAAGGGCCTTAGAAATAAATTACTGGAACATGCTTAGTAGCTTTAATGCATTATGGAAACGTGATCCTCTCTCCTACTCACTGTGTGTCTTGCTCTGGGCTCAACAGCAACGTCCCAGCCTGCTTTTAAGCAGTCCTAAATTCTACTTCCAACCTGTGATAAACACAGGCCATCTGGCTACCGAAATAACTGAGAATGTCTTGACGTCTGCTAATGGCCGGCTGCTCAAAGTGTCAAAAGCCAGTCTTAACAATGACTAGGGTTCCTGTCCTTTCCCTTTACTCAGCGAGGCCATCAATGATGCACCCGCCTTCAGCAGGCCAGCTCTCCGTGTCCCTGGGGAAGGGATGCTCTGCCGACCCCAGAAGTCTACTAAATACAGCTCTGTCGGCCCACTGTCTGTCCCCCCATCCCTTGTAGTCCTCTATATTGAAGAGGTTAGATTTCCACAAAATCCTTAACTTCTAGAACAGCGAAGGGGAAACCCGGCCACCATACTATCCAACCATCTCCTTTTACATGCGAGGAAACTGAGGCCGGGGCAGATGTGACATACCCAAGGACGCACGCATCTAGACAGCAATTGTTACCAGAACCTCAACACTTTAAGGTTCTTTCCTACAACTATCAGGCGAGGTTTTATCTGTTCCAGGAGCTCTGTAAGGTGTTTATTAAATATTTTTGGTCGAAAAGGAAATGCCTGTGGTCCTGAATGTGTGTGGGAGAAGCAAAATGCACCGTGTTCCTGCTGTAAGCAGAATTAATCCGTCTGTCTGTCTCCGAGGAAGAGAAATGAGGCGTAAGTTGCGTTTCCAATTTTTCACCTTCCCACTTAAAATTACAGGGGGGTGGGGAATAACTAGGACCCCAAAAGGCCGGTAGCCCCCATTAGTATCCGCAAAGGGCTCTGGGGACATGTCAGAGCACAGCAGGATTCGGTTAAGCGCGGAGGCCCGGGCGGCCCGGGGCTGAGGGTGGAGGCCGTTTTCCTGTTTATTCACCTGCGGGATCCGGCGCCCTCAGTCCTCCCGGCGCACAGGCGGTCCCGGGCCTGTCACTGGGTCTGTCCCGAGACTCTCGCTCCCCCTTCCCTGAGGGTGTTGCCCGCGAGGGCGCCAGGCGAGCGCGGAGGAGAAGGGCCTGCACGGGGGGCCCGGCCCTGTCCCCGCACCCGCGCCCGCACCCCCGCAGCTGCCGGCGCCGGGCGGGGCCCCTCCGCCAGCGCCTTTGTTTTCCTGCCGCAGTTACGTTTGCGGAAGTGCCGCCCGCGCCGGGGCCCGGGGTGCCCGCCGCAGCCCCCCCAGCGCCCCATGGGGATGACAAGCGACCCAGAAGCCAGGGGGTGGAGAGGGAGGGGGAGGGCGGGCGAGCCGGGAGCAGAGCCGCCCACGCCCGCCCGCCCGCCCGGAGCCGCGCCTCCGAGACCCCCCGCAGGAGGTGCGCGCGCGGCAGGGGAGCCCCCGCCCTCCGAGCCGGCCGCCCCCGCGGGGGAAGCTCCCGCGGGGCTGCGCGTCCCCCTCCCCGGCCCAGCGCCCCCTCCCCGCGCGGCGCCCGGACTCACCTGCTGCGGGCGGCGCCGGCGCTCAGAGGCGCGGGACGCTGGGGGCCTTCTCCCCCCGGCGCGGGGCGGCGGCTCGGGGCGCCGGGGCGGCGGCTGTCGGGGCGGCGCGCGCCATCGCGGGCGGGCGGGGGTTGCTCGGGGGCTGCGGCGGGCGGGGCGCGGCCGAGGGGCGCGTGCGGAGGGGCGACCCGCAGCGGCCAGCAGGGCGCAGCGCCGGCGCGGACTCCGGCTTCCTTCCCCGCGGCCCGGGGCGCGCAGCTCGCGGCCGGCCGGACCCGCGTCAGGCCCGAGAACCCGCCGCCAGGTGCAGCGCTCCGCCTCCTGCGGCGCCGGCGGATGCGTCGGGGCCGCTCCTCCCGGCCTCCCGCCCGCCCCGCGCCCCGGGGGACCCCCGGCCCCGGCCTGCGGGCGCAGCGCGCGGCGGAGGGGAGGGCGCGGGCGGCTCCGTCCCCGCACCCGGCTCCCGAGCACCCGGCTCCCGCGCGGACCGGCGGGCGGAGATGGTCGCCGACCGGGAAGCAGCATCGCCGCCGCTCGCCGGGCGCTCGTGAGGCGCAAACACGCGCTGACGCACGCCCGAGCCCTCGGCGCCGCGCGCCCGACCTTGGCCCCGGCCGACCCCGGAGAGGGAAGGGGCCGGCGCGCCGGGCGCACAGCGGGTTCCGGGACTCACCGGGCAGGGACGCAGCGGGGCTACATCAGCCTCTCCAGGTGGGAAGGGGCCACTGAGTGTCCGGCGCGTCGCCGAGGAGGTAACCGTGTGTGTCGCACCGAGAACGTAACCAAAGTTGCATTTCTGGTTAGACGCGGTGAGAAGGTGGGGACGCGGGCGCCGGCGCTGGAAGCCCGCATCCCTCGGCCACCAGCCTGTGATGGGCTCCAGGGTGCCGCACCCTGCTCTCGGGGAGCTTACGGTCCTGTTCAGGCGACAACAACAACAATGATGACAGCCAACATTTCGGAACGTTTCTTATGCATGAGAAACTGCTTCCGGGCATCTAACGTTACCGTAATCCTAAAGATACAGATCATATTCCCAATTCCCATTCCGCAACTCTAAAACCGAGGCTGAAGCTTAAAGTGACCTACCCCAAATTACTAAATAATAAAAGGAAGGGAAGTCTTTTATTTCTAGGATTTAAGGCTCTTAGCCATGAAATCATATTGATGAGAATTCCACAGGCCCCGAAGCCTTAGAATTTGAGGTCCCTCTTGAGGAAAAATTAACCAAATTACAAATGCAAAGTCCTGGAGGCCAGGAAGGGTCCCAGAAGCTTGGATTACATTAGCTTCAGGCCAAATCCAGTTGCAATATTTCTGCGGAAAAGCAGAAACGATTGAAGGCAGTAAATGCTGCAATTTCAAATGCAGGAGACGAAGGTGGGTTGTTGGAGAAGGAGACATTTTGGCCTAGTGTGACCTCCTACTGCCTCATTGGAACGGACAGCTCCCAAGGTACCCAACTGGTAGCGATGATAACAGAATATCATTCTTTTCTGTCCGGCTCTTAAAGAAGGAATCTTAAAACAAAAAACAAAACAAAACAAAACAAAACAAAACACATGGTCTGCCATGGCTCCGATTCTCTCCTGCGTGTACTAGGAGGGATGGAGACCAGCGAGAAACTGGAGGAAGAAAGGGCAGCTCTTAGACCGCAGGGGCTCGGGGGTGGCCTCATGGGGACAGTGAAGCCGACTCACCCAGAGATTTGCGCCGGTGTTTCTGCTGCGGAAAGGACAGGGTGGCCGCAGGGGTCAGCACAGCAGAGCATGTTGTTTTCATTGGCCGCGTTAGGGCGGGAACTCTTCCTGGCCGCGCCTCGCCTTTTACGAGGGAGAAGAGGCGCACGTGCACCCACGAGCACTGGTCGGCCGCTCCCTGCCGCCCTGAGGTGGGTGTGCTGTGCGCTTCCCACGGCCCGGCCCGGCAGGCTGTCCCAGAGGTCGCCGCAGAGAGGCGGGGCACGGAGGCTGAGTCACGTGCGGCGCAATGAGCGCGCGGTACGCGGCGGGCGGCGGGCGGCGGGCGGGAAGAGCGCGCAGACGGACGCACGTGGGCCGGGCGCGCGCGGCCGTCGCTGCTCAGACCCGAGTCCAGCCCGGGCCTCGCCCTCGGCCCCTCTCCGTGACTCCGCCTTCCGCGTGGTGTTGGTGTGGGGACAAGGGCCAGAACCGAGGCGGAACCAGGGGGCTCGGCCGGCAGGCGCCGCGGGTACCGGAGCCCACGCAGGCACCGTCTGCCGGGACGCGGGCACGAGCACCCCCGGCTCCTCGTCCGGCTCAGCGGTCAGGCCGCGCGGCAGCCGCGCGTTTCCTCCGCGTTTCTCCGGCGAAGAACAATGGGGGCTGCGCGGGGTCACCGGCGAGTAGCCAGGGGAACCCTTCAGCCGTTTTACGATCCTACCGCGCAGTGCCTCGTGCGCTCCCTGAGTGCCGGCGCCCCGAGCGCGGCCGCTGCACGCCCGGCCCGCCGGCCCGTCCTCCGCGCCCGGCCCGCGCCGCCCTCCCACTGCCCGCTCCCCCGCGGGTCTGTGTTTCCTCCGTAGAGCGCTTGTGGCCCTCGTGGCCTTTGCAGACTTTATTGTTCTAAAACACCGAGACCGACCGGCACGTGTAATGGCAACGCTCGTAGGACTCCCCGGCCGGGCCTTCGGGCGCTCGCGCGTTCGCTCCGTTCTCCCCGCGGGCAGCCGCCAGGAGCTGCGGCTCCGCTCCCGGGTCACGGCCAGGAACCCGGCGCGCAGCAAGGTTAAGTGACCTGGCGGACATCGCACGGCTCAGGGGAAGCGTCCGCGCTCGAGCCAGCGTCGTCTAGCGTCAGGGCTCTGGCTCGGGGCCGGCCCTTCCTCCTGGGTCGGACCTTCCTCCTGGGTCGGAGACACTGGGAAACATCTCTGCTCCCATGCGGAGGGCCGAGGAGTTCCCTTCTATGCACACGGTGTCATGTGCGTTTCTCCGTCCACCCGCTAGCGACGCTGGGCACAACAGTCCCCCTTAGCGGCGGCAGCGTTGCTCCCCCGAGTGTCTGCTGCGGAGGCCACCCGAGGTCTGGAAGCCGAGGCTTCTCCTTCCTGGGAGCCTGAGCTACGACCCGGGCCGGGCTGTCCCCTCGCCGCATCTCGACCCGAGACGTTTCCTCGTCTCCCGTCATCACAAGAAGAAGGGCCAGTACCACGCAGTGGGGTATTTTGGAGGAGAAACCACGCTCCCGTGACCTTCGTACGGTGCTGTCGTCGCGATCACTCTGCGTTAGTGCTGGTCAGTGTGGGCGAGCTCTCAGCCCGGCCTAGTTCACGAATTAAACTTCATCCTAAATGTGTGTTGTCGTGTTGTAGGGTTTGGTGCTGTCCGCAGTTTCAGGCGCGCGCTCGGGCTCGGGTGTCCCCCGGTGGGTGGGGCTGCTGGGCTGACGCTCGCGTCCTCCTCTGCGCCTTTCTGTGCTCCACTTGCCTCTTGTTCTAGGCCCTTCTCTTCTCACGTGTTGTTTCTGTGCCTGCTCACCTCGTCCCTTCGCTCAGTCACAGAATGCTGAGGATTCCTCCAAATCCCTGTCTCGGGGCCATGTCCCCCTCGAGTGCCGCCTGCATAAGAGCCGTCATCCAGTCGGTCATCTCAAGCCCTGAGGCTTGCACCGGCCCTTCCTCGCCTTCCGCATCTCCGCCACTGGGCCTTCCTTCTGGGTTCCCAGGGGGTCGTGCACCGAGTTGATGCCCCTCCCTGTGCCCCCATCAGCTTCTCTTGGCCGTTACACCAAGTTGCTATACACTTAGCAGATCAAAACAACACAAACTTACTACCCAGAAGTCTGAAGTCCACAATGGGCATCGTTAGACTAAAATCCGGGCATCTGCAGCTATCTTGCATCTGCCGTTGAGGAGAGAAGCCCCTCATCTCTCCCCCTTCTGGGGGCCGCTCCGGCGTCCCTGGCTCACAGCCCCTACCCGCAGCTTCGGAGGGCACCAATCTCCCTGCCACTTCGGTTTGCTTCTTGCCTTCCTAGCTCAGCACTCCTGTGCCTCCCCTTGTAAGGACCCTGGTGGTGACCCTGGTGGTGATCCTGGGCTCATCCTGATCATCTGGGATGATCTTCTCCTCTGGAGAGCCTTAACCTAACCACATTTGCAGAGTCCTTTTGGCCACGTAAAGCCACATGTGGCTCGTCTGTTATTGGGTCCCACCAGCCGTACAATACATGGATTCCAGTTCTGGTCCCAGATGAACACTTCAGACCCCACCAGTCCCAGTATATGGGATGGGGACGTACATGCCCAGTTACCTAAAGGGAAGTCCTAGTTCGTATGCAGCACGTCCACTCACATCCCCTTGGCTAAAACGGTCCCATGTCTACGTCTGGATGCAACGGAGGAAGACAGTTCCACTGAGCAGCTGTACGCCCAGCCCAGTTCAGTTACAGCGGGAGAACCGGGTGAGTGGGTTTGGGGAACGAACAGCAGTCTTCAGGGGGGAACCAAAGAGCTCTAGAGAGACGGAGGGGCCTAAGTTAGATTGGAGGGTGCAGAGGGCCTTGGAGGCAGTAGTGAGAGGTAAGTGGGCGATGGCCCGGGAAAGCTTGGGCCACCCCATTCCCCCCAGCGGTGGCAGCTGTGAGGCCAAAAGGAGCTGAGCTATGGGGAGCGAAGGGTGACTGTCGAGAGATGAGATTGGGTAAGTCGGCCGGAGGCTCATGTTAGGCATTTGGGATTCCATGACACTGGGTATGGTCCCCAGAAGGACGCTGAAGCGGTATAACTGGTGCCTTTAGAGGACGGCCGTGGCCGCTGCGTGGAGACTGGCGCAGAGGGAGAAGGAAGGGGGTGAGGCTCCCTTGGAAAGCCCCGTCCAGGAGCAGAGACGTTCACAGGGGCGCGGAGCCGTGGCAGCAGTGGGGCCGGAGAGAAGCGGGGGGAGCTGAGGGTTTGGAGACACCCGCTCGCTCCGGGATCTGTTGGGTATGGGCGGCCGCGGGAAGGAGGCAGTGAGCTGAGGAGGCACGAGCCGGCTGGATGCAGGTCACCATCACTGAAGGGGAGAAGCCTGTGGGAGGGGCAGGCTGGAGTGAGAAAGAAGAGCTCACGTTTGGGCATCATCCGCCTGAGAGGACTGTGAGACGCGCAGGTGGCCCCGGGAGGCCGGCGGGCAGAGGGGAACGAAGGGGACCACCGGGGGAGAGAAGATACCAGAGTCCCGGGGAAGGCCAACCGTCACCAGCTGGTATGGGAGGTAGGATGAAGAAGGGTTCGCCATGGAAGGAGGAATGTCGGGAAGGTGTTATCACTGACGCCTAGAGAAGAATGGGGTTTTTTAAAGATTTTATTTATTTGAGAGAGAGAGAGAGAGAAAGAGAAAGATCATGAATGGGGGAAGGATGGAAGGCGAAGCCGACTCCCCAGTGAGCAGGAGCCTCAGGCGGGACTTGATCCCAGGACCCTGGGCAGACGCTTACCCACTGAGCCCCGCAGGCGCCTGAGAAGAGCTTTTCCAAAGCACGATTGAGCAGACAGCACATCACCCGGCTTCCTTCCCATGCCACATAAAACAGGATGTCCCTATAGACCAGGCTGTCCCTCAAGGGCGACACGCCCGGGGGGCCAGCTCTCCCCTGGCGCCCATCAGACGACAGTTTCACGCTGGGCCGCGAGCTCCCTACAGACAGGGACAGCTTGTCGTGTTCGAGATTCATATCACTTGCACTCGTGCGCACGTAACCGCTCACAGGCGGTGCTTGAAGCAAGATAAACCTGTTTCTCCCCCACATGCAGGGTTCTGCCCTGGGAGGCTCAGGGGTGCCGGGCACCAGATTTATGCTCCTCTGACCTCACTGTTCTGTCACTTTCAATAAAATTTCTGTCTCAAAACCCAACCTGGCTTTGGCACCATCACCTGTCACATTCACATCCCAGTCACTGGGAAAGAGAAGAAGAGGAAGGCATGTTCCTTCTCTCAGGGACACGACCAGAAGTTGCTCGTTCCTCACGCCTGGATTCCGGGGGCAGAGCACCGCCTCCGGCCGCACCCAGCGGCGGCCGCGGTCCCAAGTGGCCCGTGCGCAGGCACAGGTCACCGCGGGAGGTAGACAGGACAGACGCAGCCAGCAGCCCCTCCCCCCCCCCCCCCCGTGCCATTCACTGTCACTTGCCGCTGAGCCTGACCTTGACCTGGCTTGTGTGCCCCGCCGGAAAGGTGGGGGAGATTGACCCCGCGCCCTTGAGGCTGATTGCCTCGGCCTGGAGGACATGGAAGGACGCGGAGAGAGACCTGATGAGTATTTGTTGAATAAATGGCTAAATGCCAGGTGACAAGTGTCGCCAGCTCGTGCCTTCTCGCTCCCGCCACCATCCGGCCTTCTTTCCTGGCGTCGGCTTCGTGGAGAAAGTGCGACTTACACTGGACTCAAAAGCAGGCGTGAAATGTAACTCGGAAGGAAGGAGGCTCCGAGACATCCTCCACGCTGGGGTCTTTGCGCTCGCACCTCTGAAGCTGGCCGGCCGGGTGAGCTGCTCAATCTGTAGATAATAATCCTGCTGTCTCCGTTCAGTCTTTCTACAGGCATATCTGAAAATAGGATTACGTTGACAAAACAATTATAAATATTCATGATGGCCAAGAGTTAGTTGTTCCCTTGTGTCATTACTTTTTCTTTTTTTTTTTTTACTCTGAGTGTCCCTCGTGCTTCACCACAGACAATAAGACGAGCTAGCACTGCGCAGTGGATAGTTCTTCACTAGGTCACTGACATATCGCTGCGTGGGGTCCTGCCTGGCTCAGCCACTAAGCAGCTGCCTTGGGCTCAACTCATGATCCCTGGCATCTGGGGATTGACCCCTCATGGGCTCCTTGCTCACGGGGAGCCTGCTTCTCCCTCTGCCTCTGCCCGCTGCTCCCCCTGCTTGTGCTCACTCTCTCTGTGTCAAATAAATAAAATCCTTAAAAAAAATAAATATCTCTTTATATATTTCTTGTAAATAAGAGTTTTTAATGTAATAAGAGTTTTAAAAATTAATAGTAAGTTTTGTTTCTTTTTAAAGACTTTGTGATTTATTTGACAGAGAAAGACACAGTGAGAGAGGGAACACAAGCAGGGGGAGTAGGAGGGAGAAGCAGAAGCAGAAGCTCCCCGCTGAGCAGGGAGCCCGATGTGGGCTCGATCCCAGGAGCCTGGGATCATGGCCTGAGCCCAAGACAGATGCTTAACAACTGAGCCACCCAGTTGCCCCCAAGAGTAAGAGTTTTAACATAATTTTCTTCACATACTTTCTAAAATGTTTTCTTGTCTAGTACCATCTCATCATCGTACTGTTTCTCAGATGACAATAAGTCAACGGAAGTGTGGCGTGGAGTTACGCCCCAGATATATAAGGAAGTATGGAATCAGGTCCTTCCCATCAGAAGGCCTGTGGTTTACTTACTGGCTGAGGCATGGTTATAAATAGGTTGGTTATAACAGAAGGTAGCATATGCTGCGAGTGGCACACAGACTCTTTTCAGAAATATCACTTCCACCATGTTCTTCCCCTATTTAGAATAATTCAGGGGCACCTGGGTGGCTTGGTCAGTTAGGCGTCTGTCTTGGGCTCAGGTCCTGATCCTGGCGTCCCAGGATCAAGCCCCACAGTGTGCTCCCTGCTAAGTGAGGAGTCTGCTTCTTCCTCTGACACTCCCTCCTCTCGTGCTCTCTCTCTCTCATAAATAATTAAAATCTTTAAAAAAAAAAAAACAAAAACAAAAAATTCACTAGCTTTTTATGGCTTGGTGCCCAAATTTCCAAATTCTTTTTTTTTTAAATATTTTATTTATTTATTTGACAGACAGAGATCACAAGTAGGCAGAGAGGCAGGCAGAGAAAGAGGAGGAAGCAGGCTCCCCACTGAGCAGAGAACCCGACGTGGGGCTGGATCCCAGGACCCTGAGATCATGACCTGAGCCGAAGGCAGAGGCTTTAACCCACTGAGCCACCCAGGCGACCCCAAATTTCCAGATTCTTAGCCACCTTCAAACACTAAATCTTGGCAATTTTATCTCCGTGGCATTTCCGAAGCTATTTCATCTTACCCGTCCCTACACTGCATGAAAAGGTGTCCAGATTGGTTTCCCTGTCTCCAGTCTTGCAAATCTCTTCAGTACAAATGAAGGCACTCAATATGCATCATAGTTGTTTAATTTTTAACAATATACTTGCTTCTTCATCTTTAAAACTTTTTCTGAAAGTATGATATGTAGGACAGTATACAAATCAAAGGGTAAAATTCAAAGTCATAATAAATTTAATAACAACACTGTGTCATCATCACAATACCAAGAAACTGAATATGAGCAGCCCCCCGAAAGATTCCCTTGTGACCCTTACAAGTTACTACTCCTCCCTTCTCCCCAAAGGTAACCATCATTCCGGTTTGTAAACTCTTTGGTTTCAGACTTAGTATATATTAGTTTTGCCTGTTTTTAAGCTTTATGTAAAAGGAATTAAAAGTATATAGCCTTTTATACTTGATTTCTTTTGCTCAAGATTACATTGTGTGTCTACTTATTTCACTTCCGACATATGAGGACACGTTGTTTTGTTTTCTTCTGCTGATGGGCATTTGGATTATTTATATTCTTGGCAATTACAATAATGCTGCTGTGACCATTCCTGTCTTTTGGTGCACAGATGGATGAATTTCTATCCTACATACCTAGGAGTATAACTGCTAAACCGTAGGCTGTGCAGGATTTCACCTTCATTAGCACCAAACAAGTTCCCAAGGGGGCTGTATTTATATTCCTTCCTTGCTCCACATCCTTGCCCTGACTTGGTATTTTCAGTCTTCTTTTTTTTTTTTATCTTTTATTTTGAGATAAGTTATTACTTACAGAGAAGTTGTGAAGATAGAGCAGAGAGGTCCGTCACCCAGCTTCCCGCGTGTCAGTCACATCCTGCAGAGTCACAGTAAACGATCGAACCGCAGACGCTGGCCTTGCTAAACCCGGATACAGCTCCCAGTGGCGTCTCACCAGTCTCTCCGCCAGCATCCTTTTTCCGTTTCAGGATCTGATCCAGGATTTCACCCAACACTTGTGTCTCTCTAGTTTCTCCTTCGATCTGTGACTGCTCCTTAGTCTTCCCTGTCCCTTTCTTTAACCTCGCTACGCGTCCTCAGATACTAGTCGGTGGTTAATAGAATGGCTCCATGTCGTTTTACTGATACTTTCGCGTGGCTAGAGTGAGGCTGAATCTTTGTGGGAAGAATGTCCTTGAGGTGCGCGCCCTTCCCTCAGCACACAGGCGCACACACGTCCCATGTCCCACTGCTTGTAGTGTTAGTTTTGATCCCTTGAGAAAGGTCATGTCTACTAGATTTCTCCACTGTCAAGTCCCGCTCGTTCCCTTTCTGATTAACAGCGTCTGGAAGGACACACTGATACTTTGTATATATATGCCGTTTCCCTCGAACCTTTATCCACTAATTTAACATTCGTCGGTGGTTCTCGCTGGAAGCTATTATTACTGTGATGCGCTAATGGACATTTTACAGTGTCCTTATTACTTATACATTTATTAACCGGAATTCTTTTGTAGAGAAAAATCTTCCCTTCTTCTCCCCTTAATTACTTATTTAATCAATTATTTATATCAGTATTGCCTCATGGATGTTTACTCTATTCTTTGCATTTATTTATTTGAGAGAGAGCAAGAGAGAGAACAAGCAGGGGAAGGGCAGAGAGAGAAGGAGAAGCAGCCCCCCACTGAGCAGAGAGCCCGATGCAGGCCTCGGTCCCAGGGCCTGAGATCATCACCTGAGCTGAAGGCAGACACTTAACTGACTGAGCCACCAGGCACCCTCTTTGCCACTTATTTACTATTTAATCAATTTTTTATATCAGTATTGATTCATGGATATTTATTCTATTCTGTGACTTAAAATTCAGTCTCTTTCTCTCAAATACATCTTTTTAAAAAACGGGCTGCCTGGGTGCCTCAGTCGGTAAAGTGTCTGACTTTTGATTTCAGCTCAGATCATCTCGGGGTGCTGAGATCAAACCCCGACTTGGTCTCCACACTGGGCATGCAGCCCCCTTGGGAGTTCCTCTCTGCCTCTCTGTCTCTCAATTAAATAAATAAATCCTTTAAGAAAATAAAATAAAATGCAGTCTTTTCATTACTTATCTCCTTTCTCAAATTGCTCCATATTTAGCCATTGGGTATTCTTTTCAGATTGACTTCTGTATCTTTTCTTTTTTCAGGCTGGAATTTGAGTATTATTTATTATTTTTAGTAGAATTTTAAATATATAATCAGTACAATTTTGCCATAAGCTTTGGCAAAATGTTTTCTAAAGTCACTCCTCACGTTAGTTGCTTCATAAACTCATTTTTAAAAATTGTAATACCTAACATAAAATTTACTATTGTAACCATTTTTAACTGTCTAGTTCAGTAGCATGAAGTATGTTGTGCAGCTGTCATCTTCGTCCATCTTTGTAACGATTTCATCTTCCCAAACGGAAACTACATGCACATTAAACAGTAAGACCCACCTTCCCTAGATTTCTCCACTGGCAAGCGCTGGGACCACCATTCTGGTTTCTCTCTGAAACTGACTCCTCTAGGTACGCCATATAAGTGAAATCACTCAGTTTGTCCTTTTGTGCCTGGCTTGGTTCAATCGGCGTGATGTTCTCAGGGTTCTTCCACGTTGCAGTGTGCATCAGAGTTTCTTTCCTCTGTACGGTTGAGTAATATTCCAGTATAGGGATATACCACATTGTGTTTATTCTGGGCCTTTTTACTTATGTATTTTTAGGAGCTTTGGCATTATAAGATGCTCTAGGCTTGTCTTAAATATCCTGACACTAGGATCAACTCCTTCTGCAAAGAGCTGTGGTTCTTTTCATGCAAGGATGGTATTTAGAAACCAAGTGATTGTGCTCATTGATACTGGGATGTCACTGCTTCTAGGTCCTATCAGCGGACAGAGTAGGAAATGTATGTATGTTTATTAACCCATTTATCCACATGGATCTATGTTTATTTCCACCCCTACCTAACTGTGTGTAAAATGAAAAACAAAACAAACACAAGTTCATATTGATATGCTCCACTCCAAGCCAGCATTATGGGTTTCCTTCTAGCATTACCCTTTGCTTATTTATAACTTTTCTGGACCAGTGAGAAGCCCGGCTGGCTTTATCTACAAGGTACTCACTTGTTCAAAACCAGGATGGCTGTCCAGTAGTCTAAGTCATTTCAGTAATACCGCACAGCAACTAGAGTATAGTGTTTGGGAAATTTTTTTGTTTAGCCTTACAATATCCAGTCAAAACACTGTTTTTCAGACAATTATCCTATGAGCTCACTAATATGTCGAGTTTAAGAACAAAACAGAGGATCATAGGGGAAAAGAGGAAAAAATAAAACAAAATGAAACCAGAGAGGGAGGCAAATCATAAGAGACTCTTAATCATAGGAAACAAATTGAGGGTTGCTGGAGTGGTAGGGGTGGGGGATGGGGTAACTGGGTGATGGACATGAAGGACAGTGTATGTAATGAGCTCTGGGTATTACATGACTGATGGATCACTGGCCTCTACCTCAGAAACCAATAATACAGTATATATTAATTAATTGAATTTAAATTAAAAATAGATAAATTAAGTTCCCCCAAATAAAGACTAATGAATTGAAAATATAATTAAAAAAAAAAAAACAAAAAAAAACATTTTAAACACTGTTTTCCAAAGCTGCTTTGGTCAGCTCCTTTCTCACCCGACCCTTCAATGTGGTCACTCATGTGTAATGAATTAGATTAATTTGTGCTGCAATTCAAATCACTTGCCAACATTTTGCATTTTATCTTGAGTTGTCTTCCCACATACAACAGGATTCTCTGATTGGGGTGTATTGTTCTGTGGGTTTCTAGAAGCTGCATAAAGTCGTGTACCTGTCAGTTCAGCAACATAAGAACAGTTCCCTCCCCTGAAGAATTCCCTTGTGCTGTGTCCCTTATCATTGACTTCCAGTTCCTGCCAACCCCTCATCACATCAGGGCCTAGAGTCTGCCTTCCCAGAACGTCACAGAAAGGGAGTCCTGGAAAATGTAGCCTATTAGGTCTGACGGTTTTCACTTGGCGGCATCTGCTTAAGATCCTCGGGTCCCGCACGAGTCAGTGGTTTCCTCCTCCTACTGCTGAGCGGTGGCCGGTCCCAGACGCACAGCACGGTTTTTCGCCCACGCACTGATCGAAGGCTGTCTGGGCTGTTTCCAGTTATTGGCTATTATTAGTAAGACTTCTGTCAGTGTTTGTATACAAATCTTGTGTAAAAAAAAGTTTTCGGTTCCCTTGAGTAAAGACGTTGACTGTGGGATTGCTGGGGCAGGAGGTGTCCCTGTATGTTTAACCTTGTAAGAAAGGGCCAAGCTCCTCAGTGTGGCTGCAAGGCTGCCTTCTCCCCGCCAGAGAGGGTCCCCCTCCCCCGCCCTTGTTACTGTGGCTGTTTTCATTCGAACCCTCTCTTTGGTGGGCTGTGGCTTATCATTGTGGTTTTCATTTGCCTTTCCTTAAGACTAAAAATATTGAGCATCTTTACATATGCTTATATATCTCTTCTTTGGTAAAGTGTCTGTCAGATCATTTGCAGGTTTTTTTTTTTAATTGAGTAAGTTTAGGCAACTTTTATTGAAATGAAAAAAGAAATGAGTATTTTATTGAATTGAAAATTTTATTGAATTTTATTGAAAATTTTATTGAAATGAGAAAAGAAATGAAAAAAGAAAAAATGATTTCATTATTGAAATGACAAGAAAAAAGCATAGTACAAGGTAAACTTGGAGTGGGGATAAGGACACAGAAATTAATTTAAAGGCATGGGGTCTACCTCTAAGGAAGAGGAGCCAGTTGTCTCATGAGGGAGGCGTATGCAGATAAAGGAATCACAGTGATGAGGAGCATAGGAAGCTCCTGATGGCTCCCACCGATTGAATACTTACTATGAACCTGGACCTATGCCAGACAGGTGACATATACCAGTGCTGATTAATATGCACAAACTCTAAGTTTTACAGCATTCCAAGGTAGTATTAGTATTCCTATTTTGCAGAGGAAAAACATGAGGTCACACATCTTCATCTCACTAAGGTCACGTAGCTAGATTGACGAGACTATATTATCCATTAGGCCTTGTTAGATTTCTTTCAAGGCTTAGAAACATTTCTGTTAGAAAGTTTATTTAGAAGGAATAAGTATTTCTTTTTATAATTGAAGTACAATTGGCATACAATATCCTACTAGTTTTAGGTGTATATCCTACTGATTCTATGTTTTTATACATTCTAAAATGATCCCTGGGATAAGTTTAGTGAACATCTGCTACCATACAAAGTTACTACAATATTATAACTATATTCTCTATGCTGTGACTTACATCTCATGATAATTTATTTTGTAACTAGAAGTTTCTACTTCTTAATCCCTTTTACTATCTCATTCCTTTCCCCTCTGGTAACCAACAGTAGCTGTGCTTCTGTATCTATGAGTCTGTTTCCGTTTTGTTTTGTTCCTTTCTTTTTTAGATTCTACATATAAGTGAAGTCACACAGTATTTGTCTTTCTCTGTCTCACTTAATTCATAACATAGTATCCTCTAGGTCCATCCATGTTATCATAAATGGTAAGATTTCATTTTTATTTATTTATTTTTTATTTTTTTGGAGCCCAGAGCATGGCTTGAACTTATAACTCTGAGATCAAAACCTGAACTGCGATCAAGAGTCAGATATCTAAACAGCTGAGCCACCCAGGAGCGCCAAGATTTCATTCTTTTTTATGGCTAATATTTCATTATATATATAATATATTATTATATTATATATATATGTATATCATATCGTTACCCATTCATCTGTTGGGAGACACTTTCTTTTACCCATCTTTATTTGGTTGTTTATATTCTTACTGAGTTTTGAGAGTTCCTTATATACTCTGGATATAAGTCTTCTACCACATACATGATTTATAAATGTTACTCCAAGTCCCTAGCTTGTCTTTTCATTCTCTTAACAGTGCCTTTTGTTGGGGCAAAGTTTTTAATTTTAATAAAATCCAGTTTACCAAATTTTTTAAATTTTATGGATTATACTTTTGGTATCATATCTAAAAGATTTTTGCCAAATCAATAAAATTAAAGATTGGTTCTTTGGAAAGGTCAATGAAACTGATAAACTTCAAACCAGATTGAACAGGAAATAAAAAGAGAAAATACAAGTTACCAATACAAAAAAAAAAAAAGGAAAGAAGATATCATTACCAATCCTATTAAAAAGAAATAATATTATGAACAATTTTATGTGTAAATTTTTCAACTTAGATGAAATACGTAAATTTCTTCAAAGACAAACTATCAAATCTACTTGAAGAAATAGATAAACATAAATAGGCAAATATCTATTACAAAATTGAATTTGTACTTTAACACTTTTCTACAAAGGGAATTCTAGACCTGATGGCTTGACTGATTAAGTTCTACCAAACTTCTAGCTAAGAAATAATACCACTTCTATACAGTTACTTCCAGAAACCAAGGAGGAGAGAACTCTTCCCAGTTCAACTTATGAGCCCAGCATTACCCTGGTCCCAAAAGCAGACAAAAATATTATAAGAAAATAAAACTACAAGCCAACATCCCTAACAAAGGTCCAAAAATTCTTAATGAAATTTTAACAAATCACATCTAGCAATATATTAAACATTATAACACACCATGACCCACTGGGGTTTATTCTAGGAATGCAGTTGGATCAATATTTAAAATCTAATCAATGTAATACACTGTGCTAATAGAATAAAAAAGGAAACATGATTATCTCAACAGAACAAACTGATAAAATCCAACCTCTATTCAACACAGCACTAGAGGTTCTATGTAATATAATAAGTCAAGAAAAATAAAAATAATCAAGATTGAAAAGAGAAAAAATCAAACCATCTTTATTCATAGACGACGTGTTCATCTACGTGGAAAATGTTAAACGATCTATAATAAAAGAACTGATAGAACTAGTAAGTGGGAATATCCAGTTAGCTGGATACAAAAATCAATTAAAAATTAACCGTGCTTTACAAATAATTTGCATTTACAAGGTATTGCCACTTACATAGTCCTGACTGGCTCAGTCAGTAGAGCATGTGACTCCTGATCTGAGAGTCTTGAGTTCAAGCCCCGTGTTGGCTGTGGATCCTACTTTAAAAAAATAAAAATAAAAATAAAAAAATAAGAAGTAGAGCTCCACCTTACCTCATACCACATACAAAATTAACTCAAAATTAATCATACACCTAAATATAATAGATACAACCATAAAACTTCCAAGGGAAAACTTTACTTACATTTAATCTGGCAATTTTTCTTAAATAGAATATTTAAAATGCAAGTGATAATAGAAAGTAATAAATTGGACTTTATCAAAATTAAGAAGTTTCCCTCTCCAAAACACAATGTTATAAAAATTAGAAGGCCAGACATAGGATGGGGGAAATATTTTCAAACATGCCTCCAACAAATGACTTATATCTAGAGTGCATAAGGACTCTCACAGCTCAACAATACCAAGACAAACAACTAATTTAAGGGTGGGCAACGCGTGTCAGAAACACTTTGCCAAAGAAAACATGTCAACAGCAAATAAGCACATGAAAATATGCGCAACATCATTAGTCACACGAGCAGTCTTTTCCACTGGGGAGCGTTGGGCCTCTCTGTCGCAGAGACTTTGGGCAATGTCTGGAGACGGTTGTGATTGTCACCACCGGCTTGGAGGCTGCCTGTGGCATGTAGGGGAGCAGCTGCATTTCCCGCAATGCAACAGGACAGCTCTCCACGCGAAGAATCGTTTGACCTCAGACGTCCGTAGTAATAAGGGAGAAGCTCTGCATTAGAAAGATGCACATCAAACCTCAGCCACACAGCAGCACACGTGAAAGGAAGAAAGGGTGAATGAGACAGAACATACTGTCACGGGGGAGAATGCAGAGCAGGTGGGGCCTCACACAGCTGGGGGGGTCGTAGTTATGCCACTTCGGACGGTGACTTAGCCGTTTCTTTAGCAGCTCAGCACAGACCTGCTCTAGCGGCTCGACTCTCGGTCTTTCTCTGAGCGACACAAGGCACATGTTCGTGTAAAGACTCACGCGGGGGCGCCTGGGTGGCTCAGTGGGTTAAGCCTCTGCCTTCGGCTCAGGTCATGATCTCAGGGTCCTGGGATCGAGTCCCACGTCGGGCTCTCTGCTGGGCAGGGAGCCTGCTTCCTCCTCTCTCTCTCTCTCTAACTGCCTCTCTGCCTACTTGTAATCTCTGTCTGTCAAATAAATAAATAAAATCTTTAAAAAAAAAAAAAAAAAAGACTCACACGGAACCGGACATCACAGCTGTATGTACAGCAGCAGGAACCTGTAACAGCTCATGTGTCCATCGATTGTGGATGGAGGAACCGACGGCGGCGGTTTAGTCGCACAAGGAAACACTGCTCAGTGAGAAGACGCACCTGCTGACACACGCGGTAATAAGTAGGTAAGGATACAGGGGTGAATGTCAAAGACGTGATCTTACGTGAAAGATGCCAGACACCGCCCCAAGAAGGAGAGTCCCGTATAGCTCTGTTTGCAAAACTCTAGACTGCAAACTGCTCTGTGGGAACGGAAAGCAGATCAGTGATTGCTCCGGGATGGGGGTGAGTGGGGCAGGGGAGGGGAGAACTATAAGGGGGCATGAGGAAGTTTGGGAGGACGATGGATGTGTTCGTTACCTCCGTTGTGGTGATGCCTTCAGGAGTGGTTTATGAAACAGTTTACCAAAATGTGTACTTGAAATATGTGCAGCTTATCACATGTCAGTGTAACTGGGAGCACACTGGGCAGGTGGGGAGGCTGTGGCTCCTGTTCAGTGTCAGAGAGGAAGGTCACGCTTCCCTCCTGGCCACTCCGGACTGGACCGGACCTGTTCACAAGCCCAACTCGCCTCTGCGACACCGGACTGAAAGGAAGTCAGTGCCTCAGAGCATTCTTTAAACTGTCCAGGAGGAGTGCTCAGATCGGAGGCTTCCAGAAGACCCAGATACTGTATAAGAAATTAAGAAATTTCACTTCCTTGCTATCTAAAGTTATTATTTATTTTTTATAATAAACTCTCATGACTAAGGCTAGTCTGTGCGTGTTAAGGAGCCAGAAAATCACACCAACTCATACTTGCCCTCCACATGCTTGTGGACGCATTCTCCCAGAACATCTGGCAATGCAGTGAGAAAGTAGCAGAAGAGTTACACATGTTGGAAAGGAAGAAACAAAATTGTATTATGTGTACTATTTGATTGTTTACCTAGACAGTTCGGGGGGAATCAAACTGAAGGATTACTGGAACTCAAATTAGGTTGGGAAGCCTGGGTGGTGTAGTTGGTTAAGTCTCTGACTCTTGGTTTCAGCTCGGGTCCTGACCTCAGGATCCGGAGATCAAGCCCCACATCAGGGTCCATGCTGAGCTCAGCATCTGCTTGGACTCTCTCTCCCTTTCCCTCTGCCCTTCACCCCTGCGTGTTCTCTCTCTTAAATAATTAAATCCTAAAAAAAGGAAAAATAGGTTTATGTAATATGGCAAGGTACAAAATTAATATGCAGAATTCAGTATTTTCTAAATATGCGGAAAACAAACACTACAGGATGGAAAAAAGCTGATACCACTGAGAACAATGAAATTCTCACTACTTGGTCACGTCTTCTGAACATTTTCTACTTCTGTGTCCTTCTCAAAGTGTTAGGTTAGGAATCAGCTGGAATGTGTTTATGGTCCTAAAGCCTTTCCGGAGAAGCTCTCTCTGTGTGATCTGAAGGGTCACCGTCTCCTCTTCATTTAGTGTAATGCCTTGGTTTCTATTTCATTCAACAGATCAGCTGAAAACCATGTTCCTCCAGCAGCGGGCTGTAGCCTGACCCATCCTACCATCGGTTGTTTAGGAATTTACCAATGAGTTAATTATATAAAGTACCCTTGTTCATATTGGATGTTTTTCTGTATGACGATGGACTCATATAATTCAGGAGAGCTGGGTAGACAACAGCAAGAAAATATTTGTGTCCTCAGTAACTTGTATAAATAGAACTTAAATCTCTTGCTGTATGGTATTTTAGAATGTATGTCAAAATGAAAGTATGAAATAAACTGTTCTTGGTCATTTAAAGTCAAATAGTGTTTTTTGTTTCCATTAATTTTTGCTTTTATTTGTTAAGTTTTTATTTAAATTCAGTCAGTCAGCACACAGTGTAAAATTAGTTTCAAGTGTACAATAAGTGATTTAGCACTTCCATACATCACCCAGTGCTCATCACAACAAGTTCGCTCCTTAATCTCCATCACCGATTTCACTATCCGACCCTGGCCCCCCGGCCCCGTAACCACCAGTTTGCTCTCTACAGCTAAGAGTCTGTTTCCTGGGGCGCCTGGGTGGCTCAGGTGGTTGAGCACTGGACTCTTGGTTTTGGCACAGGTCGTGATCTCATGGTCGTGAGATCAAGCCTCCTGGCGGCCTCCCCACTTAGTGAGGACTCCGCTTCCCTTTCCCGCTCCTATTGTCCCTCCTCTCACTTGCTCTCTCTCTAAAAAGTAAATAAAGTCTTTTTTTAAAAGGTCTGTTTCTTGACTTGCCTGTCTTTTCCCCCTTTGCTTGTCTTGTTTCTTAAATTCCACATGTGAGTGAGTGAAATCATATGGTACTGGTCTTTCTCTGGCTGACTCGTTTTGTTTAGTCCAATACATCCGGCTCCATCCATGTCACTGCAAATAGCAAGACTTTTTTTTATGGCTGAGTAGTAGTCCAGTGTGTGTGTGTGTGTGTGTGTGTGTGTGTGTGTGTATGTGCGTGTGACTGTGTGAGTGTGTGTGCGTGCGCGTAAGTGTGTCTGTGTGAGTGTGTGTGCATGCGCGTAAGTGTGTCTGTGTGAGTGTGTGTGCACGCACGCGAGTGTGTCTGTGTGAGTGTGTGTGTACGTACCTCATCTTCTTTATCCATTCATCTGTCAGGGGACACTTGGGCTGTTTCCATAGTTTCGCTATTGTAGCTAATGCTGCTAGGAACAGCAGGGTCCCTGTATCCCTCTGATTTAATACTTTTGTATCTTCGCGTAAATACCCAGTGGTGCAATTGCTGGGTCATAGGGTAGCTCTGTTTTGAACTTTTGAGGAACCTCCATACTCTTTTCCAGAGTGGCTGCACCAGCTCGCGTTCGTTCCCAGCAACCCAGGGCACGAGGGTTCTTTTTTTCCCCACATCCTCACCAACACCTGTTGTTTCTTGGGTTTTGGATTCTAGTCATTCTGACAGGGGCGAGGTGATATCT
The DNA here is from genome assembly GCF_022355385.1 of Mustela nigripes. Classification (NCBI taxonomy): domain Eukaryota; kingdom Metazoa; phylum Chordata; class Mammalia; order Carnivora; family Mustelidae; genus Mustela; species Mustela nigripes. Next base: position 3,132,070 of record NC_081559.1, on the reverse strand, counting down.
CATTATACTTTTGATTTGTATCTCCCTGACGATCAGTGATTTTGAGCATTTTTTCATGTATCTGTTAACCATCTGTATGTCTTCTTTGGGAAAATGTCCATTCATGTCTTCTGCCCATTTTAAAATTCAGTTATTCATGTTTTGGGTGTTAAGTTTTATAAGTTCTTTAGATATTTTGGCTACTAACTCTTTATCAGATACATCATTTGCAAATATCTTCTCCCATTCCATAAGTTGCCTTTTAGTTGAGTTGAATCAAATAGTATTTATTATTGAAACATCCCAAATGTTCACTCTGGGACCCTAAGGTCTGAGGGCACTGAATTCCCCCACTGTATGCAGATAGCTAACCCTTTAGAGTTAGGACAGTCTCCTATGTAAAATGAATGAACTTGGAATTGATCATCTTTAAGATCTCTTTGTAAACATTTTTGTGATTCTCTGAATCTGTACTTGTCAAGTATTTTCATCCCTGCTTTTAAAAAAATTATGCAGTAGGGAGCCTGGGTAGCTCAGTGGGTTAAGCCTCTGCCTTCAGCTCAGGTCATGATCTCAGGGTCCTGGGATCGAGCCCCACATCGAGCTCTCTGCCTAGCAGGGAGCTTGCTTCCTCCTCTCTCTCTCTCTGCCTGCTTGTGAGCTCTGTCAAATAAATAAATAAAATGTTTTTTAAAAATAGTATAAAAATAAAAAAATTATGCAGTAAACAGTATTTCCCTTTGAAACAAATAGTCCTGTGGGGTATACAGAAGTTTTGCATCACTGTTTTTGAAACTTTGATTGTAATATCACTGGTCTTCTGTGTACCCTATATTGAAAATATCATGACATGACACATAGGGAATGTAGAAGGAACTATAATTCCATCTATCTTCATTTAACTATAATTTGACTTTCTATTACATTTAACATTGCTAAAATAAAATAGGAATAAAGTTTACATCCTTACATATCAGTGATTAATCATCTTTATCACTGATAATAAATAATAAAATATCAATTATTGAGCAATTATTCAGTAAATATTTATTAGGTGCTCAAAGTTCTGGTGCAGTCCTTACTGAAATGGAGTAATACAAAGCATGCACAAAAACAACAGGCCATGATGTCAAGGAGCTTGCAGTCTTAGCAGAGAAAAAAATATACTTTAAGTATATTTTAGGAATGTATGTTATTTGAGGAAAAGTACATGTCTATATTCAAGTGATCCCCCTTAAAATATATTTTCCATAATACCATGTGTATTACTCCCTGTGTATTACTAAATATAGGAAACTAGTTCCACTGTTTCACATTCAGGTTAGACTTGGACGTATTCATTCATTTGACTGATACTTACTACTATGTGCCCATTTTGTGACTCACATTGTTCTAGGTGCTGGGAACACAACCACATATTTCTAAAAGTCCCTTTTCTCATCAGGTTTATGTTCCAGAGGGTGTATATAACCTGAAGCCCAAGGTTTTTGTTTTTGTTTTTGTTTTTTTAAGATTTTATTTATTTATTTCAGAGAGAGAGACCGAGAGTGAGGAGGAGCAGAGGGAGAGGGACAAGCAGACTCTGCGTTGTGCACAGAGCCTAACGCGGGACTTGATCCCACAACCCTGAGATCATGACCTGATGTGAAGTCAAGAGTTAGACATTAACCAACTGAGTCACCCAGGCACCCCAGAATGTTATTTTTTTTTAAATTAACATAATGTATTATTAGCCCCAGGGGTACCAGAATGTTACTTTTTTCTTAAAGAAATGTTACATCAACTTGATTTCACTCTTTTCCCTAGTTATAAAAGCAATTCTTGTGTATCCATGGAAACAAACTACAATGATACAGAAAATGAATGTTCTTTTGCAATCCTGTCCATTGGCATAATTACCATGAATAGTTTGGTATATATATTTACAGGCTTAAGAAAATTTTTTTTAATTTACAAAGTAAATCACTTTTATACATTTTTTTTTCCACTTAACAACACCATACACAACACACCATCACCCTATACCTGGAGCGTGTTTTCCTAACGAGGCATGGAGCCCTAACTCTTTCTGGTCATTGGTTACATAACGTGACCATTATGTAGAGACTGCGAGTTATTTCAGCCATTCTCTGGCTGATGATCGTTGAGGTTACCTCCAGTTTTCCCACTATGATTAGTATTTTGCTCAAGAAATTTTTGCTGACCACAAGGTACTCCCAAATTCACCCATGAGACCTAAAGACAGAGCTCCAGCTTGCAGCTGTCTCACTGGACTAGGGAAACGGAAATTGGAGTTTGGAAACTGGGCAGCCAAGATCTGAGGGCTCAGCGTCCCCGAGAAAAGAAGGATGTAAAGCAGTGAGCCTGGGACTTCCCATGCAATTTCCCTTGAAGGCTTTTTTTTTTTTTTTTTTTAAAGTTCCTAAGTTGTATGTACTGGGGGTAAAAGGATGAGAAGCCCAGTGGAAAGCAGCTAGGTGATAAGAGTCTCAAAATCTTCTCTTAGATTTTGAGAGTCTCACCAATTTTTCTTTCTTCATTTCCTTGGGGGTGGGTGAGGCGGGCGGGCAGCAGGAGGCAGGGGGAAGGCCTTGTAGGCCAAGCTGAAGCTGGGGAATCATAGAAAGTCACCAGAGGGTTTCGAGGGACATGAGAGCCTGACTTGGAATCGGTTGTACGGTATTGGCATCAAAAGGGCCCCTGTGTGACTGTCCTGCCAGTGAAGAGACAGTGGCACCGGGCGTGACCATCCACAGTCACGAATGACCCACAGCAGCAGATACCATTCTGACCCCTAGTCTAGGTTCTTGTCAAGTATGCGGGTCCCTCAAAGTCCTGTCACAGTACCTGTGTAAGGGCGAGCCAGAGGCATGGAGAGGTCGGCCAAAAGGGGTGACCCGGGAGTTTGAAGGATGAAAGGATTTGGGAGGCCAGGAAATGAGGAGAGAGTGGGGAGAAAAAGCTCAAGAAAGAGAACAGGACCCCAGAGTTCTCTCTCAGAGCAGGATATGGAAGAAAACACCTGGAATCAGAAAATTAGAGTGTGAGTGGAGGGGAGGGCAGGACAGGAAAGGTGGTTACTTCGGGCTACTGAGGGAGCTGTTGGTGGTTACTTAGGGAGACTTGGAGGTGGAAGTGGTGGGCTCGCAATTAGAACTATAGTCTGGGGTTTGAAAGAGAGATGAGGGCTTTTCCTTATTCCAATCCATGCCCTCCTCTTTTCCATTTTTCCTTTTATAAATTTGGGAATCAAATATAGAGTTGAAGTTGCAAAAATGAATGAGATCTTAAAGTGAAAAACTACATGAAGAAAAAATTTTTAAAGCCTGGTATATTGGAATTTTATAATTTAAAAATCCCAATATATATAATCTGATTCATCATGAAAACTAGATCTCATGTCTTGAATCCTAGAGAAAGGATCATCTAGGTTTTATGAGTCCCTGCCCAATGCCTATGGGCTGAATGGTAGGTAGAACACAGTCATTCCATGGGCGACATCTTGAATCCTTCCAGAGCTTCTTGTACTGAGTTCAAACTTGCCCTTCTACAATGTCTGCATATTGTTCTTTTAATACAAATATTTAAGCTTTTATCTACTTTGCATGATAAAATGGTATAATTCAAGGACTACAGTAGACTTCACTAACTACATAAAATTAGCCAACTAATCATCAGCATGTAATTAGTTCCAAAGAAAAGCAATAGAATATTAAAACAATCTGATCTACTTTTTCTCATGTATCAGAGTGGACAAGTGATGCTATCTGGTGTTGGCCAGCACGTGGGGAATGAACATTCCCGTCCTCTGCAGATGCATCAGTTGGTAAACCTTTTCTGGAGGACCCTTTGTCAGTAGGCACCCAAATTTAGAATGTCTGTTTCTGATCTAGCATTTCCACTTCTAGGAATTTATCTTGATGGAATAATTAGAAAAATGTTTATATACACAGTCTTCAAGTATATTCATTGGCTTTTTTTTTTTACTGAAGTATAACATACATACAGTAAAATACACAAAATTTATACAGCTCAATGAATTTTTACAAAGTAGAAACCCCGTGTATCTGCCATCAAGGCATGGAACACTACTGACACCCCCAAATCTCTCTCTTGCCCTTCTCCAGTCATTGCCGCCCCAAAGGCAGCTACTACTCTCACTTAGATCAGGTTTCCAGGGAAGCAGACTCAGATTACTGTGCAGCTGGGACCAGTTTTTGTGGGAGGGAAGTAGAGGGGAAAGAAAGCAACACAATTGAGCAGAGGTAGGAGCTGAGTTGAATTGCAACTCCCAAAGTCTTCAACCAGCTGTCCGGGAACTCTAAGGTGCAGAAGATACTGACGAGTTCTCCCGAATTTCAGTGGAGGCCTTCATGCCCGGCCAACGGTGGGGGATGTGATCTTGGTCCGCTGAAACATTTCCCAAGAAGACCATCCCTGAAGAGGGCTCGTGATGGTGCTTTCCATTAGTTTTGCTTGGTTTTGGACATCGTATGAATGAAGAATGATGTCATGTTGCATATACTTTTTCTGTGTCACTTCTTAGAGCATAATGTGCCTTGATTGGTCTGTAGTGCTTCATTCCATGACATGGTTTCTCTTTCTACCGTGGTTTGAGTGTTTGCTTGGTTTTCAGGACTTGGCCATTATGAACACCATTGCCATGGATATTCTTGAAGTGTTCCTTAATGTGTATTTACATGCATTTCTGTGGGGCACACACCTAGGAAAAGGTCATAGAATAAGCATATGCTCGGCTTTATTAAATATTTTTCTAAAGTTCCACTATGTGTTAGTTTTCTAAAGTAGTTGTACACATTTGCGCTCCCACCAGCTAGAGAGGAGACTTTTGTTGTTCCAAACTCTTGCTAATTCATGGTATGCTGGCGGGTCATGTGGTTTAAGTGCATTTTCTTGGTGATGCACCATGTTGGGCACATTTTTGTACGCTTATTGACCTGGTAAGCACTCTCTTTTGTAAGGGGTCTTGTGGTCATTTATTTTTATGTTCTTTTCTCATTAAATTTTTGTTTTAATGGGTCTCAAAATTCTGTGACAGATGTCTGTCAGGTTGTTCCCCATTAAAACATGCTGGTTTTAAAAACTAGTAACAAAACTGCCACACACACACACACACACACACACACAAATGGCCCATAGAAAACATTCTCCTTTCCCTCTGAAGTTTTATGATGTATTGCTGTCATTAACCACTCTTTCACTACTAAACGTAACTGGCCAACTGACATGGCTCTGAGACCCTTCTTCTGCCACCAGTTAAGGCTGGGGTGGCAGGTGTTGGGCTAATACTCATTTAGCCTTCTGAGCTTTCTGGGCAGACGTGGTGACCTGCCAGCTCCAGATGCCTTCCTGTCCACGGGCTTTGATGACACGGTGGCAACCGTCTGTCTCCCGTCACCGACAGCGAAGCAGCCCAGAGGAAGATAATCAGAGATGCTCTCAACACAGTAGGCTTGTCACGAACTGAATCAATGATGGCAGCATCACCAGATTTCAAGAACTCGGGACCTTCTTCCAGCTTTTTTCCCAGAATGGCAACCAGTCTTCTCGTTCAGCTCAGCAGACTACCAAGCAATGTGAGCTGTATGACCCCCAGCGCTGCTCCGGCCTGGAGGGTTCAGGATAATCACCTGAGGCATGAAGCCAGTGTTCCCATGGGTGGGTCATTTTTGCTATCGCCAGCCACACTGCCACGACGGACATCTTTTTGACATTGAAGCCCACAATGTCCCCAAGAAGAGCCTCCCTCAGAGCTTCATGGTACATTTCAACAGACTTTATTTCAGTTGTAAGACTGACAGGAGCAAAGGCGACCACCACGCTAGGTTTAGAACACCAGTGTCCACTCGGCCCCCAGGGACAGTGCCAATACGATCAATTTTGTAGATGTCCTGGAGAGGCAGACACAAGGGCTTATCAGTTGGGCAAGTTGGAGGCAGAATGCAATCCAGAGCTTCAAGCAGGGTGGTTCCCCGGGCGTTCCCATCTTTACGGGTGGACTTTCTGTCCCTTGAACAGAGGCGTGTTAGCACTTAGCTCGAGCATGTTGTCCGCATTCCAACCAAAACGTTGTCACAAACGCTACCGTGTCAGGGTTGTAGCCAATTTGCTTAATGGAGGTGCTGGCTTCCTTTACGATTTCCTTGTATCTCTTCTGGCTGTAGGGTGGCTTGGTGGAACCCATTTGCAACCCAGCCCTTCATTGTTTTGCCAGAAGGCCATGCTAACGGGTCTGCCTGTTCTTGGAGCTACCGGCCTCAAACTCACCAACACCAGCCGCCACCATCAGGACGGCTCCGTGAGCCTGAGACGTGCCTGCAAGCATGTTTTTGAGAAAGTCTCTGTCCTGGACTGCCATGATGATCATATAATACCTGCTGGTCTCGAATGTTCACACGGAGTCATCAATGGTGATACCATGTTTAAGTTCAGCTTTCAGTTTATCTAAGACCCAGGCATCCTAAAGGAGCCCTTTCTCGTGTCAGCCTCCTTTTCAAAACTTCCGATAGTTCCTTTGTCGATCCCACCACGCTTGGAGGTCAGATGACCAGTAGTGGTGGACCTGCCCAAGCCTACATGTCCAGCGATGACGGTGTGGACAGGAGTCTTCTTCTTTCCCATTATGGATGAGGTTTCTCACAGAACCTGTGTTCTGGCTGCAAACCCATTGCAAAAAAGCGTGTGGCCATTTTTATATTGGACTTTATTTTTCAGGTTGACCTGTAGGAGGCCTTTCTCTCTTCGGGGTACAGGTCCCTCACCAGATACATATTACACATCTTCTCACGCTCTGTGGCTCGTGTTTTCACTCTTTTCCGCACCAAAGGAAACCAACTCTAGGGAAGCGGACTAAAATGTCAGCAGTCCTTGTGGCTGGGTGACGGGTTTTCCTCTTTGGTTTTTTTTTCACTCCCTCTCATGTTCCAGTTCTTCAAGAAGCACGTAATGAAAAGAGTATTTAAAACACAGTAAAAGGAATGATTTGTTCAAAGGAAGCAGCATATTTAACACATAATAATGTAGTTTAAAAGGAACCTTTTGGAAGAGGTTAGCCAAGACAAGAACCTTGCTAGAATTTACCTTTAATATCACACAAGGGCCAGCGTGGATCTGCTGGAGGCCCCTGGTGGAGGGTGTTAATAAATTTACAACAAATGTGCTTGAAATGCCACAGCATAAAGGGCCACGTGGGAAATGTGTGTACACAACAGTTTGGTTCCCTTATCACCTCAGTTTTGTTATAACAGAAAAGACCCTTCTGCTCTCAGTTCGGGGAGACCTCCCTTACCGGGGGCTCGCTTTGGGCCTGACCAGCAGATATGACAAAATTTCAGCCAGAGCAAAAGACAATGAGGTTAGAAGTGAAAATGAGACGGATACAGGGCCCGCTACGTCATTGGGGCAGCCAGTGCCACAAACGAACCTGCCATACGAACATATGGGGCCTTCGTTCAAAAGGCGGGGGGAAAGTACTAAAGTACTCAAGTACTTAAATACTTCAAGGTATCAAAGTAAAACATTTTTCCTTTCTTCCGCAGTCTCTCTCTCAACCTGTCATGTATCATTTATTTGCTATTTAATGTCATTCTAGGTAAAAAAAAATTTAAAAATGTAACTTATCAGCATGGATTTTATTCATCTATATATAGTGTGATGCCAGTTTTAAATGCAGATACAAGCATTTAACGCATGTGTGGAGTTGCCAAAATTACCCGATCCATTTTTCATTGCTTCTATGTGAATTCATATTTAATTCTCACCAGAACAGTGGAAACACTTCATGAAACAAACTCGACTGTTTTTATTTCTTTTCTTGATACTCACACGTTCTGCCAAATCTCTCTACCTGTGGCTCACTGGCAAGCCAGGACAAGAAAGGGAAGGAATTATAGGTGACCCTGCCTTTCCCCTTCCTTCCACGCCATGGTTTTCAGCCGAAGTGACTTGCTAATACAGAAACGTAACGGATAAGAACGGGGGGACAGGCTCATCTGGTTGTTCGCGCATGTTTCTCAGAATGCTCTTGTCTTCTTTTCATACTGGAGACAAGGACTGGACCTCCAGGGCTGTCGATGTCTCCACGTAATCATGCGTGTGTGATGTACTTACCTTGTGCTCACTTTGAGTCTCATTGAACGTCACGGGCCCCTGAGAATTCCACGCTCACAGGGCACCATCGTGTTAGATGAACAGGGTAAGGGCAGCCGGGGGGTGGGGGACACACCCTGTATGCCGTGTCCCCATCAACGCATATGCTCCACTGTCCTGACTTAACTCACAAGTTCAAACATAAATTATTTTTCTAAGAAGAGGATTTTATTTTATTTTTTCCTCCAGGTTTTTACTTAACTTTCAGTTAGTTAACACGCAGTGTAATGCTGGTTTCTGGTGTAGCATCTACTGATCCATTACTTCCATACAGTCCCCAGTGCTCACCGCAAGTTCCTTCCTCAATCACCGTCACCTACGTCCCTCTCCCCACCCACCTCCTTAAAAATAAACGTTTTGAGAAGTTTGACATGGCAACAGCAGAGCAAGTACAAGGCTTTCTGAGTGAGGCGCCTGTGCAGCTGCAGGGGTGCTCCTCTCCCTCTCCTCCCCCTGCCTCTCTCCCTTCTCTGCCCTTCTTTTCCCACCTCTTCCGTCCCCCGCCCGCCTTCCTCTCTCTTTCCTCCTTCCCTTCCCTCCACTCCCCTGCGCCCTTGCTAAGGGGCACAGCAAGCTCCTAATCCTGCACAGGCACGGCTCCTTCAGGAATGAGCGCATTGAAAATACAGCCCAAGAAAGAAAAGTCGCATTAAGATTACAGGCATTTTGTTACAGAGCCGGAGTTCTGCCTAGTCTGATTATCAAATAGAAAGAGTAAACAAACCTTTTCAGAAACGCCGGCGCTGGACGCAGCCACGGCCCTGGATCCGTTTCCGACTCTTACTCGCGCACACACCGGCCTCCCACGCGGTCCCGGCCGATCCGAGGGGCCCCGCAGTCCCCTGGACTTGCTCTCCGGACGTGTCTTTCGGCCAGTCTGTACCAGGCTGGGTACAACTGGCGCTGTGCGCTGCGGCTGTGAAAGGCTGCAACCGACGGTCTTTGTTCTCTCTTCACACTTAGAGGAAAAAATGAAAACAAAACCGGGGACAGGAAGGCAACTGTAACCTTCCGTGTGCTTTTTTCTCCTTTGGGGAAGGCAGCAAATGTGTGTATCTCGGTTTGACTTTTCCTGCCGTGGCAGGGCCGTGCTGCGGGGTGGTCGCTGTTCAAGGCTGGTCGTGGCAACGCACAGGCGGCTGCGGCCGCAGGACAAAGCGTCACACCCAGCGTCTGGGGATGGGCTGGGCAGACTCCGGAGTGCAGAAGCACTCTGGACACGAGCCCGCTCATAAGGGGGGCAGGAGGGGACTTGGCAGGGTCAAGAAGCCGAGATATTTACCGTAGATCTTGGGAGAAAAATAACCACTTCCGTTCATCTTGTATGTTCGTCTGTGCTTTTGCCGGCCGGAAGTTCCCTTTATCATTGTAATAAAAGTACATATTTATGACACTTTTAATTCTTTGGGGGATGAAGTAGATAAGTAAAGCTGAAATAGATAAGTGCGTGTGGGGCGCCTGGGTGGCTCAGTGGGTTAAGCCGCTGCCTTCAGCTCAGGTCATGATCTCAGAGTCCTGGGATCGAGTCCCGCATCGGGCTCTCTGCTCAGCAGAGAGCCTGCTTCCCTCTCTCTCTCTCTCTGCCTGCCTCTCCATCTACTTGTGATTTCTCTCTGTCAAATAAATAAATAAAATCTTTAAAAAAAAAAAAATAAGTGCGTGTGGCTACGGATGGGAGTGATGTGGCTGGAAACGTCACGAGACATTCGTGACAGGAACGGGGATGTGTGATCAGAGGTCAGACCGGGGCCGGCCAGGACAGCCCGGCGGGCCTGAGCGATAGAGATTGCCAGTTGCTCTCCAACGCCTGTCTCCGGTCTTCCAGGCTGATGAGATGCCCGGTTTTGCTGGGTACATGGCCGCTGGCCACACGGCTGGGTACACTTCCCAGCTTCCCGTGTGCAAGTACAGTCACATGACTAGGTCCCGGTCAAAGAGCTGAAAAATTACCTGCTCTTTCCTTCCCGTCTTTCCCTCTGTCTTGCAGATCCTGCGGCCGTCGCCGGAGAAGGGCCGTCGTCTGGGATGGAAGGAGCCTGAGTCCCTGCGGGTGTTAGGGTACAGCCACCGTTCGGCTTCCTAAACCGCTTTTATCTTGTGTAAGCTGTTGTGCATTTGGCATTTTGCTACACGTGGTTTGTATAAAGTCCACATAAAGCGTTACTGCAGGCTTGGCCTGTCTGGACTTCTCCCCGACAGAAGGACTGTCTTACCGACTTTATGCACAGGCCAAAAGCTCTGCTTTTTCTGTTCCCGTCATTATGACATCGCAGAAAGCCCTTTGTAGAATACACATCTGTTGGCACTTCAGAATTTCATGCGGGGAGCCTTGGAGGGGTCCGAAGCCAGGGCGATGACCGGCAGCATATAAAGTGCATTCAAAGGCCGTGATCTTCAAGACCTGACTCAGCGTGGGAGCCCGTCCAGAAGAACCGCAGGGCTGAGTTAGGGGTATTCATAGGAACAAGCAAGTGGCTGGTATACAGTAACAGGTGAAAAGAATATGTAGAAAACGTTCTAAGAAGATCTTGGGGTGCCTGGGTGGCTCAGTGGGTTAAAGCCTCTGCCTTCAGCTCAGGTCGTGATCTTAGTGATCCTGGAATCGAGCCCTGCATCGGGCTCTCTGCTCAGCGGGGAGCCTGCTTCCTCCTCTCTCTCTCTGCCTATTTCTCTGTCTACTTGTGATTTCTCTGTCAAATAAATAAAATCTTTAAAAAAAAAAAAGATCTTGAGCAATTATTTTTTAAGATTTTATTTATTTGAGAGAGAGACAGCACGAAATGGGGGAGGGTCAGAGGGAGAGGGAGAAGCAGGCTCCCCACTGGCATCAGAAGCCTGATGTGGGGCTCGATCCTGGGACTCCTGGAACCTGATCCGACCCGAAGGCAGAGGCTCAACCAATTGAGTTACCCAGGGGCCCAGACTTCGTACTTTAATGTAAGCAAAATATCTAGTGAGGAGGAAAAGGTAATGTTATGCCGTGGTGTCTAGGAATACACAAATTAGCTCGTTATCATAAAGAAAAGGATGTAAGTAAAATGTCTAACACAGCACTTGGAGTACAGCGATCATTATGAGGTAACCGTGAATATAATATGATGTTATTATATTACAACAGAAGGATTAAGCTTCCCGGAGACTGCCCTTACCGCTGGCCAGGGAAACTCATCACCACGCTCCGTCCAAGTTGCCTGGCAGATTGTCCATATCCGTTAGCAAAACAAATGGCTGAGAAAAGAGTGAGGTCTAACTTACTGTCTCACTTTTAACTTAGTATTTGTTTCCTGGTAATGACTGCATTCTCTATGAATTCTAAAGGTATTCGTAGTTATGTTTTATTGAGCACCTATCTACGCTGTTAGAGACGTACATACATTATTTCATTGCTTCTTACAATATTCCAGAGAGATGATGATTTTCCTGGATGAAGAAACTGGGATTCAGAGGTTACATGGTTTAGTATCTGACTTGAGTTCACATTGTGAGCGGCCGTGAACCCAGGTCTGTCTATTCTGAAACCCACGTTTCTTGTCCCAACTGTTAAGTCTGTCTTTGGTAGCAGGTACATGTCAAGTTTGGTCTGTGATTCCCGTTGGCCTACTGAAACAAAACGGTGGACAAGAATTGTCCCATGGTCATGTTATCTTTAATAGAATTTAAATCAGCTATTGAAGATACATATGCATATGACTGCATGAAAGAAGGAATAAATCAGTAATTACAACATGGAAAATGTAAGAAATAAGACAACAAAATGTAAATGATTAACTTACAGATAGGACCTAGAAAATGTTAGATGTTTACTAATTGCCTTGAATAGTGAACTTAATGCCTTACTGAACTGTTGCTTTGTTATAATATTCATCAAGTTGCAAGTTAAAGTATTTTGTTCCAAAATTTAAGACTTTTGTTCCATTGCAAAAATGGAACTAACTAACTAATTAACTAACTGAGTTTGCCCCTGCAGCAAGCTGTCCTAATACACCAAGGGCATAGCTGGGCTCCTTCCAAAGTGTGAGGCTGGTCAGCTGGCCTGGTGTGGAACTGTGGACCTACAGAAATACTTGGCCTAAGGCAGATGCATTTACATCACGTATCTCAAGCTACCGATTGCTAAACCCAGTGGAAAAGGCTTAGGTTTTACTGTAAGGAGATGTGGCCAATTTTCCTCAAACTCCAGCTACTGCAAGCTCTCTCATTCCTGCCCCACCATGGAAGACACTAGAGTGGGGGAAAGTGACTTGGCTTCCCAGAGCCTGCCCCTCCCGCTGTGCAGGGGAAGCTGTCTTCTTAACAACCTCCCTGTAAGTGACTGGCAGATTCATCTCTCTGGTCTCCTGTAAACCACAGTGGCTAATGCACCGAGACCTGACCCTCATGGCCCACAGGCTCCTCTGGCATTCCCTCCATCACTGCTCCCTACTCCCGTTCCTGTCAAGTGAGTTGTGTGCTTGCTGAGAGTTGCTGACTACTTCCCAAACTGTATATTCGGAGTGTACTTTCAATAGATTACATATAACATGATGGAACATGATTTTGAAAACGAAGAATTAAAGGCTTTGGAAAGGGTTGATAAAGGTGTGTCCTTTTTTTTTTTTTTAGACTTTATTATTTTTTTAAGTAATCTCTATACCTGACATGGGGCTCAAACTCACAATCCCAAGATCAAGACTCACATCTCCCCACTGACTGAGCCAGCCAGGCACCCTGATAAAGGTGAGTTTTAAAAAAATAGAGCATGAGACAATTGTAAAAATAGAGGGAAAAAATTTAAATCCAGAATATGTCCTCAGATCACTTTGCAAGCATTTTTAAGATTTTTCTTCTAAAGAAATCGACACTAGAGATCATGCTCCCATCGGTGTAGTTCCTGCAGGAGAAACTGCAGACCCATTCTCAGACGCACCCTGAAGAAAGGACCTTGGTTTCCCTGCACATGGGCAGGGGACATGCATAATGGATGTTAACAGAATAGACATGATTTCCTTGCTTTTCTTGTCTCATAAATTGATAAACTGCTTTGTTCAGATCACACTGAAGAGAACTGTTTTCACTGTATTTTATTGAAAATTTACATGCTCTAAAATGTTCATGTGGACAATAAATGTTTTTCCTGTAACATATTCCATATCTCCATTCTGGCGCATATCAGGGAGCAGGGCTAGTTTCTGGGCTTTCGTTTTTAATGAGGTTTGTGAAGAATGAGCTCACTTTTATTTAAAATCAACCTTTAAGAGAACACTGTAAAGCCTTAGAATATATAGCTCGAGAGCCAACAATCTGTCACAAAACACAACGATGGCTTTAAATGCTATAACTCGATTATCAATAATTATTGAATCTGCTGTTTGCATCGCCAGACTATCAAAAACAGTTTGTCATTTTCATTCGTTTGTAATTACAGAGAAATAGAAAATGCTCCAGAAATACCCTTTGGCCCCCAGAGGGCGCAAGACAGGAAGAAATCAGAGCTGAGCGTTCATCCCTCCGGATGGGGGCCTGGGTCTTTACCAAGGCTGCTCAGAACAGGAAAAGAGGTCCACCTTCCCCTCAAAGGACATCCTGCCGGACTCCAGTAAACACGAGGACTGCCTATGTTTAGCTCTACCCCTGGTTTTTGAAATTTAAAAACTGCAAGAATTGCAGAAACCTCTTCATCCCCGTCTGCCTTGGTGATAGAAATGGAGCGTGTCTATGAGGATATTAGGATTAGAGAATATTTGTGTGTGTGTGTGTGTGTGCGTGTGTGTGCGTGCGTGCACACACACTGTGTGCGAGAGGCTGTGAGCGAGAGGAGGAGGGACACACAGTGCTCCAGGCTATGCTTCTTTTAAGCAGAAGGAGACTGAATGTACGTGAACTTGGCTAAATTATGCATCAGATTCAAGGTTCTAAATGTTCTGGCAAAGGCTAAAGCTGCAGATTTTCCCTTCAGGACAGGAAACAGAACCCAAGCACAGCTTTTTCTTACGTTCTCCCGAATATTTCAGCGACATTCTACGCGTGATTTAGATGCTTAGAGGAGAGATACTAAGGCAGCCGGAATCTTCCTTTGGGTTTTTACTGAAGTGTTTCAGGCGGCACGAATGGCACAACACCGCGGCTGAAAGCCCGCCCAGCTGTGTAGCTGCCGCAGGGACATGGTTCATTCACCGCGACGAACATCCTACGGACACATCATGGGGAAAATGCTCCTCAGAAGACGGGGGAGAAGCCTGGCCATCAACAGGAGGATGGTGTCTCCCAAAGGTATGAGACTCGGGAAACTGCTTCACGGTTGGGTTCTGAAGCGCACAAGAGGACAGAGTTGGCTACGTGCGCGCATCCTCGGGGGCGAGGTTGGGGATGAGGCGGCTCAGGAACGTCTCCAGCTGCTTCTGGGACCTGTAGGCCACCAGTCCGCCCTTGTGGGCCCAGCGATCCACGCCGGCGGCCCCTTCGTCTCCCGCGTGGTACAGCAGCTGCGGCCAGTCGCTCGCCGGCCCGGAGGGCGCCCGCAGGCACCGGCTGAAATCCACCATCCCCCCGCCCAGGGCCCGCAGGATGGCGTGAGCGGCGCACGAGTCCCACTTGAACGTGGTGTCGTCCGAGAAGATGTACAGGTCAGCCAGGCCTTGGACAACGCAGAGGCTCTTGTAGCCGGCCCCGGCCGCCGGGAACACGCGCTCGCCACACACACGCGCCACGGCGGCTCTGACGCTGTCCTTCTCACTCGTGCTGATGACGGCTGAAAGCCCGTGCGGGCACTCGCCCTCCGAGCCGGCGTCTTCCGTCCCTCGGCTCTGCGTGTCACTACTCTTTCTTTTGGGGTCGGGAAGCTGAAGCGAATGGAGGTTGGTCCCCTCGTAAGAAAGGCCCCAGTAGCACTGCCCTTTCCACCTGTGGAAGACAGCTTTTCAGTTGGGAGAGGAAGCCTGGCACACTCGTCTGTATTACTTACGTTGTTTTCCAACCTAATGACAACGCAGCGAGTCTCTGTGCCCCGAAGCCTAGAAACAGAGAGCAAGTAGCTCATTCCTTTGTAAAAGTACTTCTTATGCCTCTGGCTGCCGGGTCGCTGCAGGTCAGGAATGCTAGGGGTTTTGTTTTTCAGATTTTACTTATGATTTGAGAGAGCAAGAGTGTGAGAGAGCGAGAACAGGGGAGAAGGGCAGAGAGAGAGGAGCGTGATGGGGGTTGGGGAGCACTCGGGCTCCTGTGCCGGCGCCTGAGATCCTGACCTGAGCCGCAGGCAGACGCTTCCTCAGCTGAGCCATGCACGCGCCCTTGCTGCGGGCTTGGGATGTGATCTCGGGCAATGGGAAAATATCTCTGGGATTTCTGGCCTCCAGGAACACAGCAGAATTTCATTCACCACTTTTGGCATTTAAAGTTAAATCGGGAACAAAATGAGCAGATCAACTATCTCTCTTTTCAACCTGCAAATCTTTTACATCCTTACTGGTTTTTCTTCGCTTGCCGGGCCCTTCTCAGCGTCTCAGTCACCTGCCCCACTTTGGCTTTAACACCAAGAAAGAGGGACTCGTCCTCTGTGGCCACGCCACTACCAACAGCCCTCTGTCTCTGTGTTTAACTTATTGTAGCGTGTCGGTCGTTGGGCTGTTTACAGAGAGTGGAGCAGGCCTCAGGGAACAGAGCTGTGAGTGCGTTGGTCAGTGCTGGGCTCTGCACGGAAATCCAGAAACCCTCACTCCGGAATCGGCACCACTGACTACTGTGTCAGCCATTTCTAGGCCACAGGTATGTCTGCCTCCAGTCCCAGATCTTTTTAATTCTTAATAATCCTTTGAAGATACCAGAGTCATGTTTTCAGTTTGAAAGAAGGCAGGGTAGAGGGGAAGAAAAAGTCAAGATTGCAGAGGTGTAGTTTATGTTCATTAAGGAATAAATCTCGGGTGCCCAGGTGGCTCAGTGGGTTAAGCCTCTGCCTTCGGCTCAGGTCATGGTCTCAGGGTCCTGGGATCGAGCCCCACATCGGGCTCTCTGCTCAGCGGGGAGCCTGCTTCCTCCTCTCTCTCTCTGCCTGCCTCTCTGCCTCCTTGTGATCTCTCTCTCTGTCTGTCAAATAAACACATAAAATCTTAAAAAAAAAAAAAGAATAAATCTTAGTGGCATGAAGCAAGTCAAAGTTCAGTAAAAATGTGTAGTCCTACAGACATGGCAAAATAGGGCCGTTTCAAAACAGAAACCACAGGAGAAAAGCCGCTTATTTCCATCTGGACTGTACCACGTGCTGGGTCTACCCACGTACAGGCTGTGGAGCAGCGGCACAGACAGCCTGGCCATCTCCGGGCTCTGGGCCAGAGTCCGTGCCAAAGGGAGGGGGGAGAGGCAGGATTGGTAGGGAGGGTGCCCCATGGTCAGGGTCTAATCCTGGCCATACCTACTCACCTTTTGATTGGATACTTTTCGTATTTGTTTTGAATTTCTTCTAAAATTGCCTAAATGTTTGACTTGGCTGTATAGGGATAGCATCTACCTTGTTTCAAATGTAGTAGAAGACTGTTACCACTGTTCTAGCAATCTCGTTTTGAATGATTCTAGAAAACAGGGAACAGGATTGCTATATTCCGAAGGCCAAACTAAGCTTTCTCCAAGACAGACTTTCTTTTAAAACAAAGTCTGTCAGCCTGTGCCTAGCCCCCACCAAAATTATATTTAACCCAAGATTGAAAAAAAAAAAAGAATTTTAATTCAAACCTGCAGACTTTAGTAGGAGCACCTCAGGGTACCAAGTCATGGTAATGTCATGTCAAGGGACCATTCCGACTAAAATACGCAAAGCTGAGGGTATGACTTCCCCAAACCACCATATACCAGAAATACTCCTCTTTTACCTGAGGGTGTTTAGGTCTTGGGATACAAAAGGTTGGTTGATGACTCCCATTAGGGGCACCCCTGTATGTAGGTCATAGACACCAATTAAAATGGTGACACACTGAAGTCCACTGGGGAAGATTCCTTGGTTGGATTTAATGTCCGCAGAACCTTTTATGTACTGGTAAGTGGAATCTGAAAAAAATGAAGCAGATTTGTTTGGATTCAGGCAGGAATTATTTCAAAAATAATGATGGATACATCCATAAAGTCTGTCCTGTATCATTTCTGTCTTCCCACTAATTTGGTGACGGCTGTGGTCTGAATGTGGCCTCCCAAAATTCTAACCCCTCAAAGAGGATAGGATTAGTCAGTGAGGCCTTTGGCGCGTACTTAAGGCAGGAGGGTGGAACCCTTAGTCATGCGATTATTGCCTTATGAAGGAGGCTCTCGGGACATCCTTCACCCCCTGTGCTATGCAAGGACATGGCAAGAAGCTGCCGGCTATGAAGCGGAAAGAGGATCCTCGTCTTACCACACTAGCACCTTGATCTTGGACTTGCCAGCTTTCAGAACTTTGAGAAAGAAGTTTCTGAGCCACCTAGTCCGTGGTATTTTGTTACAGCAGCTGAACAGACGGAGAGTAATCAATCATGTGTTACCTTTGGGTGTCACTTGTATTGACTTGTTCTCTGACCTCTTGTGCTTCATGTTTAAGATACTTGAGTTCCACTTTCCCCAGCCCTACGGGAAGTCGTAAAGGGAGAGGACATGCCTATAGTTCCTGTGGTGTCTAACCCCGTACCTTGTCTATGATAAGCACTCAAATATCCTCACAGGTCAAAAGCACTTCAAAGCTAATGACTCAGGATAACTGGTGGGATTCCTTAGAGCTCTTACCAACCAGAGGGCAAAGTATAATATGGATGGATGGGAAAATCTCCTTCCAGAAAGCTCTCAGGGGTGGAATTACCTAATTTTAAAAATTTTTATGGTGTTTTTTGGTCCCTCAAAGAAGGAAAGAGACAGTGATGGTGGCACAAACGGAAGAAACGGATGGTGCTCCTGTGAAGAAAAGCCAAGGAACCAGGTTTCTCCTTAAAAGACACACATGCCTGGGCGCCTGGGTGGCTCAGTGGGTTAAGCCTCTGCCTTCAGCTCAGGTCATGATCTCAGGGTCCTGGGATTGAGTCCCACATTGGGCTCTCTGCTCAGCGGGAAGCCTGCTTCCCTCTCTCTCTCTCTCTCTCTCTCTGCTTGCCTCTCTCTCCGTCTACTTGTGATCTCTGTCAAATAAATAAATAAAATCTTTAAAAAAAAAAAAAAACACACACATGCCAGCAACTGACTGCCAACACCTGGTGAGTTCACACCCGGTGAAGGGTGTGGGTTGCAGAAAAATCCACATAGCTGGCTAACAGAATCAACTCAGGTGAGAACCAAGAAATGGGAGACGGTCCCTCAGAAACCTCAACTCATGGTAATTTACCATTAAGTGATAAACGATTTTGGGAAGGATTTTTAGTCTGCCAGCGGAATCCACTGATGAACATGCCACGACTCCTGATGACTAAAGGCACCTTGGGGATGCGGCACTAGTGCCCCTGAATGACGGGACGATGGGCATTAGCCTGCGAGTGGCCCCAGCCGTGGTGCGTGGGAGGTGCCAGGCAGGTGCGAATGAAGAAGGAGAGCTTCTGCCGACAGCCAGGGCTGCACACACAGCAGCACTGAAGCAGACATGTGGGTTTGCAGCACGGAGCGCGGGGTAGGGCTCTAGCACCACCACGACCTGGACGGTGATGGTGGAGACCGCGAGACTCATGAAGGGACCACGTCCCATTCGCCACGTTTTGCTTCATCTGCACAGTGGTTCCAGCTGTTTGCTTGTTGGACTGAGTCAGCAGTCAGTGGTTAAAAACTGGGAGGTATCGCTTAAAACCGGGATTTGGGTGGCTCTTTAAAGCCCTGACAATCTGGACTGTGTGCGCACGTGGGACCCATCTGCGGAGAGGAGCATCCTTGAACCGGCAGGTGCGCTTGCCAGGGACCCGGACGGCTCGGTCACTCTGCTGTCCTGCTGGCCTGGCCCCACAGTCTCCCAAAGAGGAGTTAACTCCGCATTATGGGTGCACGCATGTGCGAGTGTGCACCCCCCAGACACACACAGATACACACCCGCTCCTGAGATGTCACAAATGCACCTGCATGTGCAACAGCATGTCACACACACGCCTCAACTCCTCACTGTTCATTTCCCAGCCTTAAAACGTCACAGACTGCGGGGACAGTTCAGCCCCATGCTCCGTTCTCATATTTCCAAGCCTCCCCCGACCAAGGGACCGCTGAGGACACATGAAATCAGGCTCCCCCCTGCGGCTTACCTATGGGGTCCACCCAGATCCCCAGGGTGTCCTGCGGAATGTCGACCTCCACTGCGTCCAGAGCCGGGTCGCCAAAGGTGACGTCCTGATGAACAACCCTGGCTAACGCTTCAGAAGCCAACTTGTTGCCACCAAGGACCCTGCTGAGGAGCTCGGCTGTCTCCTCCTCTGTTGGACACAGCCTCACGATCATCTTCTCCCCTAGAGTGAAGACAAACTGAGCCGCCACATTTCCAGAGTTTCCGGGGAGAAGAACCACAGGGATGGGAAGGGGCAGAGGCCACGCACTCAGAGCAGGTGAGGGCGACACATTCATACGCGTGGTCCTGACCCCGCTGACTGCCAGAGTCACCCCAGGGGGCTGCCAAGGTCACAGCTGCGCACAAGTCATGCATATACCTAATAGGAAGTGAGGGATGGGTTCCCAGTATCAAAAATGTTGTCTTCCTACAAAAATGTCCCCGTGGGCACACGCACACAATTCTGCATCCAATCTAAGGGGCTCGTGAACCACTTAAGAACCCCTGAACCCTCAGTCCTTGATGATATTTATGTTTTTTGCCTTTTGCTTCTTAATATGTAGCCTGTTAATGGATGGATGTATTATGGGAAGGAAGAGCTTTTATCAGCACTACAAGTGCTTCTGCCTCCCTCCAGGATACTGCTTTTAACCAAAAACTGTTTCCACTCAGTACAGTAGATGAGCGCGGCTTGTCATCACATGTGGCAAACTGTGTGATGGGACAGGACACGCAGGACTAGCTCTCCTCTGTGAGCCCCACTGGGAATCGGGATGGAAGCTTCTGGCTCCCGGTGACCCAAGTTACCCAATCCAGCCCCTCTTAAACATGCTTCTTACACCCTTGGTTACTCTGGTTTCCAGCTCCGACCAAAAGTAACGGAAGAGGCTGGAAAAACAGGCGAATGAACAGCCGCAGAAAGTGACGGCAGTGGTGAAGATAAACTTATAA
Organism: Mustela nigripes; assembly: GCF_022355385.1. Taxonomy (NCBI): domain Eukaryota; kingdom Metazoa; phylum Chordata; class Mammalia; order Carnivora; family Mustelidae; genus Mustela; species Mustela nigripes. The sequence continues at coordinate 3,111,750 of NC_081559.1, read as the reverse complement.
AACTCAGAAGACATGGCACTCCCGTGGTAGGTAAGTGAGAACTCCCAGCTACCCCGGCCAGTTCGGGGACTAGCCGGCTTCATCCCCGAGAGCGTGTCAGACACTCGGGACCTCAGGCTCCTTTCACAGCCCAGTGCGGACGACCCAGGGAACTCGGGTGCTCAGTCGGGTTGGGGAGCACAGTAAGAATCTATCACGGTGATGCCTCCGAATCAGCAGGAAACCTTCCATTGCATTTAGTGAAGTTAAATTCAAATAACATTAAACTGCTGAAGTTGGGGAATGTTAAGGCTAATCACTGCCACGTAACCAAGCCGGGACTCGGGGCTCAGGAAAAGCCACGGGATCCATCTAAGGAGAAAATCCTCTCCCGTCACTCCTCTTGCTTCCAATTCTCCACTGAATTCCCATCACGTTGCAAAATGCAAACTCCTTCTGCAAACGTCCGCGCTCGGCTCCGGCCTGCACTCGCCTCCCCCGCCCTTGCTCCCACTTCTCTGCCCCCGCATGCTGACCCCTTCTCCCCTCGGGTTCTCGGGAACGTGCATGTGCAATGACTTTTTGTCCCTAAAATTCTAGATAAGTGGAAGAATAAAATAACTGGTTTTGAGGCAGCCGAACGCAGGATTTCAAGCATTGGAGGTCTTATTCGTTAGTCACAGATTATCTTTTTAATCCTCCTTTATCCTGTTTCTTATTAGTCACAGATTTTTTTATCCTTAAGAGTAGAAATCTCAATGAGATTTCTCTGAGTGTCACAGAACGAACTGCATCGCAATACACAGCCATGAAGGAGACAATCTTCCAGGTTAATCCAGAAATTCGTTTTTTCCTTTGCAACTGTGCCTCTAGATGTTTAACTATGGGTCACAGGATCAATGATAAAGTTCACTATTTTAATCTTCTACCATTAAACAAACAAAACAGCCAGGCAAACTTAAAATAATTTGTTTTGCTGTAAAGATCAGAGATTTTGATATTTGTCTCCTGCCATCGGGGAAATGGGGAGGTGCCTCGATGGAGAATCTGGCCCACAGGAAACTAATCAAAGAAGAGTTAAAATTTGGTGCTAAAAGGAACCTTTTGTTTAACTCAACTCCTTTTACAGAGGTTCTGAGACCAGAGAACCAATGAGGTGAACAAGTTTTCTTTGCTCAAGAACACACAGTATTTCAGAGATGGGGCCTCTCTCGATTCTCGGGCGTGGTCTGTGGACTCCCCAGCAGGTCCATGAATGGGCTTAAAATTTGGACCTAAAATGGTCCATGTGTGCACCTTCCTGAGAGCATCTGTAACTTCGCTTAGATTTTCAAAGGGCCATGAACTTCTCCAAATATGATAATATATTATCTTAAGAGCTACAGATTTGGGGCGCCCGGGTGGCTCAGTGGGTTAAAGCCTCTGCCTTCGGCTCAGGTCATGATCTCAGGGTCCTGGGATCGGGCCCCGCATCGGGCTCTCTGCTCAGCAGGGAGCCTGCTTCCCCCTCTCTCTGCCTGCCTGCCTCTCTGCCTACTTGTAATCTCTGTCAAATAAATAAATAACATATTTTTTTTTAAAAGCTACAGATTTATATCTAAAAGAATACACATGGACTTGCTCAATAATTCCAAGATACTACCTCTCTCTAACTTAAAAGGCATGATATTCTGAGGTGCTGAAAGAAGCTTAACATTCAAATATGTTATTTACATGAAAGGCTCCCATTCATTTATTTCATGATGTTGTTGAAAATTAGAATACCTATGATAATTAGGTTATAAAAATACATTCAAATTCTTCTACTTACCCAAATCATTGGTGAACTCATTCGATTCTTCTCCCAAAACTTTTTTTCCCAAGCCTGGAAACTGAATGATTCAGAGTATGACAAAGAAACCAAAAAACAAAACAAAGACAAAACAAAAACAGACAGAAAATCCCCTCAAATCCCACATACATGTTCAATTCTGACTGTATTTTCACTTTGTGCTTCAAATCAAGTAGCACAACTTGATCGGAAATTCAGAAATTTACAATGTGAGCACCAGGTGGCTCAGATGGTTAAGCGTCTGTCTCTGGCTCAGGTCATGATCCTGGGGTCCTGGGATTGATCCCCGTGTCGGGCTCCTGGCTCAGCTGGGAGCCTGCTTCTTTCTCCCTCTCCCTCTGCCTCTCCCCCACCCATGCTCTCTCTATCTCAGATGAATAAATAAAATCTTAAAAAAAAAAATTTACAATTCCAGACATCAATCCTAGTATAAACAGTGAAGTCAGCGTGGTTCAGTACTTAATTTCCTAACGTTTTCCTGCTCCCCCTCCCCTCCAGGAAGTCCCCATCACAGCAGACGTCTGCTTCCGAGCTTGCCGGATCTTGGACACTTCATCCTTCCCTCTCAGGGCCATAGAACTAGTGTATTTACAAAGGAGGTATTTTAACTGCTGCTCTTCAACACCCCAACTTATGTGGGTTAATGGCATTGCCCAAGTATTTAAGACAATTGCTAATTAAGTTTAGAGGATAACATTAGCGTTTGCTCTCATTTTCAGGTGTTCTCTACACCTGTGGGAGGTGTCCTTGGACATCAGCAAGGAAGGCACTATAGCAAAAACAGAAGGGAAAGACTTTGATAATTAATGCATCAACATAGAATGAAAAAAAAAAAGGAGCTAAGTAAGAAACTTCACTCACATCTGTATAACCAGGAAGCTTTCAGACCTATTTTGCTTCTGAGCCTCTCTGTAGTAAAGAGAATTGTTCTCCATGTGCTGAATTATGATATGTGTGATGTTCTCAGGGAACAAAAGCAAGGAAATGCTTCAGATATTTGAACTCAGTCATTTGCAGATGGCCAATAATTTTAACAGTGCTCACAACCACTTGTTGTTTTTCCCTCTTCTGAAGAACAGTGCGCGTCACCAGTGGCTGCCAATGAGCCCATTCAGCAGGGGCTGCGGCTCCACTCCCAAGCCTTAAGGACCTTCTGAGGTTACAGGATAGAAGGGTCATGAAACAGGTCTTAGTGAGCCGAAAGTGAACATCGTTTCTTTGTTCACAGGTCCCGGCGTATACTTTAGGATTGAACAAGTGCTGAGCTTGTCACAGGGCTTTGGGGCAAATATTAACTAATACAGGTTAATGAGCAGTTTCTAATTCAAGTGCTCAACCATCCCTAGTATCCGACTACCTTGATAAGTAACAAAAATAAATTTACCTTGTTTATTGGAGCTAGATACTACAGGGCATGACAAAGAGTAGTTTGTAGAGATTTCAAGGGACCATTTATTATCTCTTCCTGCCCATGGTCAATAATTCACTTAAATGATTCCGTATGATTCCGAATATTTTGAGGATTTCAACAGAAGTTATTCCAATATTTTGTAGTGTTTTCTGGCATAAAGCTCTATCCTCCCAAATCTTAAAAAAAATGTGTAATTATTAGATTATCATATAAAGGCAACATAGTATCGCAGAGAGCGCAAACCCTCGAGCCAGTCAGCCTGTGTTCAGAAGTTGTTCCTGCCACTCACTTACTGTGCAACCTTGGGCAAGTTACTTAACGTCTCTGTGCTTCCCTTTTCTCATCCATTACATTGGAATAATAATTCTTAACTCATAAAATTATTAGAATTGTTAAATAAATCAATATATTTAAAGCCCTTAGAAGGGCCTGACACATAGTAAGGACTCATAAGTATCTGCTGGTGTTATTACTTGTTATTACTACTTATGAGTAGTTTCTTTTCCCAGCCAGCTTAAGATACCTAGAATCACAATCATTGTTAGTTATAAACAATGATTTTCTATTACAATAAAAGGGGATTTTCACCAGGTGGTGGGTATTGGAGAGGGCACAGATTGCATGGAGCACTGGGTGTGGTGCAAAAATAATGAATTCTGTATGCTGAAAATAAATTTAAAAATTAAAAAAAAGGGGGGGAGATTTTCAGTCTTCAGGACTGTACCAGCTTGTAACGGAGGCAACCATTAGATAAAAGTTTACATCAGAAGGTGGGACATGATGGGTGCCTGGTGGCTCAGTTGTTAAGCATCTGCCTTATATTCAGGTCATGATCCCAGGGTCCTGGGATCAAGCTCCGAAATGGGCTCCCTGCTCTGATGGAAGCCTGCTTCTCCCTCACTCACTCCCTCTGCTTGTGTTCCCTCTCTTGCTGTATTTCTCTGTCAAATAAATAAATAAATAAATATCTTAAAAAAAAAAAAAAAAGAAGGTAAGACATCTTATGTCAAGTTAAAAAAAAAGAAGTCAATAAATGTTCCCATTTCTGCTGAGATAAATTCTATGTACCATGCACACAAATAAGCATAGAAGGAAAATGTCTTTCCAATATTTAGTAAAACATAGCTGTGGTTTTCTCTAGGGGTAGGATTAAGGATTCTTATTTTTGCTTATTTTCTGGAGAATGTATATTATTTATTAAAAAGAAACTCATTAATAAATAAAAGCTCCATATCCAAATGTTTCTCTTCAGTTGTCAGAACGGTAATTTTTTTCCCTGTATTTGCTTTTCTGTATTTTTAATTTCTTCTGCAGTGAACATTTTTAGTAATTTTGTAGTCAAAACAAGGCGGGAGAGAACCCAAGTTGTTTATTAGAATCGTAGGTGCTAGTATTCTGAGGTAGGATAGGAAAAAGAGAGAGTATGCGGGGCACCCGGGTGGCTCAGTGGGTTAAAGCCTCTGCCTTCGGCTCAGGTCATGGTCTCAGGGTCCTGGGATCGAGCCCCACATCGGGCTCTCTGCTCAGCAGGGACCCTGCTTCCCCCTCTCTCTCTGCCTGCCTCTCTGCCTATTGGTGCTCTCTGTCAAATAAATGAATAAAATCTTTAAAAGAGAGAGAGAGAGAGTATGCTATTCTAGTGAGAAAATCACAAGGCAAATAATTTGCAGCCACCTTGGCTGTGACCGTCCTTACCTTGTCCTCCACGCTCTGCTTGATCACCTCCTGCACCAGCACGTCCGCCAGCGTCTTGAAGTCCACTGCGAACTTCTTGTTCTTCTCTCCCCCCTTCTTCTCTTCGATCAGCAGCTGGAACAGGGCTTCCTGCTGCCGGCACGCCCGGGCGATGTCCGCCGCCTTCTCGGAGACCCGCAGCAGCTCCCGCAGGACCGCGGACATCTCCGACCTCGCGGCGGCCGCCCTCCGGGCCGTCGGCTGGGAAAGCGGGAGAAGGCGAACGAGAAAGGTTCAGGGCGGGACGTCAGGGTGCGCTGGCACCGCTGGAGCACCCGCGTGGCCGTCCCCGCGTCGCCGGCCGAACAGTCCGCGCGAGTCAGTCACCGCCTCGCTGGGAAGACCAGGTAGCGCTCGACATTCGAAACTCACCGTTTAAAAGCTTCCAAAATTACGTTTAGTCTCAAAAACCTGTGGTGCAAAGAACCGAATTCGCATGGAAGCAGAGTCTTGGAGACCCGACATGAGACACCCCGACACTGACCGGCAGGTGGACACGAGCACGACTGACCACACGCGTCGCGGCACTTGCAGGGGCCCCTTCTGTCCTTCTGGGGAAGACGAGGGAAGTGCAAGGGGATTTCGCTGGTCGGTTTGGGGCCGACCTGCTAACGCACTGAGCACCAGGCCAGCAAGCACTGCTGGGCCCTGTCAGAGCCGGGGCCACTCCTGGGCTAGCAGCCAACCCGTCGCCCGGCCGCCTCCTTCTGAAGCAGACACGGAAAGTCCCACTCTCTGCGGCGCTACAGAAGCTGAACGACTGAATGAAGGCAGGCGGCTCTCGGGGACTTAAACAGTCCTGGCGTCTCAGAGGCTGCGCTGTCGCGCCTTCACGTTGCTGGTGGGTAATTAGGACAGAGACCTTTCCGATCTTTCAGTAGCAGCCACACTTGATCGAGAGCTTGCACCCGCCTAGCACGCGCACTCACTGTGAGAACGACTGTGAAGGCGTCAGCCTGCTTTTACGGTCACGAAAGCAAAGCCTGGAGAGATTGGGTAACTTCTGCAGGTTACACAAGACTAAACGGCACGGCTCCGAGTCAGTCCTACACATACGCCCAGGCTGGCTCTCTATTCTATTCCCTTAACACTCTCCCTCATAAATAAATAAATAAATAAAATAAAATAAAAAATAAACTCCTTAATGGACTCTAGGAGTTAGCTGTGAATGGTCACAGCTGGTTTTTCTGACGTTTGCCCCCCAAATGCTGTTTTCTTAAGATTACGATTACGGGTTAACCACCGTAAGAAAACATACTCAGCTTCAACAGTAAGAAAAGGAAAGTGAATAACAACGAGACACCCTCCTTTACTAATAGGCACACGGGGCTGCTGTAGGGCGAAGCTTTCTCTCCAGCATCATATAGAGACCAGCACTATTTTTCCGCAGGGTCCTGGCTCCCTAAAAATACCTCTCACGGCTATCACTATCTGCATGCAAAGCTTTCTGACTAATTCCCACAATAACCTGCTACTTTCTGGCCGAATGAACCATTTCCTCCAGAGGAACCGAACCTGCTTCTCCCTGCTTCTCTGTAAGCTGCTTTCACATCTCTCTCCCCACCTGTCCTCAACTCAGTTCGTTAAGACCATAACCCTGAGGGGGCCGCTGGGCTGAGATAACCGGGGGTAACTCAAGTTGTGGAGAAACTGAGGTCTGCATTCGATGCTCAATTTCTTCAGGTTTATCCGTAACTCTCACTAACACTTGCAGAAACTATCTTGCAGATGATTTTCTTAAAAAGATTTATCTGTTTTTGAGAGAGAGGGAGAGAAAACAAGAGCGTGCTGGAGGGAAGAGGCAGGAAACTCCCGAGCAGACCCCGCGCTGAACACTGAGCCCAGCGCAGGGCTCCGTCTCGGGACCCTGAGATCACGACCTGAGCCAAACTCAAGAGACAGACACTTAAGCAACGGAGCCATCCGGACGCCCCATTTTCAGATGACTTTTAAAAGCAAGTCTACGTACTCATTTTTGAAACATTTCAAATACTTTTAATGAGATGTATTATAGACTCGTGATTAGTAAGTTACATTTACCGTAATTTAATAGCTTTGAATCCAGAAGAAATTGTTTTTGATGAGTATTTCTTAATAGAGAACCACCTGCGTCAGAATTAATCAAGGGGCTCACTAAACGGACAGATTCCTGGGCTCTCTCCCGCTCGGTGCATCAGCATCTCTGGGGACAGAGCCTGGGAATCTGCAGTTTGGCCAGCCTCCGAGATGATGTCAAACACGGAGATTTAAAAGCTGCTGTTCTTCAGGATGGCTCATTTTTTTTTTTTTTAAAGATTTTATTTATTTACGAGACATAGAGAGAGAGATCACAAGCAGGCAGAGAGGCAGGCAGAGAGAGAGGGGGAAGCAGGCCTCCCAACGAGGAGAGAACCCGATGCAGGGCTCGATCCCAGGACCCTGAGATCATGACCTGAGCCGAAGGCAGAGGCTTAACCCCCTGAGCCACCCAGGCGCCCCGCCAGCTCATTTTTCTTTACCACCACGCCGGCAGATCCGCGGGGGCTGGCACCTGCTGGCAGACATCCCTGTGGAACCACGAGGCGGAACGGTTCCGCTACCCAGCCTCTGAGCGCGGAGAGAGGCCCAGGTGAAAGTAACAGCCGGCGTGCACCCGGCGCTGCCTGTACGCGGAGACTTCTCAGCACTTATATGTATTAGTCATTTACTTTTCACACCACCTTATGGGAGGGTTCTCCCATCTCTATTGTACAAATGACGAAACCAAGATGAGGGGGTTAAGTAGTTTGCCCCAAGTCACCCCGCTAGGAAGTGACTGGGAAAAGATTCAAGTCCCAGGGACCTGGCAGCCCTCCCTGTTCGCCACACTCGAGCCGATAAAATTCTTACACAAATTCTTAGCTGTTAGGGGAGGAGTCATTATTGGGTAAATAACCATAAGCATATTATTATAATGTACATTTTATAGCAAAAAAGTAGAGACTATTAAAAAGAGATTCTGCTGAGTGACATAAGTCAAGCAGAGAGAGTCAGTTATCATATGGTTTCACTTATCTGTGGAGCATAACAAATAGCATGGAGGACAAGGGGAGTTAGAGAGGAGAAGGGAGTTGGGGGAAATTGGAAGGGGAGGTGAACCATGAGAGACTATGGGCTCTGAAAAACAATCTGAGGGTTTTGAAGGGGCGGGGGGTGGGAGGTCGGGGAACCAGGTGGTGGGTATTACAGAGGGCACGGATTGCATGGAGCACTGGGTGTGGTGAAAAAACAATGAATACTGTTATGCTGAAAATAAATAAAAAATAAATTTAAAAAAAATCACTACCTGACCGTGGACTTCCTTCCTAAAAAAATCTTTTTTCCCCCTGATCCTCAAGGTAAACCTTGAGGTTTACCATCTTTCCTGGATAATACAATCTCATCTATCATAGTCTACTGATGTCTCTCTTAACTGGCTGCCTTGGCTTGGCTCCTGCCCGAGACCCAGTGCCTCCTGCACTGTGCGCTAGCACTGCCATAACGCCCGCAGACTGGGCGGCTTATAACCAACAGAAATTACTTTTCTCACAGCTCTGAAGTTCTAAGAGCAAGGTGTCAGCAGGTCTGGTTTCTCTGGAAGCCTCTCTCTGTGACATGCAGATGGCTGTGTCCTCATACAGCCCTTCCTCTGTGCACGAGCATTCCTGGCGTCCCTTCCTCTTTTTAAAAAGACACCAGATTGGTTAGGACTCACCTATATGACCGCATTAACCTTACTCATCTCTTTGAAGGCCCTGTCTCCAAACACAGTCACATCATGAGGCACTGGGGGTTAGGGATTCAACACACAAATCTGGGGGAACTACACCTTATTCCCTAACACCTCTCCTTTAAAGAGAGACCTTGATAATTTTAGCAAATGTCAACAAAATCTATTCCTTTGTCTTTTGTTCTCTGGCCAAACAGAAGTGGAGTGGGATTCTCTTCCCCACTTATATGGTCAATAAATTTAATTCTGTGAGTCAGTCTTTCCTACTAGGAGCCATTCACTTTAACAGCCAAATCTTTAATGATGTAGCGAACACTGAAATAACCTCTCATAAGCCTTACTTGTGACAACATATTTAAAGGCATATTTGATAAGAACAGGTTTATTTTTATTTTAAAGAGTTTATTTTTCAGAGAGAGAGAGAGAGAAAACACACAAGCAGTAGTAGAGGCAGAGGGAGAATGAGGCTCCCCATTGAGCAGGGAACCCAGTGTGGGGCTCCATCCTAGGACCCTGGATCATGGCCTGAGCCAAGGGCAGACGCTTAAGCGACTGAGCCACCCAGGCACCCCTCATCAGAACAGATTTAAAGAAGTCACATTCGTCACCATCTCAGACCAAATGTATGTTAACATAAGTATATCACAACGTCAGTTAGAAATAGTCTCTTTAGCTTTTGTGGGATTTTTCATCTCTAGTTGGAGAAATGTTGGATAAATTGAAGTGGGCAAAAAATGCTCTTAAGACTTTTCCTGGAAGCCCAGATCTCTCTACACAGACAAAACTCAATTTTAATCTCTAATCATTCTGTCATTTCATCAAGACAGCACTGTTTTTAAAATCACATTTGATGGGCGCCTGGATGGCTCAGTTTGCTAAGTGCCTGCCTTGGGCTCAGGTCATGATCCTGGAGTCCTGGGATGGAGTCCCATATAGGGCTCCTGTTCAGCAGAGTCTGCTTCTCCTTCTGACCCTCCCCTTCCTGTGCTTTCTCTCTCTGAAATAAATAAAATCTTAAAAATAAATTAAGAAATAAATATCACATTTGAGGGGCGCCTGGGTGGTTCAGTCGGTTCAGCATCTGCCCTTGGCCTGGGTCATGATCTCAGGGTGCTGGGATCAAGCCCCACATCGGGCTCCTTGCTTAGCGGAGAACCTGCTTGTCCCTTTCCCTCTCCCCCAGCTTCTGCTCTCTCTCAAATAAATACATCTTTAAAAAATGACATTTGAATGGTACATACATATTTCCAATGTGATAAACAGTATAGTGGGGAAGACAGAGGCTCCTGGAGACAAACGTGGGCTCACAGTCTTGCTTGGCCATAAACTAGCTGTGCGGCATCAGGTAATTTCCTTACGCCCTCGGAGCCTCTCTCCTCCTCCGTAATATGAACATACTTTGGTAGCCAGAACATTGTGAAGATCGAATGAGGCCATTTCTGGAAAAGCAGCCAGCGCTAACTTTGCAGACACTGGATCACAACTGACAGCGAGGGCTTTTCAATACAACTTCATGGAAGCCACAGTCACGAGTCCTTACCAGAGAAAATGAGAGACTGGCAACTTTATGTGGGTCTCCGAAATCTTTTCTGCGAATTTACTAGTCCATTAAATCCCAAAGGCTGGGAGCTACTTGTAATTCGCTGAATGACCCAGAATCAGGTTCCTTTATGTGGGCCAGGTCTGACCACTTCGGTTTCTGGGCGTCTGGCTGGAAACTTGGCTCCCAGAGGCCGAAGGACTACTCTGGCCTCACTGGAGACCATCTGTGGGGTGCTTGGCAGGATTGAAATACTGTCGGGGGGCATTTTGTCAGGATAGTTTGTGCGGATTCGGGGGCCAAGTGTGTCCATTCTTGTGAGAAGAGGCCGGATGTGCCAGAGGCCGGCGATGCCCTTCTCTGCTCACAGTGACAGACGTGGACGTGGACGGGGCCCTCGACAGGACAGCGGGGCCCTCTCGGGAGGAAGCAAGCAGGACACTCACTTCTTCCCGCGGAGAACCCTAACCCATAGCTCGGACACAGCCCACCTCTTCGCGGGAAGGAACCCTCCTCCCCCCAGTTCCCTGAGCAGGGACAGTGTGAAGCTGCCATGTGGCAGGCCTGCGGGACAGTGCTGTGGCCGGGGGAGAAGGCTGGACTCCCAGGAGAAACCCGGGTGCAGACGAGAAGGTGTGTGTGGTGGCCTCTGTCCGGGGCTGCAGGTGTCGGGAGTGTCCCTGGCGGGCACACGACGAGCGGCCGCCCGGGGCTCCGAGGAGCGCACGTGGCTGTTGCCAGGGGAAGCGCACTTGGCCCCTCGGGCTCTGGCCCACACTCTGTGCTGCTCTAAGGACTAGTACAGCGGACAGCGGTGGCCGCTCTGGCGGAAGGGAAAGGGGGCAGAAGTGCCCCACACGATGCCGGGGGTGTCCGTCGGCTCACCCCAGCAGCCAGCAAGGCCTAGCCCGCAACTCGCTAAAGGTCGCCTCTCCTGACCCCACTGGGGACTTGCAAATGACTATCCTTTACCCAGGCCAGAGTGGAACTATTCCTTAAGCATCACTAGGTATTTGAATACGACCTTTATGTTGCTGGAAATGAAATTATCTTTCCAGTGGATAACCCATGTTTAACCTTCAGGTACTCGACTGTCTAACATGTCTCAGATCCATCAAGTTGTACAGTGTGGGACCTTCTGTCCTCTTATGGTGCTATTTTACTTCGATCTGTTTGATATTGCTGTCATCAATCCACAGGTTCTAAGTTTAGCATTTAGTAATTGATTTCCCACTGTCTGTCCATTTACACCCTTGCTCTGGGCGGGTTCTTAATTGTCAATGCTGTTCCCCCTGATGACGCCTGTCCCCTGACTTCTATGCCTGATGTTTAACTTACGCTCCCATGATCAGTTCATGGGCAAGAAATCTGAACAGATAACTTTATAAAAGATGATATTCAAACGACCAACAAACATATGGGAAGACAGTCTATCTCATTAGTGATCAGGAAAATGCAACTTAAAATTTATCACAGCAGGGTGCCAATGGATAACTGATGGAATCCTTCAAATGTAAAGCCTAAAAATCTTGAGTTTTGGTGAGGATGTGGAGCAATGAGACTCCTACACCAGGGTGGGAATGAAATTGGTGAAGTTGGTGTTGGAAATCATTTTCCCTGGAGACATATATTGAACAGAAACTCCTGCATGCGTTAAAAGATGCGCACAAGAATGTTTATGAGTAGCATGATTTGTTATGACCTAACACTAGAATAATGCAAACAATCATGGCTAAGAAGGTGAAATAACGTGTGGCATGTTCACATAAGATGATACCAGACAGGGGTGGAATGAATGAATTAGTGCTATAGGCCACAGAATCCCACAGAAACAGCTGAGCGAAAGTGAGCCACACAATATGTGTATACTGTCCAATTCAATTTATTTGAAGTTTGAAAATAGGTGAGGGGCACCTGGGTGGCTCAGTGCTTTAAACCTCTGCCTTCAGTTCAGGTCATGATCTCAGGGTCCTGGGATGGAACCCACATCGGGCTCTCTGCTCAGTGGGGAGCCTGCTTCCCCTCCCACCCCCACCCCGCCCCTCTGCCTGCCTCTCTGCCTACTTGTGATCTGTCAAATAAATAAAATCTTAAAAAAAAAAAAAAAGAAAGAAAATAGGTGAAACTAACTTATGGTGTAGGAGGTCACCATGGCGGCTCTCCTTGGAGAAGGAGGAGGAATTATTGACGGGGGGTAGGAAACAGCTTTTAGGCACTGGTAATTCTGTCTGAGTGATAGTTGCATGAGTAGGTTGACTTTGCGAATTCATCAAGCTGTGCACTTAGAACCTGCATACTTTCCTGTATTTCTAATTTGCTAAGTATTTTAAAAAGTATGTGTGTAGAGGGAGGGAAAGAGAGAGTGAGAGCGAGAGAGAGAGAGAGGAGTCTGCTCAACAGCTCGATCCTTCGGGAGCCCTCCCTGACCTTCCTTTGTCTCACGCACCTGGGCCGGGCGAGCAGAGAGACAGGCCGATCTCTAGCCCGACTCACTGACACATGCACATTGGTTTGCTTATCTGTGCTCTGCCTAGCAGGAGATTTAAAGGTGCGTGTGGTTTCCTATAACTCCAGCACACGCGTGAGAGGTGTTCGATACGTGTGGGCTCTTAGCTCTGCGAACACAGAGTTTGTTCTCGCAGTATTGTTCACTGTACTTGGCTTTTATCAGCATCACCTGGCGCCACTAGGCACGTGGGCCCACACTTACTGACGTACACGTCTGCACGTATCCTGCACCCACTTACAGAAACAAACCGAAGCCATATCTGCATGACTGTCACCTGAAGCATACCGTGTGCCCGCTCAGAGTCTGAAGTGACGCTTGTCATCTAGGGTGACCTATCTCGACAAGATTACTGTAGTTGATTAAAGACCAAAATAGTAAGTTTAATTTCGTTTTGTTAGAAAAGATGTTAAATATGGGATATAGATGTACATGTCTACTTAACCTTCACATTTCTCCCTCCCTCCTTCCTGACCTTCAGGTGCCCTTGACATACAGTCTGCTTCTAAGATGATGAGTCTGTCCCACTGTAGCTCTATCAAGGCTGCTAGTGCACCACAGTGGTCCATATTTTTGCTCCCTGGTGCTGCTTACAGCAAGAGACCACAAAAATGTCCCGTTTCCAATGTTCTGGAAACTTACAAACGGGATCTTGTGCTGAAGCAGCATTTTCCAAATCAGGAAGACCAAAACCTCCTTGGGACACTTGTTAAGAATATAGATATTCAGGGGTGTCTGGGTGGCTCAGGGGTTAAGCATCTGCTTTCAGCTCAGGTCATGATCCCAGGGTCCTGGGGTCGAACCCCACATCAAGCCCCACATCTTACCCCCTGCTCAGCGGGAAGCCTGTTTCTCCATCTCCCACTCCCTCTTCTTGTGCTCCCTCTCTTGCTGTCCCTCTCTCTCTTTCTCTCTCTCTCTCTGTGTGTGTGTGTGTGTGTGTCAAATAAATAAAAGTAAAAAAAAAATCTTAAAAAAATACAGATATTTAGACTTTCCCCTAGGATATATTGATTCAGGAGATCGAGATTGAGGACAGGGAACACTACTTAGTTGATTTTTATCTGACAGTTTAAGGAAACAGGAGGTGCACCAGTCAGCTCTGTGTCCCCTTTGTTACTGAGAAGTAGAACAGGGAATCCTATGGCTATTGCAACCAAGAATGATGGACCTTGGTCAGCAAAGGGTCAACTTACATTGCCTTCTTTGTAACACAAATTAAATGCTGGGAATAACAACAACAGCAAATGCAAACCCACCTATCTAAGTAGTGTTCCACATCAGCAGAAGCAAAGGTTTCCAGAACTCATTTGAAAACTATGAAAAAGTATTCCATTCAGAAATACTTTTAAATCTGATAGTGATCCCTTTTTAGCCTCTTCTCCATAGTTTGGAACATTTTCACTAAACAGAAACTCCATCCATTTAGAGAGTTTTCTTTCTACTGAATTTCAACTGAGTTTATATACATGGTCAAGGATGTGTTCAGAACCACCTTGGTGTCACAAATCCCAGACTGAAAAATAGCAGATTCAGTATAACTATCTTAACTGAAGAATACATATTTTTAAGAATACAAATGTAATGTATAATGTATATTTCAAGGCAGAAGGAAAAGATAGCAGATGTATGACTTGTAGAAAGAATCTTATCCAGTAGGATACAATTTATACAAGTTGTGGTAATTGTTGATTAGAATCTAGTCTTAATACTCTTCAAATCTGTCTCAATGTTTCCTTTCAAAGGTAACATTTTTCAATAGTTTCATCTTTTTTTCTGAACACCTGCAACACTTACTTTGGCACCAACTCATTTTATTGTGTGCCTCGGCTTCCTGGTATGAAGAGCTTTTGTTTAGACCATAAGAAAGCTGGTTCTTGGGCTCTGCTTTGCCTTGAACCAACCAGGTGTCCCAGGTTCCCCAGAAAGGGACTTGTGTTCCTTATTTTTGTAAACATAAAAAAAGAAAGGAAAGGAGGGACACAGAGCTTGAAGGAGATGATTTCTATGGTCTGTTCTAGTTCAAAACTTCCCTGTTTTTATATTTATTTTCCAAATAAAAGAGGTTGGGGACTATTACCCAGCCGTAAGAAGGAATGAAATTCTGGTACATTCTACAATGTGGATGAACCTTGGAAACATTATGCTAAGTGATAAAAGCCGGACTCAAAAGCACAAATGTTGTATGATTCCACTTATGTGAGGTAACCAGAGTAGCCAAATTTGTAGAGACAGAAAGTAGAATGGTGGTTGGTGAGGCTGGGGGAAGAGGAGAAGGAGGAGTTATTGTTTGATGGGTCCAGAGTATCAGTTTGAGATGAGGAAAAACTTCCAGAGATGGATAGTGGTGATGGTTCATAGCAAAGGGAAAGTACTTAATGCCAGTGAACCATACACTTGAAAATGGTTAAGATAGTAAATTTTATGTTATATCTATTTTACTACAATTTTTAAAGAGTAAAAAATAAAATTAATAGGTTTGAGAAATGCATCTTTATTTTTTATTTTATTTATTTATTTGAGAGAGAGTACGTGTGCATGCAAGAAAGAACAGAGAGGGGGCACCTGGGTGGCTCAGTGGGTTAAAGCCTCTGCCTTCGGCTCAGGTCAACATCCAGGGTTCTGGGATTGAGCCCCAAGTGCTCAGCAGGGAGCCTGCTTCCTCCTCTCTCTCTGCCTGCCTCTCTGCCTACTTGGGATCTCTGTCTGTCAGATAAATAAATAAATAAATAAATAAACAAACAAATAAAATTTAAAAAAAGAAAAAGAAAAAAGAAAGAAAGAGCAGAGAGAGCACCAGCAGGGTGGGGAGGAGCAGAAGCAGAGGGAGAAGCAGACTCCCCACTGAGCAAGGAGCCCAACACAGGACTCAATCCCAGAACCCTGGGGTCACAACCTGAGTTGAAGGCACATGCGTAACTGACTGAGCCACCCAGAAGGCCCCAAAAATGCACATTTTAAAAACTGCTTGCATTTGTCATCTACCTAATGAGGGCATAATAAATATTTGTTGATTGAATGGAAAAAACGAGGCTGGGGAGGGGCATAAAAATTGTTGAAAGAAGGGCACTAGGCTATTGCTTTGAAGTTGATTTTTTACAGGAATCGTGCTGGTTTTTAACACTGAGATTCTATGTTCCTATGCAGTGGTTTGGGTGTGGGTGGAGGATTAATGGACATTATGAGGGCCTAAGCGACCCCATCCAAGCCAGCCTGGGGGGAACCATTATTCTCTAATAGGCTATAGATCCCTTGAGAGCAGGATACACATTTTTTTTCCATCTCCTCATGACACACAGTGGGAATTTTATTAGTCAACTGATTTCTATGTCATTGGAGATAAACATGTTTAAAAGGATTGTCTTCCACCCAAGTTCATCTGTAAGGGATTACTCGTGCAAGTTTTCAGATTATAACTGTTAGAGAATGTGATTCAAAGGAGTTCTTCACAGGTTTTTTGGAAGATGGCTATTTTTTTTTTTCACTATAATGATAAAATAACATGACCAAAATACATTCTCTGATTATTAGGGAAGCAAAGGTCATAGGTCATGTTATATATAATTTTTTGCAAACTGGGTTTAGCAGGATACCTCGTGTCATTCTACTTCCACTTTGTAGAGGCAAAGTTGATTTTTAACAGATATTTACTAGTGTTGAATAAATCAATACCCAATATAATGTAACATTTGCTTTTAAAGAAACACAAACTAATAAAAGAATATAGTCCTTTTATTTGAAAAGTTCAAAATAGTAAAAAACATAAATGGTTCAGTAGAGCCAATAGGTAAATCTACTAAATTCTCTTGCATTCTTGCTAATCCTGCACCATGGATAACTGTCTAAGCTGGGTAATATTTATCTTCTTGATCTGATTCTTTATTGCTATCTCCCTTATTAATGATGCTAGCCATCAGCCATATCTTTTTAAAAGATTTTATTTATCCCTCTGAGAAAGAGAGAGAGCCCACCAGCAGAGGGAGAAGCAGGCTCCCCACTGAGCTAGGAGCCAGCCCTGGGACTTGATCCCAGGACCTGGAGATCATGACCTAAACCCAAGGCAGACGCTCAACCATCTGAGCCCCCCAGGTGCCCCAACCATCAGCCATTTTTTTAAAAACAAACCTGATATTCCCAGATCAAACCGGGATTATTTGTGATTATAAGAGATTATTGCAAACTCCTAAAAAAAACCCCAAAAAACAAAAAACCCTGAGAAGTGTTCTAGAATTTGGAAGATGAGATGCTATTTAAAAAGCAACAGATAATGAAAAATTATGACTTCACTGTAACTAAATTAGGCTCTCCTTTAGCAATATTAGAGACCAGTTTCCTTTGGTCATTTGAATTTAACTCTTTTGCTAGTAGTTTTAACTCTAATTAGCACTGTGGGAAACCTACCATCATAGCTCTGTAAAGGACAGGTTTTAAGTATCTATTGATTAAGTTAGCAAACATTTACATTAATTTAAACTTGGATAATTGTTAGGAGATTTTAAATATCTAGTTGATTAAAAAAAAAAAGCCAGTAAACAACCCTCTCCACCCCTCAAAAGAAAACAAGAGAAATAAAGAAAAGGAATGGAGAGAGAAGAAAAGGAAAGAAAACTCTGACCCTTTCCATTGTGGTAATTCATCTTAACAAATTCTTTTATAGTTGTTTAATATTCTGTTTTTTGCTAATTTGTTTTTATATAAAACTGACCATACTTTATGCTCACCCAAAACTTTCTTTTTCTTTTTTGGATGGGGTTAGGTCATTTTAATAAAAGTTCTAAAGAAGTTACTAAAATTTACGAGCTTGTCTTCTCTAGTTAGGAGCACAAAAGGGATAGAAAATAAATCTGTTATATGAAAGAGAAATGATCAAGCACAGTATTTTGCTGTGGTTTACTAGTCACAAGAGTCTACATTAAAAGCCCATTAATAAAAGGTTCCTATAACATTAGAGGACTTGAACTAACATTGCATATAAAAGAGACTAAACATGCAAAAATGTTTGCTAGGTTCACTCACCAGGAAGCCTAACTACAAAACATACAAGTTTCAGGTTTCCTAAAAGGGGGACATCATCATATTAGTAAAACCACAGCTTCCATTTAAGAACATTTTATGCACAGGAATGAGAAGAGGTTGTATCAGCTCTTCATTACAGCAGCGTTATTTCCCACCTGTGCTTTCCAACCTCACCTTTTAAAAAAAATTTTATCATTTCACCCATTTGAAGTATCATCTCCTAAACTTAGAGATTCTGATTCAGAAAGTCTCAAGTTGCAACCCTGGAATCTTTTTAAACCACTTTCATTTCCCCCTCCCACAGCTGTCCACCATCTGAAGTAATTTTTTAATTAGGCAAATTTGGGAAACTACGCTAACCACAAGAGATGGGAAGCAAAATGCTGTCAACTCTGCTCTTGTTTCTAAACTCTAAACCAAACAAAAACAGCAATGTACAGAGTTTGATTAGCTTCACTACAAGATGAAAAGTATTTTAACAAAGACATTTATGAAGGAGACATACCTAGAAAAAGTTCTCATATATACTGTCCTCACCTTTAATAAATGAAAACATTTGTTTTTATTAGTCACTTTATAAAACATAATTGTTTTTTTACACAATTTACCTACAAGATGAAGGAGAAAAAGACCTTTCCTAATTGTTATCAGAGACAGAAATAAAAGAAGTAGATATATAACGAATAATTTTATAACTTTCATTTCAGAGTCCTTGTATGTCTAATAATGTCATTTTCTTTCTGGACTAGCACAAGTATAGTTATAATTTAAATCTGTAATGAGATACTTTACATCAAATGGCAAGTGAGGCATAACCTCCAAGCACGTGGCGGTTTAGTCCAAAAGCATGGATAGAAATGGTAGCTTATTTTATGCAAAAAGTGTAACCTTATGCACCTTATGCAATCGTCTTCATGACCAACAACTAACTTTAGGAGGAGTAGAAAAATCCACAAAAGTTTAAAAATAAAGCAGCTTCTAAATAAGAATTCAGGGGTGCCTGGGTGGTTCAGTGGGTTAAAGCCTCTGTCTCAGCTAAGGTCATGATCCCAGGGTCCTGGGATCAAGCCCCATATCGGGCTCCCTGCTCCGCAGGGAGCCTGCTTCCTCCTCTCTCTCTTCCTGCCTCTCTGCCTACTTGTGATCTCTGTCTGTCAAATAAATAAATAAAATATTTTTTAAAATAAATAAATAAATATATATATATATATATATATATATAAGAATTCAAACAAATACATGTTGAGAAATGAACTCTTCCCCTCCCTTTCATTTTTTCCTTTATATTCCCTATTTTTAAAGAGAAAAATGAGGTCAATTAGTTAATGCATCAGTGAATGGTGGTTCAGTGAATTATTTTCATCATTAGACTGTTATAGGGCTGAGCAGGACTGATCCTTAAACTTGTTTGATTTCAAAGTTGGGAATCACAGGAAAAGGACCAAAAAAATGTTTATTCGACGTGTGGGATTCCTGAGTGGTCTGTCCACGCAGCCTTAACCCGCCGTTCTTTTGAAGTCAATTCCGGTCGCACAGTGGGCAAGGTCCTGCTTATTCGACGCCTTAAAATTAGCTTTAGAGGTGGAAACCTCCAAAATGCACACCTAAGTGTGCACACGCACTCTTCACGCACAGACGAAATAATCGGGGTTTCTGGGTCCCCCCCCCCCGCCATGCTCTCGGTGTCGAACGGCGCCAGAGACCGGCCAGACCCCGTCGAGTGTCCCCTCGTGTTCCGGTCACAGCGACCGGGAAGCCCGTCCCGAGCCCGCCTCTCCCCCTGCGGAGACGCACCCGGCCTCGCGGCCTCGCGCAGGTGCGGCGCCGGGGGGGCGGGGGCGCGGCCTCCCCCGGAAGCCCCGCGGCCGCTCGAGCATCCCCAGGGCGGGGGAACCCGACGCTGCGCCGCGCCTGCTGGGCCGCCCCCGCCCGCCCCCCCGGGAAACGCTCAGGACCGTCGGGTCTTCACGCGGCCCTTTGCCGGCCTCGCCCACCCCCGTGTCTCCGGGGTCCCGCGGCCGCGCGGGGGTCGAGCCGGGCCCGCGCGGGGAAGCTCGGAGCCGCCCGGCGCCCGCGCACTCACCTGCCTCCGCAGCGGCGGGACGCGGGGCCGCAGACCCGGGCGGGACGCGGGGGCGCGCGGGAGGAGGAGGGCGCGTGCCCTGCGCGGGGCTGCGGCGGCGGCGGCGCTTCCCTCCGGAGACGGAAGAGGCGGGCGAGGAGAGCAGGAAAGCGCGGCGGCGGCGCGGGGCGGCGGGGGCGCGGGCTCCGCGCGGGGGGCAGGAGCGCGGCGGGGCCGCCGCGGGGAGGTGCCCGGTCGTCCCCGGCGCGCGGACCTCAGCATCCGCCGGGGCCGCCCCTCGGCTCCCGGGCCCGCGGCGTGGGTGCGGCGTGACGCTCGCGGCTCGGCGCGGGCGGGGGCGCGGGCGGGGCCGGGGCGGGCCGGGGCGGGCCGGCGGGGGGGGGGGCGGGGGCATCCCACGCGGGCCGAGGCCGGCGTCCGCGACGTCACAAGGGGCGCGGGACGATCCGGGGCGGGCGCTGGGAGGGCGAGCGCGCCCGGGGCCCCTCACGCGCGGTTCCGGTCCCTCCCCGCAGCCGCCCCGAGGCGCCGGGGCCGCTCCCTCGTGCGCTCCCGCGCGCGGCTCCGGGAGGGCGGCTCGGGGAGGGTCGGCGGCGGAGGACAGGGCTTCCCGCCGCGGCTGTGGGCCCCGCGGTGGGGACAGAAAGGTCGGGGGTGCGGGCGGTTCACGCGGCCGCGGAGCGTCCTGCGCGCCGGACGAGCCGCGGGCGGGGGCACCTGGTCGGGCGGCGCAGGGCGGGGGGGCGCGGGGGCCGCGACCCGGGGGCAACGGGCGGCGGAGACGTGCGGGAGCAGCGGAGCATCGAGCGCACGCGCCCCGCGGGCCCCCGGGTCCGGGATCGGGGAGCGCCCGGCCGTCCGCGTCGCCCCTTCCCGCCCGCGAGCCCCGAGAAGGGTCCGGGAAAGAGGCTGCTGCCGCGGGGCCGGCGGGGCTCGTCGGCCGGGGGGGCCGGGACGCCGGGGTCCGGTCTCCTGCGGCTCGGCCCACGGCAAGAAATCGGGAAACGGTGTGGGGAGGTTCCGGCGGGCGGGTTTGTGTCTGTTTCCCCGGAGTTGGGAGCCCTGGGCCGGGGCCGCGAGGAGCCGCCGAGACCGCGGTCTGGGGCAGTGCCCTACGGTCAGGCTCGGGTCAGGCTCCGGGAAGGGCGCGCAAACCTTCCATCCCCGGCCTGGGCTCGCCGTCCCGCGCCCCTGTGGCTCCTGCGGTCTCCAGCGCGGCAGGGCTCGGGCTCCTCCGCCGGGAGGATTCTGCGGCTGCTGGAGACCGGCCCTGACGCTGCGCTGGTGCGTTCTGGGTTCTGCGGGGTCCGAGCTAGGCCCTGCTGTTACCTCCACTTCATGAAGAGTAAATCAGATACCGAATTCGAACCCGGCAGTAGGACTCCAGGATTCACATTATATCACTTATGCACGCTTTAAAAACCCTTCTCCGACACTAAATTTGAGAAGGATTGAAAGATTAAAAATTTTTAGAAGTCTTCAAAGTTTGGGGCGCCTGGGTGGCTCTGTTAGTTAAGCAGTTAGGTGGCTGCCTCCCGCCCAGGTCATGATCCCTGGGTCCTGGCATGGAGCCTCACCTAGAGGCTCCCTGCTGAGCAGGGGAGTCTGCTTCTCTCTCTGCCCCTACCCCTGCTCTGGCACTCTCTCTGGCTCTTTCTCAAATAAATAAATCAAATATTAAAAAAAAAAAAAAAAAAGTAGTCTTAAAAGTTCAAGGATAAAATATAACTGAATTGCTTTTAATCTGAAAGTAAAATTGGAACAAAGGACAAAGTTACAAAGGAAAAATGACAGACTATAGAATTTTTAATTTCTTTTATCAGAAAAACCCATTAAATTATAAGATGAGTAAAAACCACCAAAAATTTGCAGTATCTACAAGATAGGAGAGTAATTTTTTTTAGAGTAACATTTTTTAAAACAGATCTTATGAAGAAAGTATAAATATCCTGTTAAAAAATGGACACAAATGTAAATTAGTTAAGTCATGAAAGAAAAATGTAAAAGGCCAAACATACTTTTACGGGAAGCGAAAACTTAAAAAGCTAATACACGGTCGAGTTGACTGAGAATAAAAGCTAGTGATTTAGGCCAGGGACCCTTGAGGTGGGATGTGTGGCAAAAGACTCAACTCAGTACTGAGAAGGACATAAATTGCTTCAGTGTTTCTGGAAGGCAGTTTGGCCAAATGCAGTAAAAGCCTCAAAAATGTTCACACCCTTTGACTCAAAAACTGCTTTTCTGGGAATTCATAGTAAGGAATTGACAAATGTTTTCTGTAAAAGCCCAAATAGTGAATACTTTAGGCTTTGCAAGCCACATGTGTCTCTGTTGCTTTTCTTCTTTGTGTATGTGCTTTTGTATTTAAAACCCTGTAAAAATATGAGAACGATTAGCTTGAGGGCTGTAGAAGAACAGGCTGTGGCACGAAACTGGCACAGTGGACAGTGATGTGTGCAGGGTAGACTATAAGAAAGCTCATCACAGTGTATTTGCTAGTAGCCAAAAGAGAAAGCACACGAAATGAGGATGGAAATCAGTTATAACCAGACAAGTATTTTTAAAGTTTAAAATCTTTTAAAAAGTGGCAGAATGGTATTTTATTGCATGAGCTAGTGCTCCTGACTTATTACAGGAAAAATTCAATTAAGTAAACCATGTCTATGTCATCATCCCCAATACAACATACTCCTGTGTCTGTGTGCAGAGAAAAAGATCCGGAAAGATGTAAACACACTGAGATGTTGATAGTGGTGTTGGGGTAGGGGTGAGACTGTAGATGTCTGGTTTTCTGTTATGTTTGTGTTTCCTGTAGTGTGTATTCTTTTGGAATAAGCAAAAATATAAGAAACTTCACATAGGCAACAAGAAAGCATCTTAGCTGTCAAACTGAGAAAATCCACCCAGAATTCAGTCTCCCAGATGGAGCCGTTTGCTGTCTCTTCTGTGCTCCTTGAATGCATAATGGTCTTTTGAGTACCATTATTTTCTTCATTAGGGAATGGCTAATACCATCATTGAGTTAAGCATTGCTTTATGATGGATCATGGTTCCCGATACCCCACCATTGTAAGTGCGCTGGTTATTTTCTACCAGCTCTGCCAGATCCGTTTCCCACCCTTCTCTGCCGGATTCTTGTCTCTCTGTAGGCAGAGCTTTCATCAACCATTTTCTCTGGGCTCTTTTGCCGGCTGGCTTCCAGGTAAGAGTGGCCACTGGGTGATACCAAAAATAGGTTGGAGGGTAGAAAGGAGGAAAAACCTGGGTATTTATTCTGACCTCTTCTCCATTTGGACCTCTGAGGCAAGGCAGCTTCCCCTTCACTGCTCTGCTGATTGATCTCCTCCCCTGATCCCTTCAGTCCTAGAGGTGGTAACAGCTTCTTGAGTTGCAAGAGCCTGGGTACCTTCAGGTCTCTTACCACGTCCGTGTCCTGTTACATCCCTTCACCCTACCCAAACCTAACCCAGAACTTTTGTAAATAGTCCCTTCAATAAAATCTCTTCTGCTGAGACATCTGAGTGGAAGTCGGTTCTTGTTAGGACAGACCAATCATATTAAGGAATTCTGGTGAACTCAGTACACAAATCTTTTATTTCTTAAGGGACAGGCCTAGATATTCTCAGATTTTATATCTGAGATTTGGACTATTTGCAAGGTAATTACAGAAAGATTTACAGGTTTCCTAAAGCAGGAATTTAAATGACCATGAGGCCGGTGTTGGGGGAATGTGACGCTTTGACCATTGTTCCTACTTCTCCAGTAGTTTTTGAGAAGTAACAGTCCATTGCATTTTATTGAAACCAAATAGTACAGTATAGTGGTCTTCAAACTTTTATGTTTTCAGTGGAATCTTTAAGGAAATATTCTTCTATTGCCTCCAACATATAAACTATTTGATTTTTAGGATTTAAGTTTTTACTAATCTGTAAATTATTTTGAAAGCTCTAAGTTGATTCTTCATCCCACCCCACCCCCCCAAAATATCTAGCCAATTTTCCTGACATTGTTCTTGAGCAAACATCCATTTCCCACAAATGTGTGATGGCCAATGTATACATTAAGCTGTTTTGTGCACTAGGCCATATTTCTGAACCTTCTGTTTTCTTTCTTTCATTCTTTTCTGGATTACTGTGCCAATGGAATAGCTTCTTAATAAAACAAAGTAACTGCCAAAATTCACCTTTTCAAAATATTCTAAATATTCTAAATAAATACTTTCAGATGAAATTATTGACTTTTTTCTGGTTATAAAATGAATGCATTATGAAGAAATGTTTGTGGAAACTCAAAAAATATGAAAAAATGGAAAGGAAACAAAACCCACCGCCAATACTATAACATCAGCATTTTAGAGTAGGTTTCATCTTCTCTCTGCATGCATATTTACTTTTACGAATATTACCAAACATATTGTTTTGTGAACTATTGTTTAATCATCATATATGAGTGTTTCACTGTGTCATTAATATGCTTTATATATTTTTGAAATATTATTTTTTAAATTTTTTTATTTATTTGAGAGAGAGAGGGAGCACAAGCAAGGGAAGGGCAGAGGGAGAGGAAGAAGCAGACTCCCCGCTGAGCAGAGAGCCTGATGCAGGGCTCGATCCCAGGACCCTGAGATCATGATCTGAGCTGAAGGCAGACGCTTAACTGGCTGAGCCACCCACACGCCCCTGAAATATGATTTTTAATGGCGCATTAACCAAGGTCTCTCGAATAACGGTTAGTAGTAGCAGTGGCCGCAGGCAGCTCTCACAGCCTTTCTAGACCCGGTCAGATCCTTACTCAGGTATATCAGACTAGCATGGAAAGTCACCAGCTACTCTCGCACACATCAGCATCGCAGGCCTGCCACCGCCACGACTCTCAACCAGCAATCAGCTGCTGCACTTGGCTTTGACTATCGTTCACTGGATTTTAGTGACTCACGCAGCATTTGCCATCCGTGTAGCCTCTGTCAGGCGCGTGTAAAGGTAAGTCACTTAACTCTAGGCTATCATGTGCGTAACAAATACGGAAAATGGAGGTTACCCGCACAAGGAATAAATTTGAATTGATTTAGTTGCAAAAAATTCCTAGCACCATATTGTGCAATCTCATTTCTGTGTTCCTTTTAAATCATTAACTTGTATGAATTGTTTATGCTTGTCTTAGAAAAGACCGAATGACCCTTGTGAAAACAAAGCATATCTATGTTCTCTTTTTTTTAGATTTGAGGTAGAAATCCCTAACATTTGTGATAGAATGTTACAACTTTTTGCGTTTTCCTTCAGTTACAGTGCAGATTTGCTGAAGTACATAAACTAAGGGGAATTGGATATGGTATTGAGGGCTACAAGTGGCTGAGGTATCAGAAGCAAAGGATAAATTTTTAAAACAATCACGCAGGTATATTTACAGGAGGTTTCCAATGGTGGGCGTGTAGGCTTCTGCCTAACAGAATTTTTGGGGCTTAAGTATTCATCTTTATTCTATCACTACACACACACACACACACACACACACACACACACAGTGTCTATATGTTCATAAAATGGGAATTATATGCATTCCCACTTACTTCCCACAGACATGTTGCTAGATGTAGAATAGAGTAATTGCCATAGCCTTGAAGTATATGGATCCTTAGGGTCTCAGCTCTCCTCTATCTCAGTTAACACTGGATTAAATCAAATTAAATGCTGGATTCTGAGAGCCAAGAGTTCAGGGAAGGGACACTGGAGGGCCTTCCCCTGGGCTTCATTTGAACATTCCTTAGTAAACTGCCCAGCCCAGCCCTTCTGATTAGGTGCAGAGTGTTCTGCTTTCAGGACAAAGGTTACGTGCTAGAGCACGCACAACCTTAATGAGTCATTTCCTCCAATTCTTCAACTTTCCTGGATATTTTCTTGTTTTCTTAGCTATTCAGAGAAAATCTAAAATCAACTTATTGTTGGATCCTCCATGATACTTTTGAGTTTGTATGATCATTTTATTGCATAGTTTGGTATCTCAGAATATTTACATCCAGATTGCTTATTCCTTTTGTGAACTTTGCTTTGGAATAAGTTTGCCTAGTTTTATTTTTAGAAGTGTTAACAATTTCATAATCTATATTTTGAACATCATGTGACAAGGATAATTATGACATTCATTTCCCAGGGAATAGGACAGAATTTCATAGGGAACAGGGAAGGATCTTTTAATGTCTTAGGCATTCCATAACAGAACTTTAAAAGTCTCCTTTAAAATGTCACACCCAGAATCAAGTTCTTTTCCTAAGCCGCACCCATATTATCTCCTCCATACATCATATTACCAAATCATTCTGGTAAAAAGTTAAGCCAAAAGAAGACTGGAAAGACAAGAGGAGACAAGAAATGGATTTCTCATATGCTGATTTGGACTGGGTTTTTAATTTGTGTAGTAATTTCTTTCTCTGATATTTAAATGCCTCATTATTTAGGTAATATTTGGAGACCTATGTTTGGGCAGATGGGACTGTGCTAGGACTCTTAATACCTTCCAACTGAAAAATAATCCTAGCTTTTAAAATGCCTTCCCAAATATTAAATCTGACCCTAATTGATTTTCACACCTGTTTGTATAGAATGTATCGACACTGAAAAGTTTGCTTATTGTGACTAATCTCGAGTGTCCACAAAAGAAATGCTATAAATGAAATAAAACCTTGGAAAATTAGAAAGAACATACTTTTGTCTCCTTTTCTTCTTCTTCTTCTTCTTCTTCTTCTTCTTTTTTTTTTTTTGGTAAATATATTTCACAGTTTCTTTCTTCATGCAGATTTCCCCCCTCTTTTTCCACAAGAAAAGTTAAATATATTACCTGGCAAAAACAGTCAAATTTATCTTGGAAATAATAGTTAATGCAGTTCATCAGGAGCCTCCGTAAGGACCAACGAGTTAAGTGAAACGTAGAGACAATTTCTTGACACCAAGATGAAAAGGAAGTGAACTCCCAGCCACCAGGCACTTCTCCATGCCATCTCTGGCTGCCTGTTCCCCAGCCCTTCCCGCGAGTGTGGACATACTGTCCTCAACATAATCTGGAGTCGGGGAGCAGGTCAGCATACAGCAGCAGCTGTCTCTAAGTTGTCCTGAAGTCACAAGTTAAAACTTAAAAAAAAAGAGAGAGAGAGAGAGAGAGAGAAATCTTTGATGTTACCATTTACCATCAGTCTTGGATCAGCCGCTAATTATTTCCTACTTCATCCACTCCGAATCTTAAAAACACATACCAAACATTGCTGCCTTGCCTTCTACCATCCATTTACTCTAAGCAACTCTTTTGCTCCTAAATATAGGCAAAAATTTCACAAATTTCCATTGATTTCACCACCATATCATGGGATGAGTTATTCTTGTTTTTTTGATTTAGGATTTTTTTGATTTAGGATTTGGAGGAAAGAGGCCTCAAGGAGGGTTTTTGAACATTGTAGCTGTGCGGAAGAAATACTGATAATTACAGCTTTTGTTCCTTAGCTTTTAGGGAAAGTGAATACAGTATTAAGAACATAGACAGTCTCACCAATTGAGCACAAGAACAGTATAAAAGTGACTCTGAGAAGGACTCAAGGCTTTCCTGTATGAGTGGATGGAAAAACATATTATTTTGACATTCATTTGATTTCATTTCTTCTCCCCAAAAGAGATACCAGATATTAGGGAACCTAATGTTCATCAGAAGAAAGTCTATGCATACTTTCAAACAAATTTTAACTAACTTACATTTTTGTAACTATTATTGCTACATATACATACATACAAACTGTTTTAGGGAAACCAAGAGGAGTTTAAAGGCCTTTATTGTTACAAAAGATCTTCCTGATTACACAGTTCTCTGTGGGACTTGCTAACATCACAGAATTTGTAACCCAGCTTACCAAACTTGGTAGGACAGATCACTTTACTCATTTACTCATTTGAGGAGGTAATTTTTAAATATATACTGCTAAACTGAAGTTCTCAAGACCACACCTATGTAATGTACATATTTTTGAATAATGAAGATAATTTGACATTGCATATGAGGAATATGCCAGGTATTACAAATATACAAATAGACATTATACTATTACTGTGTATCAAGTCTCTTGTTTTTTACAGTCTTTACAATGTTAGTGTTACATCAATGTGTATGTGTTATGTATGTATTTTTTTTTAAAGATTTCATTTATTTACTTGACAGAGAGAGACACAACGAGAGAGGGAACACAGGCAGAGGGGATTGGGAGAGGGAGGCCTCCTGCCGAGTGGGGAGCCCGTTGTGGAGCTCGATCCCAGGACTCTGGGACCATGACCCGAGTCAGAGGCAGCCGCTTAGTGAACTGAGCTGCCCAGGTGCCCCATTATGTATGTATTTTTAATGAGAGATACAATTTGACATGCAGTATATCATAATCAAGAAAAGTATTAAAGCTTTTTTTTTTTAATTCTCTCTTTTTTTTGTCAAATGCAGTAGTGAAAAGGGAGGAAAGAGTAGAATACGGAGTTCACTTTGTAATTTGGCTATAAACCGTCAACTGAGATAACTCACTAGCTTTGGACCAGCCATATTTATGCTTTTCTAAGAATTTTATTTGGAGAGACCATTTTATGGAAAAACATAAAGCTTTCGGGTTTTTTGTTTTGTTTTGTTTTGTTTTTTAGCCTTTCGGTCTTTTTTGATGTGGTACATTCACCACCTGGGGGTAACTCCCTAGAAATTCAGTGCATGTGGTAAAGAGAAAACTTGTCTGAAAAATATTTTGAGAATGACTTATGAAGAAAAATATGGTAAGTTTTATGCAGTATTTGTTATTTCCTTAAAACCATTTTTTTAAAAATAAGACAACTGTTCTCATGAGAAACAACAGAAAATATAAATAATTACAGAAAAGTACTGAGTCACACATATTTTCACCACTTAAGGAAAACCGCTGTTAACAGTTGGGGCAGATATTCTTGTAGAATGTTTCTGTGACATTTTTTTTTTTCTTACAAGAACCATTTTTATTTTTAAATGTTTCTATTTTATTAATGGTCCTATCTTTATCGGCTGCTCTTTGAATCATTACTCTGGGCAGGGAGATCGGTTGACGGTCTGAGAAATAAGCCGTCCTTCCCGGCCAAACCCACATGATCTTGAAAGCCGCGAACATCCCCAGTACTCAAACAGATGGTTAAACCCCATAGCCCCTTGATCTAAGGTGGCACATTCATGGGTCAGAAAAATTAAGGTTTGGCTAATCAGATTGCTCTGCTTAGTTCAGAAAACTAGAAACAGATTGGCTACTCGGCAAATACGATGAAAGCAAAAGGAATACATAAATAAATCGCTATTAAAAGCCGTATTGTAAGATGATGTCATGAAATGCAGTTGGGACCAGACAAGCCTGGGCACATCGAACCTTTGTGCAAGTCTGGCAAGTATGAAGGTGCAGAAAAGACAGAGGGCAGGCGTGGAGAACCAGACATGTTTTCTCCACCGGCTGTACTTCAAGGTGATTCTGACGGAACTAAAATTTGATGGATTATGTCGTATTTCTGCTTAAATACACTTTAAAGGTGGATTCATGAGCCCTTCGTGATCTGATCCCACCCTGCCTCTCTGGCGCCCCTATCAGGATGCCGGAGTCACAGGCTCTGTTCCATCCATGCAGCGTGTTCCCCTGTCTCAAGCAGCTGCTTCTCCTGAGAAGCCTTCTCTGGCTTCTAGATGATCACAGGTGGCCTTACTGTGGGCTTCCACAGCACCTTGTAGCCTCCAAGGCTGCAGGGCCCAGCACCTACCATTGTACCTGGATCGTAACAGGCCCTCAATGACTGGAGAAGTCTGCATGAGATTGCATGTAGCCAAGAAAAGGGAGATAGAGGGAAAAGGGCCCCTAGATGCAGTCCCATTTCTGAGATTTTTCTGATCCAGCTTCAGCCTATGTGGTCCTTGCAGTAACCGCATTGCAGTGCGTATAGGCCAGTCCTCTTCATTGGGGGGACGCAATGAGTATCACAAACATACAAAAGGCCAAGGGTAAAATTCAAAATCCTGAGCAGCTCCGGCGCACTGCAGTGCTGTGAGGACAGCCCTGGGGTTAGCCTGTGCAGGTGGTCTCAACAAGGTTCGTGCAGCCTGATGGGCATCAGGCATTTGCCTTCTGGGACACAAGCACTATTATCTTCCCTGAAAGGACTTGGTTCACTATGAACACGTGGCAGTGTGGTCTAGTGTGGACAGCTGTGGCCTGCTGGCTGGCAGGTGTCAGGTTGCTTTTCTCAATGGTGCCCATCCGGGGTTCTTGGGGCCAGATTGCCCAGATTCGCTGACATGGGCCGTGGGTATTTATGATTGGTTTAGAAGTATTTCAATGTCCTAACAATCACATGGCTATACTGATATTTATTTACTGAATATTAGCCTTGAAGAGGGCTTATTTAACTTGCACTGGGCCGTGAGCAAGAGGAAAGGGAAGGCATCTAGATTGCCTTACTCCTTACTTACTTACACCTTGGGTGTCTCCAAAACTCTGGGGTCTATGAGGCCACTCATCCTGCCTATAGTTCAAGGGAAAAAATGGTAACTACCTTACGAGAACTGTTCTTGGGTCACAGGCTCTACTGTATCTCATACTGTTCACCTTGTTACATGTCAGAGAGCATGCTGATACCCTTTGGGCATCAATAAATTGAGATCAACATTATTATTGGATCAAGATCTGTTTTCTGCCCTGCTTGTTAGTAATAGCTGAGCAATGCTTTGCTTCTTGGCCTCCAATTGTGTGACTCAATTCCTTTTGTTTGGGAAGACACCTGAGACTCTGTGCAGGTGATCTATGCTTTAGGCATCCTGCGGTCGGTGCTGGCCAAAGGGGTACACTGAGACAACCACACTTACACAGCTTTGGGTTGGGATCAGTGATATGGTTCTAGGTCAGGGGCTTGGCAAAAAACAAAAACGAAACAAAAATAGCATTGGCTCAAAACACTCTTCCCACAAAAGGCCACTTTTCAAAGCTTTGGGAGGTTCAGCAATGAAAAGGTGAAATGAGTGGGTGTTAGTATTTTTCCACGAGGTCTGGTAGGGATAGAGGTTGAGCCTTAAAACCTTCCTACCTAGCTCATTGGCAATGAAGTAGGGTAGATCTGACCCAACAGCACTGCCTCCGCCTGGTTAGAGTTCGGAAAAGGCACAGCTGCAGAGGCCATTGTAGAAGTGGGCTATTGGGACAGTCCGAATAAGCAGCTCATTTCTGGCATTGGAAGAGATCTTTTCTAGTGGGGGAGTTCAGGGGTGAGGGGTGGGGTTTGGCCGTCTGAGGGACCTCAACCCTACAGTGGTGACCTTTTGGCAAGCTTTTGAGAACCTTTCCTAGATGACCAATCATTGATTTCTAACAGGAAAAAGTAGGAGGGGTCATGTCCCTGCCGTTCGGTCCTGGTGTTGGCTTCTGGATAATCTTTCACATGTTGTGAGTACTTAATTCATCTGCGAGGAGCATCTGTGTTTTGATAAATAAATTTTACAACCTTATTTTCCCATAACAGTGCCAGGTTTACACTGATCAAAATACACACAGAGTTATTTGTTTCCAAAATTGCTTTCCTAATTAGTTAATTAGTGTATCAGATTTGTATGGCCGTTTATCATGTTCCCAACAGTAGGTTTTTTGAAGAATTCAGACAACCTAGAAGATACAGTTTCTATCCTGAAGGAATGTATAATTTGAGAGAAATAATTAGCATTCAACAAATAAGTAAGCAAGAAATGAGTGATCATCTATGATGCTGACTAGAAGTATAACTCAAATTCAGAAAAAAAAAAAAAAAAGCCCAGTTCAGGTTACAATAAGAGACTATCGCAGGAAATAAGACTTAAGACAGGTCTTCAGGATGGAAAACTTTTAGAAGAGGATAAAAGAACAGCTTTCCTGGCCTGTGGAATCACATGAGCCCAGGCACAGAGGCAGCAAATCAACACTATGGCCTTGGGGACATCCAGAAGAGATTATGACAGGAATGAAGAGGGCAGGTTACACAGGAAATGAATTTGGATAGTTAAGGCAGATTCTTGTTTCTGTTGCCTCAAAAGTCAGTCAGTTTGAACTCAATGTTATAGACCATCACTGTTCACTAATAATGCCACACATGTAATTGAAAACTTTTTATGCCACACTAAAAAAGTAGAAAGAAACAGGTGAAGTTCATTTTAATAATATATTTTCCCTAATCCAATATGTCTGGAATATTACCATTTTGTCATGTAACCAATATTAAAAATGTTTTATACCCCTCCAGTTACTAAATTTAAATCAAGGAAAAATCGAGTTCCTCAGTAGCATGGACCACAGTTCAAGTGTTCAGTAGCCACATGTGTCTAGAGACTACACAGCTAGAGACTACAGCTAGAGACAATTAGACTACACAGCTAGAGACAATTGTGAGATGACTTAGCAGCTGAAACATGGTACAGGAAGGATTTGTTGTCAGTGAAATGCACAGTGAATTGAAGGGTGTGATGCTTGTGGGAGAAGAGAGAAGTTAGATCTGAATGTTTCACATGGGTACCAGAACGGTGGCACTGGGGCATTAAGAGGATAGGGCAAATCTGAGAGATGCTTCTAAGAAATAGCTGATGACTGGCTGGGAATGAGAAGAGAAAATACAAATTCAAGAGCAGTAACCAGCTCACAAACAGGTCTCGATGAGCCCAGCTGCCTAGTATTCTCGCCCTGCTGCAGTCCCCTCCCCCACTGCTCCAGGTGTGGTATGTGTGACCAGCAGAACGAGGAGGTAGTGATGGTAGGTCACTTCCAAGATTGGGTTATGAAAGATACTATGGCTTCTCTTGAGTGGTTCTCTCTCTTGGATCACACACTCTGTAGACACAGAACCACTATGTGACAGCTCCGTGGAGAGGACCACGTGGCAAGGAGCTGAAGCTTGCCAACGAGCTCATGAGTGAGTCTGGAAAGGGGTCCTCCTGTCCGGTTGAGCGTTCAGATGACTGCAGTCCCACCAGGACTGCAACCTCAGGAGAGACTCAGCCACAACCACTTCTCAGCTTCTCTCTGATTCCCACGTTTCCGAGTCTGAAAGAGATAATGAATGTTTGTTATTTTAAGTTGCTGAATCTTGGGGCAATTTGTAACAGCATTAGATGATGACTACGTCAAACAACAATAAAAAGATAACCTCATTTAAAATAGGCAAAAGAATTGAATAGCCACTTTGCCAAAGCAGATAATGAACACAAAAAAAGATGCTCAATATTATTAGACACCAGGGAAATGCAAATTAAAACCACAGTGAGCTAACACATACACCAGCAGGCTAAGATTAAAGACGGACAGCACAAAAAGTTGATGAGGATGTGGAGCAACCAGAATTCTTTGATTTTAAAACTGTGATATGGTTCACATACCATACAGTTCACCCATTTAAAGTACACAATTCAATGGTTTTTAGTATAGAGCAACCATCACCAGAATACATTTTAAAATATTTGTATTACTCCAGAAGGAAACCCAGTACCTCCTAGCTGGCATCCTCCTGCTGTTGTACCGCCCCTTCTAAACCCTAGTCTACTTTCTGTCTCTCTGCATCTGCTTATTCCGGACACTCATATTAACGAATTTGTGATCATTTGTCCTTGGTTCCTTTCACTTAGCACAGCGTTTTCAGGGTTCATCTGTGCTGTAGCACATCATGACCTGAGCTGAAGGCAGATGTTAACCGACGGAGCCACCCAGGTGCCCCAGATATATTACTTTTTAAAAATCGAGCAGTTGATACACATTTGAATTATTTCCACTCTTTGGTTATTATGAGTAGCTGTAAACACTTGTGTGGCACACTTTCGTTTCCTTTGGGTATATTCATAGGAGTGAGATTACTAGGCCAAAGGTCACTCTATATTTAACCAATTGAGGGATTGCCAGATTTTTTTACAAAATGGCCATAAAATTTTATATTCCCACTGATCATGTATGAAGACTCTCATTTTTCTACATCTTCCCCAACACTTGTTATTTTCTGTCTTTTTGATTATAACAATTTTAGTGGGTATGAAGTCATTATCTCATTATGGTTTTGATTTATACTTCCTTGTTGGCTAATCATGTTGAGAATCTTTTCATATGATTATTGATCACTGGTAGATCTTCTTTGGAGAACTGCCTATTCAGATTCATTGCTCACTTTGGAATGATTTTTTAAATTATTATTAAGTTGTAACAGTTCTTTATATATTCTAGCTACAAAATCTGTATTAAATGTATCATTTGGATTTTTTTTTTTCCTATTCTGTGGGCTGTCTGCAACTAGAATTCTTAGTCCAAAATGATATGAACACTTTTGAAAAACATCTTGGATTACGTAATTTGCTTAAGGTCACAAAACTATTAGCATGCTAGGGACAGAACGTGACTGACTACATAATCTGTAGACCCGCCTATAGCGAAAAGAAAATGTGAGACATCTTGTTAAAAAACTGTTAAAAGTAGGACATTAAACTAAGACAGGGCCTTTCTAAGCATGGGGCTTTGTGAGGTGCAGGTCGCAGGAACATGAGGCTTCAGGAACACGGAAGGTTTGAATGTTGGGTTAACAGGAAAGCTCATGCTTTCCAATAAACCATACTGGGTTGAATGATCTGTTCATTTTTGGGGCACATTGAATGAGAAATGATGGCCATGTCAGATGCTGATATCAGATATTGATGTTCCAGAGCAGGTTAAAAACGGAATTACAGGTCAGGAGTTCCTTCTGTGAAGCCCGTGTGTCTTCTGCTCAGTGGGCATTTGGTAATTATATTTGACCTAAGTGAGAAAAATAATTTTTCATAAAGTCTTGATAGTATCTTCTTAAATGTTAACTAGCTAAGACTAATTCCTTTAACTTTCCTCCCTCTGAAATTCTTCACTGAATTCCTTTTTTTCTGACTAACGTGTCAATACTTATGTGGTGATGAAATGTTTGGGGCTGGACATCTGGGTGTATCTGGATACATAGAAACATTCTTCTGAATCGACTTAACTGAATCCTAATGGATAAGGTAAACTTTGATTTCATTTAAGAGTAAGCTACTTTCTGAATATAATTATGCTTTCGCTGATAACAGTAAGTTTCAGTTTTGTTGGTAAAGATGTGTCTATCACCTCTTAATAAGACAAATTTTTGTCTGCCGTTGAGGAAGACTGGGGATCTATAGCTTCGCCAAAAAACTTGACATGTGCCAGTCCTAATGTTAAAACTTCTGCTTGGTGAGGCTGGGATTTCATAAACTACACCAGGATCCTATTATCAAGTGTGTATTTCATCTGATTCTCAAAGAAGAGAATACTAAATTTTTATTTTTCGTTAAAAAAAATCTTAAAATTCAAGCAGTCTTTCATGCCAATGCCTGCTCGTCGGGTCTAGCCCAACAGAGCCTCTAGGGAACAAAAAATATATATTTTTTCTTTTTTAAAGATTTATTTATTTGATAGAGGGGTGAGGGGCAGAGAGACTCTCCAGAGCACCCCCCCCCCCCCCCCCACTGAGAGGTGAGCCCAACATGGGGCTGGAACCCTGATCCTGAGATGCCGATCGCAGCCAAAGCCTAGCAGAGTCCCATGTGTAACGCACCAGGCAACCAGGGGCCCCAGCCTGGAGCTACCTCTTTCCTCCCAGTCCTCCAGGCTCGGATCCAGGCCGCTCCTTCCGCCCGGCCCCACCCGGCCTCCGCCTTCGCCAAAGCCCCGCCCCCTAACCAAGCCCCACCTCCATCCTCTTCCCCCGCCCTCCCCCCATTTCCGCCCGCAGCTGTTCTCGCCCCGCCCCTCTGCGTCGCGCCGCCGGCGAGGGGGCGGGGCGGAAAGCCCGTCGTGGGCCTC
This sequence comes from Mustela nigripes, assembly GCF_022355385.1. Taxonomy (NCBI): domain Eukaryota; kingdom Metazoa; phylum Chordata; class Mammalia; order Carnivora; family Mustelidae; genus Mustela; species Mustela nigripes. The sequence goes on along the minus strand of NC_081559.1, from coordinate 3,076,070 downwards.
TCTGGCCGCCTGGAGGACCTGTCCTCTGTGTCCCGCGGCGCAGGGCGGAGCCGGGCGGCGGTGGGCGGGTCTGATGGGAGACCACGCGAGATCGCGAGATCCCGCGGGGCAACGCCCCCTGGCACCTTCCCGCGCGCGGGTTCCTGAGCCATGGGGTCGCCGACGTGGAGGCTCGTGTCCGGGTGAGCGAGCAGCGGCCTAGCGCGGGCTCCCGGGCTGTCGCCGAGGGACAGAGGGTCGCGCGCCGCGGGGGACGGCCCGGCCTCGGAGTCCCCGGCGGCCGTCGGGGGCACGACTCGGACCCGAGCGCACGCCCCGCCGCGCCCCGCCCCTTCCTTCACGGCGCGGTGCGGTGCGGTGCGGCGTGCGGGGCTGCGGCGTGGGGGCCGCCGGCGTGGGGGCCGCGGGGCTGCGGCGTGCGGGGCGTGCGCGGCCGGTTCTGGGCGGCCCCGAGGCGCGCGTCTGCCGGCCGCCGGCGCTGGTCCGGGCGCGGGGCTTCTCCGGCGGCGGCCCCGGGGCGGTGTGCGCGGAGGTCGGGCGCCTGCGCCGCGGGGACACCGCTGAGCCGCCTCGGACGCCTGCGGAACCCTGTGTCCCCGCGCGCTCTGGCCCTGCCCCGTGGGCTCCACTCGTTCGTGCGTGCCGCGGCCCTGCAGCTCCGGCGTCCTGGGGAGCGCCCCAGGTCAAGACAGCTCTCGGGTTCTCTGGTCGCGTCTGTCCGGGGCGCGAGTCCCGCCGCCTGCACGGGTCGTCCGCTGCGGGTTCGCACCCGAGTGTGACCCGCACGCGCCGGGGCTCGCGGCGTCCGGGAGCTGTTCGCGGTGTTTGACGTTCTCGGACTTCTCCCGCGCGCAGCCTCCGCCTGGGACCCTTCCTGCGGATCCCGATTCCCAGCCGACCCTCTGGCAGCAGCCTGACTCTGCACCCCCGAGTCGGGTCGCTTCTGCCCGTGCCTGCGGCCGTCCTGCTGAAGGTCACTTCACGGCCCGCCGCCCCTTTGCTGAGAAGTTCGCAGAGGTGTCCGCCTCCCGATGGAATCCATAAGAACTCCCTAGTCCTGCTTCCAACCCTCGGCCCGACGTGGCTTCATGGATTCTGCACCGCTTAGGGTTATAGTCTAGCTTCCGGGAGTTCTAGACCCTGCCCGGGCCCTGGAGCCCACCTGGCTGCTTGCTACTGTTTCTCATGAAGACTTTTGAAGTCCCAAAAGAAAGCAGACGAGAAACCAGTACTTAAACAAAGGTAATACTTAGTTGCAAACTCCGATAAGTGTCCTGAAGGGAAGATACAGGTATGAGGGAGATTTGGAAGTGAAGGGGGGGCTCTTCCAAGAGGTCCATCTTTCCGGTGGCCCAGAGTCCTCCCGGCTTTGGGCATCGGCATTGTTCCGGCGCTTGCTCCTGGAGCTGCCTCCTCGTCTTCTACATTGTTGTTTCCCCAGGCTCAGTATTAGATTCTCTTACATTTTGTTCTGGGTTAGGAGTCACGGACCCGAAGGCAGAGGCTAGGAAGGAAGCATTGAGTAATGCTGGCTAGACCTCAGCAGGGTGGGGCCTAGTACGGAACCGGTGAGTTAGAGAAAGTCTCTGTCGCAGGAGGCTGGCTTCTCATCCCGGCAGGCCCTGTTGCCATTGTAGAATGGAGACCCAAGCTTTCTGTAACTATTTTTTCTGGGAAACTGAATTTTTTGGTGAATCTCTTGATCTTAAATGTCTAGTTTTAAAACACTGCTGACCAGACAAAGCACATTAGTAGACCCGGGCAGCGTTCAGGCCACTGGTTTTCAGCGACAGCTGTCTCATTCCTCAAGGACGGGTGAGACGTGCTTACACCTCAGCGGTTATCTTTTTTTTTTTTTTTTTTTTTTAAGATTTTATTTGACAGACAGAGATCACAAGCAGGCAGAGAGGCAGGCAGAGAGAGAGGAGGAAGCAGGCTCCCCGCCGAGCAGAAAGCCCGATGTGGGGCTGGATCCCAAGACCCTGAGATCATGACCTGAGCCGAAGGCAGAGGCTTAGCCCTCTGAGCCACCCAGGCGCCCCCAGCGGTTATCTTTGAGCCTGACTTTGTGACCTAGCTTCGGTTCTGACGTCTCTTTCAAACTCCGGTCTCTCCACTTGCTGTTGAATGTTTCCGTTTATGTCAATACAGTCTCAAGAAACTGAACATGGACTTCATATTTCATTCTACAGACCAGCTCGTTTCCTGGCCAGCCTTTTCAGTACCTGTAGTCTCTTAGCTATCCAAGCTTGACCTCTTATAATTGTTTTTAGCGAGTTTTTTTTCCTTTCCGTTGAGTTTGAACTTCATAATATCTCCTAAGAAATCATTCCTGTGTTTCTACAGCTGCTGTTCATCAGTTCATGCCTGAATTTCTTGGTCTTGGGCTTGATTTTCTGTTCTATTCACCTTCTACCTTGCCTACTTCAGCTATAATCTTCATTAAGCACTATTTTTAAAAAAAGATTTTATTTATTTATTTGACAGAGATCACAAGCAGGCAGAGAGGCAGGCAGAGAGAGAAGGAAGCGGGCTTCGTGCTGAACAGAGAGCCCGATGCAGGGCTCTATCCCAGGACCCTGAGACCATGACCTGAGCCGAAGGCAGAGGCTTAAGCCACTGACCCACCCAGGCACCCCAAGCACTATTTTCATTATTTCATCTTAAACAGTTCCATGAAGAGTTTAATTTTGTAAACTCATGTGTGATTTATTGAGTAATTTGCGGAAATCTCCTAAATCCTAGTGTTCTCATCCTTCTAAGACAGTTGTTTCTAACTTCAGCATGTATCAGAATCACCTGGAGGGTTTGTTAAGCACAGATTTTTGGGCTCACCCCGAAGTTTTGAATTCAGTAGGTCTGGGGTGGGGCTGACAATTTGCATTTCTGACTTGTGCCCCTGGGATGCTGATGGTGCTGGTCCAGGTGCCACACTTTGAGAACAGCTGCTCCCAGCAGGCAAGTTGAGCACCACCTGGAGGAAGGAAGTCTGATAAAGTGATTTAGTAAATTAGTAGTAGTAGCATGTCCTCTTCATGTCCACCAGATGGCAGTGCTGGAGCCACCAGGAGCGAAAGAGAAGCCCTTCAATTCAGAATTATTTGGGACTGAATAGTCAAATACCTTTTTGAGATGTTAATACCAGATTTTAGATAACGGTTGAGTAGAAATTGGAACAAGTAAAATTAATGTGATTATATGGAGTCTGGTAAGGAACATGCTTATATTTAGGTTTTTCTGTTTTGTAGCAATTGGTCCAGAGCTTTTGGGATCTTTAAAATTCTGTTCACAGTGCTGTGCACTTGCACTTTGTAGGTGTACATTAACTTTCTTTGAATGAGCTGCAATTCTGTCTCATGAGTGAAACTAGAACTTGAAGCTAGGTTTGGGTTCTCTGTGCCACAGGTGGTGCTTAAACTGCTGATAAGACATTGAACTGGCATTTGGGTACTGGTCTGATTAAGGAGTTCAGAGTTATTCTGGATCTAAAGAAATTAGTGCTTACATTTTTCTTTCTTAATTCAGTTTTATCTTTTTGGAAGTTTTTAAGTTCAAAAAAATTTTAAAAATGGTACTTCAGGGGGAGCTTGGGTGGCTCAGTGAGTTAAGCCTCTGCCTTCAGCTCAGGTCATGATCTCAGGGTCCTGGGATCGAGCCCCACATTGGGTTCTCTGCTCAGCGGGGAGCCTGTTTCCCCTCCCCATTCCACTCCCCACCTGCCTCTCTGCCTACTTGTGATCCCTCTCTGTCAAATAAATAAAAAAATAAAATCTTTTTAAAAAAAGATGGTGCTTGAGGGTAAATATTGTTCACATTTTAAAAGCCTATATGAAATCCCTATTTAGAGAATACCCCTAAATAAGCTAGTATTTGTCACTTCAGTTTAATTTTTTCATAAAATACTGATTAAAAAAAATTTTTTTTTTAATTATTTTATTTATTTGACAGACAGAGATCACCAGTAGAGGCAGGCAGAGAGAGGGGGGAAGCAGGCTCCGGGCTGAGCAGGGAGCCTGATGTGGGGCTCGATCCCAGGACCCTGGGATCATGACCCGAGCCAAAGGCAGAGGCCCAACCGACTGAGCCACCCAGGTGCCCCTAAAATACTGATTTTTTAAAAAATAATTTATTTATTGGACAGAGAGAGAGAGATCACAAGTAGGCAGAGAGAGAGAGGAGGAAGCAGGCTCCCCGCTGAGCAGAGAGCCCAATGTGGGACTCGATCCCAGGACCCTGAGATCATGACCCGAGCCGAAGGCAGCGGCTTCACCCACTGAGCCACCCAGGGGCCCCTAAAATACTGATTTTAATGGCAACTTTTTTGAATCATTTGGGGAAGCTTCCAACAAATGCTTATTTGTGCCTGTGCCCCACCCCCAGAGTTTGATTTAATTGGTCTTGGGTATGAACTGGGCTTTGGAATGTTTTACCGGAGTTTCCAGTTGATTCTAATGTGCAGACAAGTTGTGGAATTACTGGGCTAGAATAAGTATGTTACTTGTGGTAAGACAAGTTCAAAATATGCTAGTCTAGAAATGTGAAGTGACAGATTTAAACAAGTTAGTGTTTTTCCTTTTAGGGGGGATAGTAGTATTCAATTTAAAGGTAACATAAGAAGGTAAAAAGAATTCTGGAGAGATGTATTACAAATATTTTCATAAATTCAGTCACTTAAAATGTGGTTACAATGGTGACAGTGGGAATATTACGTTTTTTGTTTTGTTTTTAAAGATTTTATTTATTTATTTGACCGAGAGAGAGATCACAAGCAGGCAGAGACGCAGGCAGAGAGGAGGAAGCAGGCTCCCTGCTGAGCAGAGAGCCCAATGCAGGGATCGATCCCAGGACCCTGAGATCATGACCTGAGCCGAAGGCAGAGGCTTTAACCCACTGAGCCACCCAGGCGCCCTATATTGGTTTTTTTTAGTGCCTCAGCTAAACAGTTGCCCCTCAGATCTCAAAGTATCCTTGAAAAATTAATGCCTTGGTGATTTATAATTTCCCTCAGGTAGTATATGTATCAAACCCCATGCACAGTCCTTAATCAGGCTGCTGCTACAGATTTCCACCTTTGACCTTATTTCAAAAATCTTAAATTTCACTTCTTGATCCCACCTGGGATGGAGCCCAGAGCATCAAGCTTCCTGCTCAGTGGCGAGCTTGTTTCTCCCTCTCCTGCTGCCCCTGCTTGTGCTCTCATGCACTCTTTCTGTCGAAGAAATAAAATCTTAAAAAAGCTTAAAGCATAAAAACACAATTTGATGAATTTTCACAAACCAAACCTATCCATTTTGCTGGCACCTGGATCAAGAAAAGAAGATAATACAATGGGGCCCCTGGGTGGCTCAGTGGGTTTAAACCTCTGCTTTCGGCTCAGGTCATGACCTCAGGGTCTTGGGTTCGAGCCTCCAATTGGGCTCTCTGCTCAGCGGGGAGCCTGCTTCCTCCTCTCTCTCTGCCTGCCTCTCTGCCTGCTTGTGATCTCTGTCTGTCAAATAAATAAATAAAAATCTTCAGAAAAAAAAAAAGTACGAGCATCTCAGAGGCCTTCCTCATGTTCCTTCTAGTCACTGCTTTTACTTATTTAATTGTAGTGTTTACGAAGTACTGAAAAGTGCTCTTCTGAAGTCTGTAGCTCAGTTTTTGTACATATGTATTCAGTCCTGTAACCATCATCTGGATAGAGGTAATTTTTACCACTCCAGATTTCCTCCTGCCCCTTCCCAGCTTCCCCCACCTTCTACCATTTTGACTTCTGTTCTTACAAATCACTTTTGCCAAGCTGTGTCCTAAGCTTTGTATGCCTAGCCAAACACTTTTGAAACAAACTTAGAGGTGCTACGTTTATTTTATAGTTTGCTTTCTTTTTGTAATTTCTATCATGACTATTTTCCGTAAGTATTATTTAAATATGTTTAAATAAACATTTTTGTTGGGTTTGTAATGGTTTTGTATAGATGACCGTTAATAAAAGGTCACTAGAGGTGACTGGACCAAGTTGCTGCCTGCAGCCTTTGCCTCCCCACCGCCAACCCCAAGGTCAGTAAAAAGGAACTCACCTTTAACCTCAGTGGAGCCCATCACCGCAGAAAAAGAACAGCAAGGAGCAGTGGAATATATTAATGATGTACAGAATGCAGTGGACTTGAACAAGCCAATGAGATTTTGAAAGCAGAACAGACGTATAACTCTGCTGACTACCTTTTTTTTTTTTTTTTTTTTTTTTTTCAAGAAGACGTTGGAATTGATTTCCTAGATCCTACATTTTTGGGTTATGTCACTTATCCACCAGTGTCTGCAGTGCACTATTTGACAGGAGTTGAAGTGACAGAATTCTAAGATATTAAATCAGGTTACAGAATAGATCTTTATTTTGATAGAAAACCTTACTTTGAAAGTAAAGCTCTTTCCCAAGAATTTCATCCAAATCAGAGTGGTGATCCGTCTTCAAAGTCCACTGGAATCAAATGGAATTCTAGAAAGGATTTGACAGAGTGGTAAAGTTAGATGCAGAGTAAAGTCAGCAGGAAGAGAGAGCATGAGTTTACTCTGGTTTACTGATTTTTTTTTTTTTTTTTTAGATTTTGGTTTTATTTATTTGAGAGAGCGCATGAGAGGGGAAAGGTCAGAGGGAGAAGCAGGCTCCCCAGTGAGCAGGGAGTCCGTTGTGGGACTCGATCCCAGGACTCCAGGGTCATGCCCTTAGGTGAAGGCAGTCCTGTAACCAACTGAGCCACCTAGGCGCCCCTTGAGGATCTGATGGGGGTGCAGGTGAGTTCAGGGAAGGTCATCAGAGATGGTATTTGGCCTAATCTGTTATAGTGCTGCTTGGTTCTTGACAAATGATGAAGGGGGTGAAGGTGATGATGAGTTGGAGGAGGGAGAGGAGGAAGACGTAGAAATGACTGATGGAACTCTAGTGGAGTCTAACCTTCTAAAGTTTTCTCCAGGCCCTGGGAGCAATTGCAGTCTTCCCACCTCCCCCACCTCGTGTTCAGCTGCCTTTTTTTTTTTTTTTTTTTTGAAGTCCTTTCTCCTTTATATCATGGTTTCCAATTTGTCTTGGGGGGACATACCTTGAACAGAATGAAGGGGAAAAGAATCTCTACCCATTTTTGTTTCAGATTCACTTTTTTCCTAATACCTTTCAGAAGAGGCTAAAACAAAAGGAAATGTGGTGTTTATGACTGAGATATTGTATTCTACATTTGTTTCAGGTTTAATTCATTGAACAGGACTAATGTCATACTGCAGCATTTGGTAAGTTTGCATTTTGTTTTGTTGGCATTGTTAGATTATGATGTGTAATGTAAAATGTCATCATTAGGGAAGTAGAGGAATATTGGCAGATTTTGTTGTCCTTCATGCGCCCTGGTTCCCAATTTTATAGTGTCAAGGCTTGACACATAACTAGGAGATGGTATAAGGTTATGCATAAGAGCATGGACCTTCAAGTCAGAATGCTTGGGTTTACGTAATGGGTCTACTACTTAATCTTTGGTAGGTTACCTCATCTCTCTCAACTTCTTCTTAGACATTATAAGGTGGATATAATAATACCTATCTTAGAGTGCTTATGAATAATAAATACTTCATTTAAAAATCTAGTGCTTGGCGTGTAATCATTTCATACCTGCTAGCTACAGTTGTACTTAAAATAGTCTTCCGGAGCTTAGATGCCTTGGGTACCCTTTCAGAGATACTTTTAGTTTACCATTTTAGGAGGAAGAAACAATTTTTATTCATTTTTGTTTCTCTGTGCTATGGACTGAGTCTTTGTACCATCCCAGAATTCATATGTTGAAATCTAATACCCAATGCGATGGTATTTGGCGGTGGGGCCTTTAGGAGATGATTAGGTCATGAGGGTGCTGTTCTCATGAATGGGGTCAGTGACTCTATAAGAGACACCCCGGAGAGCTTCCTCACCTGTTTTGCCTGATGAGGAGGATGCAGTGAGAAGACAGCCTTCTGTGAACCAGAAAGAGGGACTTCATGAGGCACTGAATTAGCAGGTCCCTTGATTTTGGACTTACCAGCCTTTAGAATTGTGAGACGTGTTGTGCTGAGCCCTCCAGTCTGTGATATTTTTCTTAAAGCAATGCAGACGGACCAAGTACTCTCGTATAGTCTGACAGGCGCCTTGCACATAAAAATAAGCACTTACTGTAGGTCACGTCCTCTTCCAAGCACTTGGTGAGTACTGCTCAGTTGGTTCTCTTTGTGGTCCTATAGAGTCGGCACTACAGCTCTTTTATCTGCAATTCTGAAACCTCAGAATCAAAGGTTTGTGGTTAGTTTGTGATAAGTGCATTTTGTGACAAAAATCGGACTTGAACGTCCTTGAGGCTCTTTTGTCTTTCTTCTAACAAGTGCAGATGTTCACAGTTGATGCAGAAGTGTTAAAGCGTTTTATCGCAGTGTGCTGACCAGGTTCCACTTGGGATTTTTTATTTTCTTTAATACATATTGTGTTACCTTTCCAAAATCTAGAAAATTTTCTGGATTTCAAAACACATCCGGACCCAAGGGTTTTTGGTTAAGGGATTATGGCCTTACCCCTATTTAATGGGTTTGAAGTGGAGGGATGAGAGGCTGTGTAATATACCTCCGTGTCATCAGCTGGTAAATAGAGTGGGATTTGAGTCAAGTCTGGCTCCGTCGACTTCCCTGCTGCGCTCCCTTGCAGCTGACGTAGAGTGGGTGTTGGGTACCGATCGCAGAATGCGTCTCAGGCCTGAGTGGAGACGAGCAACTAAAGACTGGAGTCCCCCTTCCTACCCTTGATATTTTAGTACGTAGGCATAGGAACTGAGGAGCTTCCTGGAAAGAGGACATAAAACATGCTGCTGATTCACATTTACACGTCAGCCCCCAGGTAGAGGAGAACGGTAAGACGGAATCCAGTTCACCTGGACTGTGGTTACCTAAGGCACAAACTGCACCCAAGGAAGGGAGGTAAACCGAACTTCTTCAGGGCCTGAGGGCTGAATTGTCTTGGTCCCAGTGTTGGCTTTTAGATGCCCTTCAGAAGTAGGCTGTTTCCCACGCAGTCCTTCTGTGGCCCTAATGTTTGAGTCTGTAGGCTCCAAGAGTCTGTTTTCTGGTGCACGGTATGCTTGTTCTAGGTGGCAAGAATGGTGACATAGGAGAATGGAGGTTACATTCAGGGCTTTCTGAGTGTCTGTTATACGGAGTGCGAAGCAGTGATGGGTGTGGAGAGTTTACCCAGGATCGGATGTGGAGAGACTCTGTGGATGTTTTTGAAGTTGATAAGGAGTCATAGACCATTTCTGAATGACAGGGACAAGATTGAAATTGTGTTTTAGCAAAATTGCTCTGATGGCAGTGTGAAGGATAGACTGTCAGGCAGAGGTTCTGGAGATCTGCCAGGAAGGAAGATTGTGGTGATCCTGCGTGGTTACAATATGGGAATTGAACAGGGTGAATAGATAAGAGAGTCATTTTGGAAATGGATTCTCTGGTACTTGGTAACTGCCTCAGATTGTTGGCAGAGAGGGGAACAAGTAGGAATCAGGGAGAGCACCAACATCTTGAGCTTTGTTGACTGAGAACATGGTGATGCCTTAACCTGTTGTAGGGAACAGAGGAGGAGAGAGATTTGTTGGGGAGAAATATGTTGGTAAATTTGGTTTTTACCAAATTGATCATGGGGCACATGTCGTTGCTCCTGTTATCCTAGTAGGCAATTGGAAATAGGGGCGTGGGCTTCTGGAGAAGTAAAGATACAGATGAAGGTTTGAGCCAGGCGCTTAGAGATCATAATTGAAGATGTAAAGGAGAAGGTATCACAGAAGGCGAGAGAATAGAGTATTGCCATGTGGAAGAATTGACCAACCCAGTTTGAAGTCAGGAAGGATTGAGTGAAGCTTGAGTAGTCCGCATTTATGAAATGCTGTTTGGTGCTAAGAATCTTGCTTATATTGTGCTTGGTGTCTTATTTGGGTTACAGTAATTTAAATTCAGTGGCATTCAACATTAGCTGGAAATTGATGAAAATCTTAGGAGTGGGAAGGCTATGTGATGGGGATAAAGAGGAAAGTCAGATGTCAAAAAAAATCATGTTCTGCTTCAGGTAGGATATTTTCTTGGGTGTCTCTTTGGTTGCAACCTGGTTTGATGGCAGCGGATGTTACATATAATGAAAGATCTAAGATTGGGATTTGGGTATCGACAGTGCAACTTGCTCTAGGCTTATGTCACAGCAGGACTGCATCACTAGAATGATGAATTGCTCATTCAGCTTATTAAACATTTTTGGGATGCCTCCTATGTACCAGGTACTGGTTTTTCCTCAGAGGAAAGTTTTCATTTCTCACAATGTTTATGAAGGCTCTGAAGTGTTTTCCAAAATGTAGCCTGCAAGGAGCACCTGGGTGGCTCAGTGGGTTAAGCCTCTGCCTTTGGCTCAGGTCATGATTTCGGGGTCCTGGGATCGAGTCCCACATCGGGCTCCCTGGTTGGTGGGGAGCCTGCTTCCCCCTCTCTCTCTGCCTGCCTCTCTGCCTGCTTGTGATTCTCTCTCTGTCAAATAAATAAAATCTCTAACCCCCCCCACACAAAATAAAAAAAAAAAATGTAGTCTGCAAAATACAAGTTCCAAGAGGTAAATATTCCATGAAAAAAAAAGTTTAATCATGTAAGAAAACTGCTCATTGTATTTTAAATGTTTACATTTAATATTTGCATATTAAATACAAAAAATGTAGCAATGAAACTTACTTTACATTGGTTTAAGTTTCCCCCACACTGATTTGACCGTGGGCCATTTATCCTCCTCATCCTTTTGTACACTTGGGGGAATGTTGCTACTATGGATTTTGCCAGCGTAGATATTCCAAAGTTGGGTGTGTTTTGGGGATTTTATTTTGGCAGACTTCATGCTTTCAGTTCAGCACAGCTGTGTGTTGATGGTGTTCATATATTTTAGCGAGTTTCCTTCATTTCTCTCTTGAATAGATGTAAATAATGGGTCACTCAGTCTTTACAGGAGTGGAGAAAGTTCTGGGTGAGGGGGATGAAGTGGGTGAGATGATATCATTTGAAGAAGGTAATTGGGACAGTCAGATTAGGAGCTGTAATGGTTAGAGCTTCTGTTCTAGAATGAGAGAAACCTGGTCCTGCCCCAGACCTGTGTGATTCCAGGTAAGTGATCTAACTTCTCTGGGCCTTAGTCTCCTTATCTGTGGAAAGGGGTTCCTGGTATATAATTCATTAGGGGGGATTTTGAGGATTATGTGAAGTGTTTAGTCAAGGGGTTAGCATTGTGTTCATAGAAAACTTTTAAAAAGCAAAGTAGGGGGTGCCTGGGTGGCTCAGTGGGTTAAGCAGCTGCCTTCAGCTCAGGTCATGATCTCAGGGTCTTGGGATCGAGTCCTGCATCGGACTCTCTGCTCAGCAGGGAGCCTGCTTCCTCCCTCTCTCTCTGCTCTCTCTCTGCCTACTTGTGATCTCTTTCTGTCAAATAAATAGATAAGATCTTTAAAAATAAATAAATAAAAAATAAAAAGCAAATTAAAAATCAACAGATTTGCTCGTTGGCTAAGAAAATATTTGTAAATAAAAGTAAATATGGGGGCGCCTGGGTGGCTCAGAGCGTTAAGCATCTGCCTTCGGCTCAGGTCATGATCTCAGGGTCCTGGGATCGAGCCCCGCATTGGGCTCCCTGCTCAGCGGGAAGCCTGCTTCCCCCTCTCTCTCGGCCTGTCAAATAAATAAATAAAATCTTAAAATATATATACATATAAATGTGAACCTGTTGTCTTTCCTGGATGAACAATAAAGATTTAAGAAAGTTCTAATTCCCACCTTAAATTACTTTGCCTTCTTTAAAATAGCTCTGGCTAGAAGCATTTCTTCTTTCCCTTCTGTGTTCTACTGTAGCCTTCTCCCCGCCCCCCAACTTGGAGTTGTACGAGAATTTCATTTCTGACTCTAGTCTGTAATATTTCCCAATATGATAAATTTTTCTTCAGAGAAACCTTTTCTAGGTTTTAGTTAAAAAATTGCGATACTTTTGGAAAAGGATTTATTTTTTCCTACAGAATTAACATAAATTATGCTAATACTGGAAAGTTCATCTTTTTTTCTTCTACCCTTTTGCTTGAGTAATTTTGTTTAGTGCGCTAATATTTATTTTTAGGTTTTGAGAAGGCCATCAATCTTTCCAGATAGGAAAAAAAATCCTTTTATTCATCTATTCATTTCCGTCATTCTAGTAGCATTAATAGGATATTCTGGGATATTCTTTCCCCAAAGTCTGACTCTCTGTAAAAGTCCTACAAAAACACTTGGCTATAGTTCTTGGAGATCCATGCTGAAAAATACTCGTGCATCCCTATAATAGCAGAAGTTGAAGATCACTCGGTGTTTATCAGTAGGGTCCTGACTCAGTTGGTGTGTGAGGATGCACAGCTGTTCAAAATAGGTAGCGTGCTTGTGCATTCAGCAAAGTCCTGAGAAATTCTGTAGGTTAAATGGCCTGTTTTCAACAGATTGCAAGAAAAAGAGAGGAAGGAAGGGAGAGCTTGTAGATTAAAAGACTCGAAAAACAGGAGTGCCTGGGTGGCTCCGTCGGTTAAGTGTCTGACTCTTGACTTTGGTCTCAGGGCATGATCTCCGGGTTGTTGAGCTCAAGCCCCGCATTTGGCTCAGCGCCGGGTGTGACGCTGCTTGAGATCCTTTCCCTCCCTCACCCCTACTCCCGTCTCTCTCACTCAAGAAAAAAAAAGGCTTAAAAATATATCTATTTAAAAAAAAAAACAACAATGTGTTTTTGCATGTACACTTAGTGTTACTGTAAAAACTAGGACAGTTATATTTTTAGAGAAAGGGAGAGGCCTGGGATTGGGGTGGGTAGGGTAGAGGGCCAAGGGCTTTTGGGGCTGGCTGGGCAGCACTCGGTTTGGGATTTAATTTTTTACACCGCTTACAAACTAAGAGTTAGCCTTCTACTGTCTTATGGATGTTGGCAGAAGATGTGAAGCTCTTGAGTTAGAGCCCAAGGATTCTCCGTGGCATGTGCAGCAGCATTGAATGTCATGTTTGTGTTGGGTTTCTCTTGCTCCCCAAGTTCTACTGGGGTGACACGGAAGGCTCAGATGAATGCGTACATATGCAGTGGGTCGCATTATAGGTCAGCACTGCTGAATACGGGCAATCTGCTGGTTTGTAGCAGAACCTGCTCTCCTGTCCCAGAGGAGGACATCACCTTTTTTTTTTTTTTTTTTTTTTTTTAATTTAAACTTACTTGCAGCAAATACAGCCCTGAAAATGACCGAGGCAAAGAGCACGGTCAGGCCCTTGGGTTCATGACGTACATGGCACTAGAGTATAAGGAGACGGTTCATGACATATATGGCTCTAGAGTACAAGGAGACCCCAGGGCCCATGGCAGGCAGTATATTCTGACAGCCAAGTCAGAAGTGAGTCATTGCAGACGTACGTGGTAGAAGGTGGCCAGACTGGAGTAGGGATTAGTGGGCTAGTCCAGTATGACTGTTGTCCTTTTACATCAAGGGAAGATTCGGAGATCGGTGTACCAGGAGGAGGCCATGTGAAGAGTGGAATTAGGCTGCTGCAAGGCGAGGGTCGGTCAGAAGCTGGGACCGCAGCCTGGAACCGATCTGGCCCAGCCGTCTCGAGAGGAGTGTGGTCTCTGATACCCTCATCTCGGGCTCGTCGCCTCCAGGCCGTGAGACAGTAGCTCTCTGTTGTTGAAGCCATTTAGTTTGTGGTTCTTCGTTACAACAGCCCTAGCAAATGAATACAGCCCCCATGCCATGTTTGTCAGAATTAAGAACGTTGGTATATTACTGTTAACCTGAAACTTTATTTGGATTTCACCATTTTTTCCCTTAACATTCTGTTTCAGGATCCAAGCCAGAATACCATATTGCATTTCTTTGTCATGTCTCCTTCGTTTTCTGTAGTCTGTGACAGTTTCTGAGTCTTAATTTTTGTGACCTTGAATGTTTGTGGGGGGAGTGTTAGCCTATAGAATATCCTCTAATCTGGGCTGTGTGTGTTCTCGTTTGTTGTGAATCATCAGACTGCAGTTGAAGGCTTTTTTTTTTTTTTTTTTTTTTTTTGAAGAGAATATCACAAAGGAAAAGCCTTTCTCATCACATTGTGACAGGGTATCTGGGCTTTGATGGATGCGTCTGCGGTTAGTGACAGTCACGTAACACAGCGGGTGATGCTGACCTTTATTACTCGGTTGAAGTTGTGTTTGTTGGGTTTCTCCTCTCTCAAGTTATTTTCCCCTTTTCACCTTCTGTTCTTTGGAAGCAAGCTCAGCCCACACTCAGAGGGTGAGGGGAGTAAGCTCTGCCTACTGGGAGGGGATTTTTACATATATTATCTGGAAATCTTCTGTAGGGAAGATCGTTCTCCATTGATTTATTCAGTAATTTGTATCAGAGTGGACTCAGTGATTTTTATTTTATTCTTTGGGTTATACTCCAGTTTCACATTTGTTGTGTTGTTACTGAGATTCTTCTCGCTTTGGCCATTAGGAATTCCTTCATTTCGGTTCTTGTGTCCTTTTGATATGATCCTGTCCTTCTAATAGCTATATATTTTTAACACCTCCTTACTTTTTGGTACTAGAAGGTGTGCTCTGGGCTCTCATGTTTTCCTTATCAGGAGTCAGACATTTCTTCAGGGAGCCCTGGTTGTCTTTATTGGAATCAAGATCTGCGCCTTGGGAGTGCTCTTTGATACTGGGGGATGATGGCTTTCTCCGGGGCACAGAGCAAGGGTGATGTGTGTGTGTAGAGCAGAGTATATGAACACGGTATACTAACTCGAGCGTCTGTACCTGTCTGTGGTCGTCTCCCTGTTCCGTGTGTCTATCTCAGCTTCGCTCAAGTTCATACTGTTGACATCCCCAGTGCCACAGGGCGGGGCTCATATAGCTTCCCTTCTTGCTTATTGTAACTTTTCTCTGTTGCGCGTTTCACCTTAGTGTACCTGCAAAGCAGTTTCAGAATTGTGAACCACCCCCAGGAAAAACGAATTTACCAACCAGAGCACAGTATTGATGTACAGTTAGTTCCTTTTGTATTCAAATGACTGTTTTCCAGAGTTCTGTAGGGTTGCTCCCCTGCAGCTACCACCACGATTACTCAGTGAGGTTATGTCATACGTGTGTAATTCAGTTAGATTTGTCCTAGTCTGCATTCCGTGTTGGAATCCCATGGCGTCTTAGCCATCTTAAATGTATGCAGACCAGACATTTCGTGACATCTGTGTCTGTGGGTTTTGACAGATGCCTAAATCCTGCATCTACCACCTCAAGACGATATAAGCGGTTCTTTGACCCTAAAACTGCCCCTGGCTTCACCTGCCCCCAACCACTGATCTGTGTTGTCCCTCTAAAGTTTTGTCCTTTGTAGAATGTCTTAGGAATAGAATCATACAATATATGGGCTTTGGGGTTTGGGATCCTTTCACTTGACAAAATGCATTTTGTCAAAATTTGTCAAAATGTTATGTGAATTGATAAAATTGATCATTTTTATTACTGAATGGTATACCATTTTGGGATAAATTGTCCATTTCTGTGTTGAAGAGCATTTTAATTACTTCCAGTTTTTATCAATTATGTTACCAAACATTTTTTTGTACAGGTTTTTGTGTGAACATAACTTTTTAATTACTTGGGTAAATGCATGTGGTGGAACAGCTGGGTTGTATGGTAAATCTATGTATAACTTTATAAAAATTTGCCAGATTGTCTCCCAAAGTGGTCATACGATTTTACATTTTCAAGATCGAGCATGTCTTTTGTTCTGTATCTTTGGCAGCATGTTGTTGTCTGTTTTTGGATTCTAATGTGTGAAGTGTTATCTCATTGTGGTTTTAATTTGCATTTTGCTAATGATCTCCTGATTATTTTTGAGCATTTCCTATGTTTGTCATCCTTCTATGTTTGGTGAAGATCTTCGGATTTTTTTTTTTTTTTTTGGCCCATTTAATATTGGGTTGTTTTTCCTTATTGAGGTGTTTTTTTATTACCCCCCTTTTTGTTTTTTAGAGAAAGAGTGAATGGTTGGTGGGGAGGGACTGAGGGAGAATGAGAGAATCTTAAGCAGGCTCCATGCCCAGCATGGGTCCCAACACAGGGCTCAGTCTCCTGACCCTGAGATCATGACCTGAGCCTAAATCAAGAGTTGAATGCCTAACTGACTGAGTCACCCATGTGCCCCTTTCTTACTGAGTTTTAAGAGTTGTTTATATATTTTGGATGCAAGTTCTTTACCAGATATGTGAAAGCCAAGTGTTTTCTTCCAATTTCTGGCTTGTCTTTCATTTTCTTAATAGTATCTTTTGCAGAATGGAAGTTTTTAATGTTGATGTAATTCAGTTTATCAGTGTTTTTCTTTTATGGATCATGCTTTTGGTGTTGTATTCCGTTAAGCCTTAATGTTTGAAAGACATTCTGAACCAGAGTTTCAGGGATGCGGCCCTTACAAGTGTTTCTGTCCCTCCCCCAGGGATAGGGTGCTTTTTTTCTTTGCCCCCACCCCCACCCCGCAGTTGTGGTTCCTAAACACTGTCCCTGGAGATTAAGGCTTTTGTTTCACAGGCCTCCATTTCTATCCCCCCACTGCATCGAGGCTCCACTAGAACCCTGGGCTACAGGCTTTGAAGTCCTTCCTCACTCCCCTGCAAATTTAGCCTTTTTGCTTTTTACGGAAGATGAGGGGAAAGGATTTAGCTGCACCTGCTGTTTCTCTACCCCAGCCAGTACCACACCGAGGAGCTTCCTTCAGTTTTCCCGGGGAGAGCCTGGCTGGGGTCCAGGAGGAAAAGCCAGCCCGGATCGAAATTCCTGCATGACTGTAACCCGCAGGAGCTTCATACTATCACATTTGCCCACACTTGGTCTCTAGCAAGTCATCAAAAATTCTAATTAATCTTCCTGAAAGCTTTTGCCTGCAGCTAGCAAATATTCTGGTCCTGTGTCTCCCTGAAGGCACCTGCCACTCTCCAGCTTTTACTCCAGCTGCTTGCCCTGTCACCTCATTCTCTGGCTGAGCTTCCCAGAAACCATTACTTTGCAGTCTGCTCCGCCTTTCTTCTTGTTTCAAGGTCGCGATGAGCATCTTTCAATATCTCTGAGCTATAGTTTCAGCTCTTAGCATCTCTGAAACCAAAGAATAAAGCTTTAAAGGATTGCCTCTGGTATTGGGTGATAATTTATATAAACTGTTCAGTGAAAACGATCATGAAACTTTTTTTTGACAGGGGCCTGGTAAATTGCACTTGGTTCAAACAGAAATTTAATTAGTATGGAAAGTTTATTAATACTTGTATTTAACATGTTTATATGATATGAAAACTTTTTTCTGTATTTTAAGATTGAAAATGATGTGGATATCTAAAACTGCAGCTTTTACAGTGTTTCGTCTGTCTTTTTCTGTGAGTAAGGGTTGATCTAAGAAATAGAACCACTGTGGGTATTGAAGGGGAGAAGGTGCCTTGTCCTTTGAACACAGCGAGATATCAAATCATTCCAAACACCCAGGAAGTTGGTCTGAAGACTGAGAGAACGAACTGCACAGCTAGAGGGAGACCCGAGACCACGTGGCAGAAGATAGGAGGTGTGGAGACCTGATTTGGGGACAAAAGAATCATGGATGCTTTGTAGGGGAGGGAACCCTGATCAGGGAGAGAGGAGAGAAAGAGACTGAGTGTGAGTGCAAGTGCACACACAGGGTGCAGGGCGTTGCACAAGAAGAACATGTCTCCCAAACAAGGGAGGCTGATAATGGCAAGTTTTTACAAGCATCCGAGCTCAAAGTCTGAAGTTGGAGGAGTCCATGCCATTACTGGGGTGGAGCCTGGCAGGTATAGAGGTGCTCTGTGGAGGAGGAGGGCAGAGGCCCGGTTGTGGACAGCGTGGTTTGAAGATCCCCTGGGTTGCGCTGGGAGACAGTCTGAGCCATTGGACACCATTGAGCTGCTCTGTTCATTAGCATAAGAAACAGCTTCTGAGGGCCTCTAACCTGGATGCTGGCTTTTTGCTGTGTTTAACCATAAGCTCCAAGCCCCTGTGCGTTCCATGTATCTGCCCTTCTGGGACAAAACAGCACTAGCCACAGCCCCGTGAGACCCTCCCCAGAGGATCAGCGGATGTTAGCACCGTGCTGTATCCCTAAAGTGTGGAGTTTTGAAACCCAGCCAGCATGCTTGAGGTAGAACAGAGGAGTACTGACTGGGCCAGCGGGCGGGCACACAGCTCGGAAAAGACAGGGTGAAGGCAGGGATCTGAGGGAAGCCTGGGACAGATGAGCGGAGATTGTTTTCTCTTTTGTGAGTGTTTGCTCAACAGTGGCAGGCACAAACTCCCCTCTCTGGGGACAGGAGAGCTGGCCGATGTCATTTTTATCCCCACCCGTCAGCAGACAGGCTTCAGTGAGCAGCACAGTGCCCACAGTGGAGGCTTTGGGCACATACACTAGGCCTTGCTCCCTGTGCAGTGCTTTTTTCACTAGGGCAAGTGTGCCTGAGAGAGCAGCAGTGAGTCCCCCCCGTCCCCCGCCCCCCGCCTCTCACCCACCAGTGTTGACCATAAAGTGCAGAGCTTCAGCTCTAGGGGGAATAGGATCTAGCTGCTTTTAAGGAGCAGACCAGAACACATCAAGTTAACACTTGCCACACGGTGGACAAGGCCCGAATATTCCCACTGCAAGCAAGGAGGAACTCTGCAGGGGACTGACCTGAAGGAAGGAGCAGGGAAAACAAGTGCAGAATGCACACAGCAGACACCAGAAACCCTTTCTGAAGTGTCAGGCCCAGGGCAGTGTGTGACTTCTTCATAATGTAGCCGTTACTCTCAGGAGCAGGAAACATAGCAGGCTTTCCTGACACACAGATACCTAGACAAAGTGCCGAGAGGCAGGAATTAATCCCAAAAGAAAGAACAAGAGAGGTCAGGGCCAGGGAGCTAATGAAAACAGATACAAGTAATATACCTGAACCAGAATTTAAAACAACAATCATAAGGACACTAGCTGGGTTTGAGAAAAGCATAGAAGACTCCAGGGAGTCCCTTACTGAACAGATAGAAGACCTGAAAACTAGTCAGGCCAATATAAAAAAATGCTATTACCAAGATGCAAAACTGACTGGATGTAATCACCACAAGGATGGAAGAAGCAGAGGAATGATTAAGTGATATAGAAGATAAATTATGGAAAATAATGAAGCTGAGGGGCACCTGGGTGGCTCATTTTGTTAAGTGACTAACTTCGCCTCAGGTCATGATCTCAGGATCCTGGGATAGGGCCCTGTGTCAGGCTCCCTGCTCCGTGGAGAGTCTGCTTCTCCCTCTCCCTCTGCTCCTCCTCCCGCTCATGTGCACACATGTGTGTGCATGTGTTCTCTCTCTCAAATCTTTAAAAAAAAAAAAAAAAAAAGAGGCTGAAAAGAAGAGGGAAAGAAAAATATTGGATCACAAATGTAGACTTAGGGGACTCAGTGACTCCATAAAGCTTAATTACATTTGTATCATAGGAGTCTCAGAAGAAGAAGAGAGAGGAAAAGAGGCAGAAGGATTATTTGGGCAAATTATAGCTGAAAACGATTCTAATCTGGGAAAGGAAGCATCCAAAGGAGGTACGGAGAACTCCTATCACAATCAACAAAAACACCAGCACCAAGATACATCATAGTGAATTTTGCAAAATACAGAGATAAGGAAAGAATCCGGAAAGCAGCAAGGGAAAGAAATCCTTAACCTACAGGGGAAGATAAATAAAGTAAGCAGCACCTCTCTCCACAGAAATTTGTCAGGTCAGAGGGCAGTGGCATGGGATATTCAGTGTGCTAAATGAAAAATATGGAGCCAAGGATACTTAATCCAGCAAGGCTGTTATTCAAAATAGAGATAATGAGTTCCCCCCACCAAAACAAAAACAAAAACAAAAAACCCAAAACTAAAGGTATTTTTGACCACTGAACCAGCCCTGCAGGAAATATTAAAGGGGACTCTTTGAGTGGGAAAGGAAGATCAAAAGCAACGCAGAGAAAAGCTCCAGAAGCACCAACTTCACAGGTAATACGATGGCACTAAATTCACTATCAGTGATCACTCTGAATATAACTGAACTAAGTGCTCCAATCAGACATAGGGTATCAGAATGGATTAAAAATAAGACCCATCTATATGCTGCCTATAAGAGACTCATTTTAGACCTAAAGACACCTGCAGATTGCAAGTGACGGGATAGGGGATAGAAAACCATCTATCCTGCTAATGGGCATCAAAAGAAAGCCAGAATAGCCATGCTTATATCAGACAAACTAGATTTTAAACCAAAGACTCTAACAAGAGATGAAGAAGGGCACTGTATCATAATAAAGGGTTCTATCCAACAAGAAGATCTAACAGTTGTATATATTTATGCGCCCAACCTGGGAGCAGCCAAATATATAAATCAATGAATTGATTTTCCAATGAAACATAAGGAAGCTTGTTGATAATAATGCAATAATAGGGGACTCCAACACCCTACTTACAACAATGGATAGATTATCTAAGAAAATCAACAATAAAACATGGGCCTTGAATGATACACTGGACCAGTTGGATCTTACAGATACATTCAGAACATTTCATCCTGAAACAGCAGAATACATATTCTTTTTGAATGCACATGGAACATTCTCTAGAGTAGATCACATACTGGCCACAAATCAGGCCTCACTCTTCTTGAGATCATAACATGCGTATTTTCCAATCACAACACTATGAAACTTGAAGTCAGCCACAAGAAGAAATTTGGAAGGACCACAAGTACATGAAGTTTAAAGATCATCCTACTAAATAATGAATGGTTAACCAGGAAATTAAAGAAGAAATAAGAAAATACATGGAAACAAATGAGAATGAAAACACGGTGGTCCAAAAATCTTACGGATGCAGCAGAAGCGATCATAAGAGAAAAGTATATAGCAAAACAGGCCTACCTCAAGAAGCAAGAAAAGTCTCAAAGGGGAGCAGAATATACCACCCTTAAAATCTTTCACTTTGGCATGTGAATTATTTTGAGTTGAAGGCAATCAAGATCCAGCAGACTCAGGAAATGTTTTTTCCTTCCCTCTCAACTGCCTGAAAGAAATGAGAAAGAAGGATTGTACCAGGAAGAGATCAGGGATACATATAGTATAACTTTTTTATATTTGAGACTTACCTGCATGGAAGGGCAAATATTTGTTTACAAACATTTGCTCTTTTTGCTTCCTAGTGAATTGCTTTCCTCCCCTTTGAAGCATCAGACCCTGTTTCTTTCCTTTAGCTCAGGATGGTTTATGAGCCTCAGTTGCCTGGCTGCCTTTGGATCTCACATCTTTGTGGAGCTTCCTTAAGAAATGAACATTTTCTGCTGTTAATCTGTCTTTATTTCTGGGGGGATCTTAGTTAAGAACCTGGAAAGATAGAGGGAAACTTATTTTTCCTCCCCTACAGTTTTATGGAATAAAAGACTATGGGAATAAGATCTTCCACAATACTGACAGAGGCTATGAAAGAGCCTAGAGGAGGAATTAAGGGTCCAAAAAGTTGCTCACCGTCTTCCTACACACCTACAAACACTATTGGGTCAGTAGGAACTTCAAAGAAAACGTGGGAAGTCAGACACTTAACAGCTGCTAGAGTTAGACTGCGAAGGAGAGGGTGAAGTCTGGGGAAGGCTGTGTCTGCTCATGGACTTCGTATCCCTTTTGGTCTGGTTTCTTTTCTGATTTTTGTGTATAGATTCCTTTTACCACCCTTTTTTTTTTTTTAGTACCAATAAGGTAAGGAAACAAGTCATGTGGCATAGTATTTTTTTAACAGATTAAAAAATAGACTTATTGTTATTTCTGAAGGTCAGAACTTAGAGGATGAATCAACACAAGAACAGATTTGTAAGAACGTAAGTAAAAACACTATTTTACAATAACAGGTACCAAAACAAATTTAAGTCCTGGAAACTATGAAAAATAGCTCTCTTTAAATGATTGAACATTTGCTCTTCCTTATATACAGTTGAATTTCCAATGGGAGAACAAGGATGCTCATGGCTCTCTGGGCCTTCCTTCATGAAAACCCTTCCTTAAAACCTGAAGCCAGTGCATGCTTTAGCAGGAAATTGGGGCTACTATCAGTGCACACATGTATGCGTGTTATCCTGTCTTTTCAACTTCCCACACATCGGGATCATTACTGGGGTCAGGGACCCCATAGTCAAACAAGGAAGTTTTCTGAAATAAAGCGTATTAATGAAGTTCCCTTCTGAAGATGGCTTAGAACCTTTGAAGTCTAATTTATTACTCATGTTTTTAAAAATATTTAAAATATTGGTTTGAATAGGTAGTAAATATATATGGTAAAAAATTAAACAAGTTCAAAGGGTTCAAACAACAAAAAGTCTTCCCACCCCACATGCATTGTCTAATTTTCGTTCCTGGAGGCAACCATTTTAGCAGTATCTTGTGTATCTATCTAGAGATACATTCTACATGTAAATATGTAGGTGCCCATGAACAGAGTGGGTGGGTAGCATTGCACACACACTGTCTTCATTTTTTGTAGTCCAAGTAATTTTAGGACTAGGTTCTATTCTAAATCAGTTGGCTCTATTCATTCAAAAGTTAAAAGTTAATTATTATGTGTATACTTTGTATATACTGTGTATATACTTTTGGTATGCATATTTTGCTTATCTACAGAGTCTAAATAATTTCAGAAATCTTTGTTGAATGTACCTAGTAATCCATCTGGCAAGTACCATTGTGTGAAAGATTTGCATTGATGTACAGGCATACCTCATATTACTGTGTTTGCAAATACTGTTTTTTTGTTTTGGGTTTTTTGTTTGTTTTTTTGTTTTACACAAATTGAAAATTTGTGACAACCTGTAGAGGAAATCTCTTGGTGCTGTTTTTCCAACAGCATTGCTCGCGGTGTGTCTCAATGTCACATTTTGGTAATTCTCACACAATATTTCCAATTTTTTCACTATTGTTTGGTGAACAGTGATCAATGATCTTTGATGTTACTGTTGTAATTGTTTTGAAGGCACCATGAACTGTGCCCAAATAAGATGATGACCTTAATTGATCAATGTGGTGTCTGTTCTGACTGTTGCATCGATCTCCTGTTCTCTCATCTCCCTCTCTGTACGCCTCCCTGTTCCCTGAAATACAACAGCATTGAAATTAGGTCAATTAATAATCCCACCGTGGTCTTCCAAGTGACAGGAAGAGTCATATGCCTCACACGTTAAATCAAAAGCTAGAAATGATGAAGCTTAGTGAGGAAGGCATGGCAAAAGCCTGAGTAGGTCAAAAGCTAGGTCTCTCGCACCAGTCAAGTTGTGAATACAAAGGAGAAGTTCTTGAAGGAAGTTAGAAGTGCTGCTCCAGTGAACACATTAGTAAGAAAGTGAAATCTTCTTTTGCTGATATGGAGAAAGTTTTAATTGGGATAGATCAGACCAGCTACAACATTTTCTTAATCTAAGCCTAATCCAGAATAAGGCCCTAACTTTCTTCCATTCTGTGAAGGCTGAGATAAGTGAGGAACCTGGAGAACAAAAGTTTGAAGTTAGCAGAGGTTAGTAACATGAGGTTTAAGGAAAGGAGCTATCTCCGTAGTATTAAAATGCAAGGTGTAGCAGCAAATGCTGATTGGGAAGATGCAGCTAGTTATCCAGAAGGTCTAGCTAAGATAATGAAGGTGACTGCACTAAACAAGATCTTCAGTATAGATGAAACAGGCTTCTGTTGGAGGACAAGGCTGTCTAGGACTTGCGCAGAGAGAGGAGACGTCAATGGCTGACTTCAGAGCTTCAGAGGGCAGGCGGACCTTCTTGACGGGGTTAACGCAGCTCTTGACTTTAAGTTAAAGCCGGTGCTCATTGACAGTTTGGAACTTCTAGGGTCCTTAAGGATTATGCTAAATCTGCTGTGCTTTATAAATGGAACAGCAAAGCCCGAATGACAGCATATCTGTTTACAGCGTGGTTTACTGACAATTTTAAGTTTATTGATGTAACCTCCTGCTCAGAAAAGAAGATGCCTTTCAAAATACTGCTCATTGTCAATGCACCTGGTCAGCCACGAGCTCTAATGGAGTTGCCTACACAGCACCTGTTCTGCAGCCCTGGGTCAAGGAGCAATTCTGGTTTTCAAGCCTCAGTATTTAAGAAATATATTTCATAAGGCTTTTGCTGCTATAGAGAGTGATTTCTTTGATGGATCTAGGCAAAGTAAGTTGAAAACCTTCTGGAAAGGGTTCATCATTCCAGATGCCATTAAAAACATTCATGATTCATGGGAAGAGGTAAAAGTATCAACATTCACAGGAGTTTGGAAGAAGTTGATCCAACCCTGAGGGGTTCAAGACTTTAGTGGGGGAAGCAACTGCAGATGCGCTGACTAGAGTCAGCAGTAGAACCTAAAGATGGGGCTGAGTTGCTGGCAATTTCATGATAAAACTTTAATGAATGAGAAATTGTTTCTTATGGATGAACAAGGAAAGGTGTTTCTTGAGAGGAATCTACTTGTGAGGATGCTGTGAAGATTGTTGGAATGACAACAAAGGTTTTAGACTCGTTACTTAAACCTGGTAGATAAAACAACAGCAGGGTTTGAGAGGATTGACTCTAATTTGGAAGCTCTGCTGTGCGTACGATGTTAACAGATGCATTGCGTGCTACGGAGAAATTATGAAAGCAAGTATCAGTCAATGCAGCAAACTTGACTGTTGTCTCATCTTAAGAAATTACCACAGCCCCCGCCCAACCTTCAGCGCCTTCCGCCCTCAGCATCAGCAGCCATCCACACTGAGGCAAGACTCTGCCAGCGAAAGGAGTCTGACTCACTCACTGGGGGTGCAGGTGCCGGTTAGCATTTAGTAGCAATGAAGTACTTTTCTTTTCTTTTCCCAGGGTCCGCGTTATTCAGTCATAAAGCAAGGTCAGCACAGTCAGCAGGCAGGTTCAGACTTCGGAGTTGATGCTGTTTTACCACGTATTTAACTGGGCTGCTTCGGTGTGGTCTCTTCTCCGCCTTTAGTTGTGGACTTTGTTCTGTCAGTCTTCAGGTGGGTTTCTGGGGTGTTTGGAATGACTTGGTAGTTACCCGGTTGTGTTTGTGGGACAACATGAGCCTGGGGGTCCTCCTCCTCCTTCACCGTCTTCCTGTCAATAAGTCCCTTCTGAATTCAGGTCTGTACATTGCTTTTTCAGACCTAGTGTTACTCCATACTTAGCAGGCTGCAGGAGTGCATAGAAATAACAGTACATGCATTTGGAAAACAAAGCTCATCTGACATTATTGCAATATTTCCTTTATTGTGATGGTCTGGAACCGAACCCAGAGTATCTCTGAGGTGTACCTGTACATGGTTTGATGTTGGCTTGTGACAAAACCCGAATGAATTTTATCCTAAGGTTATACTTTTTCTTCCACAGAGAATGTCTAAGCACACGGATGCCGCAGAAGTACTGTTGGAAAGAAAAGGTTGTGCAGGAGTGATAACACTAAACAGACCAAAGTTCCTAAATGCACTGAATCTTAGTATGATCCGGCACATTTATCCACAGCTCAAGGTTTGTAATTGCCCTAAAGAAATTATATGGATCCTTTTAAAAGCGTATTTCAATAGAATATTTCTGGAATTCTCTTCCATAGAATGTCTGGGATCAGCACCCAAGCCCTGTTGATTTCTTGTCTTCCGGGCTTTCCCTGTGTGATTATCTCGGAGCCTCCCTAGTGACAGGGAGGCCTCCTGAGATAGCCCCTTCCACTTTCACATAGCTTTTTTTTTAAATTAATGAAACAGGGAGAGTGAGAGAGAGAGGGAGAAGGAGAAGCCGACTCTCTGCTGAGCAGGGAGCCCGATGTGGGGCACCATCCTGGGACCCTGAGATCATGACCTGAGCCAAAGGCAGGCACTTAACTGACTGAGCCACCCTGTCATGTCCCCATGTGACAGCTTTTTGACAGCTGTTTTTGAACTACTTGGGCAGCCTGTCTTAGAGAAGGCCATAAGCCTTACTCTTCTAAGTGAACTGCGTGGTGTAGTGGAAAAGCATGACTTACAGCCCAACTACTTTGTTTAATACTTGGATTTCTTTTTATTAACTGTGTATCTTGGCATGTTAATCTCTCTGTCCTTCATTTTCCTCAGCTGTGAAAGGGGGTGCTTCATCTCACACGATTGTTGTGGCGATGTAGTGAAATAGCGTGCCTCACATGGTCAGCCACAAAGAGTAGTTCTCCCCTGCTTACCGGGTCCTTGATTTTTCATTTGATGAGTCTCTCTTCCTAACTATGTGTCTGTTTGGGACACTGTATAATATGTCTTTAAAGGTAATAAAGAGAAATGGGCCAGGACTTTCAGATTGGAATTAGACCAGTGTGGAGGAAAGTAGAAACTTCATGTTAGAATGCCATATTCCTGTTAACGTAGTCGAGTATTTTATTAGCCTTTCACACAGCCACATCTGTTCAGCTACATCTCTTCCAAATGTGTTTCTATTTCTGTTCTCAAGAGTAGTATTTATAGAGTTCCTGTTAATTTTTCTCTCTCTGGCTAACCGGTTTTTTAGTCTTTTGTTTGTGTTTTCAATTTCCATTGGCTCTTGACTCTTCCATCCTACTTACTTGTTAGCTGTCCTCACCGACCTCAGATCACTTCAAGACTTGATCATAGCCGTGCTTTCACTCACTCGAATGCCTATAAATTTGTCAGTGGGACAGAGCCTTATGTCACCGCAATAGAAAGGTTCTTATTCTGTTTTTTCACCAGATTTATAAGCTTCTGTAACATATTTTTAAGCTCATATTTTTTTTTATTTTCATCTCAAAGTTGTCATGGTAAAGATTTCAGATGCCATCATGTAATTTGGATCACAAAATGTATTCATCTAGTAACTTATTGAAATAGTCTCTAATTTATGTCAGAAAAGAAAATGAAGTTGGGATCCATTCTTTTGGATGTACTTTATAAAGCTTGTACTTTGTATGTACTGATATATATCTATCTATATAGATGTATATATGTATGCATATATATGCAAATAGATTTTTTTTATAGTTTGTATTTATAATATGCTTTTGTCATCTTCTTTTATATTTGGCTAGAACTGGGAACAAGATCCTGAAACTTTCCTGATCATTATAAAAGGAACGGGTGGAAAGGCTTTCTGTGCTGGGGGTGATATCAGAGGTAAAAACTCCTCCCTCCCAATCTCAATGTTTTTTTTTCCCCACAATAGATTGACAAAACTAACAGGACATTTTTGTAATACTTCGTAATTTGCTTTACATCTTAGAATTTTTTTTATTATAATTTAATTACTTAGCCATTGTAGTTAATATTAGAAAAATGAAAATAACATTTAAAAAAAATTACATATATCCTTCATATATCCAGTTTCTCCCTGAATCATCCTAAACAAAATGCCCAGTTATGCAGTGGGAGTCCACTTTTTATTTTAGGTTAGCTGGTATTCAGCAATTCGGTTTGTCATATAACTTGACAGTCTGGCCATGTTGTGACTTGTCATTCTCCAGATCTGACGTTCCTTCACATGTTTCCTTAACCATGCCCGTGCTTACCCCTAGTGCCTGATCCCAAAGCAAGGATGTACTTAATTATAGAATTCATCCTGTTGCTAGTACATTTTTACAGCTGTTTAAGTAAACATGCTGAGATGAGATAAAAAGATGAATTTTCCTTTCTAGTTCTTTAGGTCAGTCTGTATACATTTAACTATTAAAGACAAAAGAGAGGAGACGTTTGGTCTCAGGGTCAAAGTCACGTACTTCTCACCATTGGTTATCAGTATTTTGTATGTACTGAAAACATTTAGTATTTTGTTTGTTAGGGAACTGGTAGAGTCCAGCAGTGGTTTTTTCTTTGGGTTTTATGTCTGTTTTTGTGTATGTGTGTGTATATCTGTATATCTATATCTACATGTATATACACATGTATATGTAAATATAGTTTTTTTTTTAATATTGTGTTAATGGCAGTATGGTTTAGATTGATCTAGATACCAAATTTATAAGTTTACATAAATCATGATATTTGTGGGTTATTTTTTTAAGATTTACTTATTTATTTATTTGACAGAGAGAGAGAGAGAGAACACAAGCAGGGAATAGGGAGAGGGAGAAGCAGGCTTCCCTCCAAGCAGGGATCCTGATGCCGGGCTGGATCCTAGGACCCTGGGATCATAACCTGAGCTGAAGGCAGAGGCTTAACTGACTGAGCCACCCAGCTGTCCCAACTGTTAAATTGGGGATGGGAAGAGGAAGAAACAGGCTTGATTTCGGACATAATTTCAGATACCTATTAAATTTATGGTGATTGAATTTTAATTTTTAATTCCATCAATTTTTATTCTATTTTTAATTTTTCAATTGCTTAGATTTGTTAACTGAATTGTGTTTGAGTTTGTTTTGCCCACTACATGAATATTTTTAAAATACTGTTTTCCAGCATGGAGCTAACTTTTCTTCTGGAGTTGGGTCTGTGATCTTGTTAGTTTACAGATGGGCAGAGTCTTATGTATTGTTTTTAGCTTCTTCTAACTGAGCTATTTTCCATATAGGCCTAACTTTTTATTGATGTTTGGAAGTACAGTTACAAAGTACAGATTTATTTTAGTTGAAGTGTATAAAGCAGTGATCTTCAGTTCCAGGAAATTCAGTTGCTTTTAAGATCACAGTCCAAGATGATAAATGGGCATTCAGAAAAAAAATTTTTAATGTGATTATGAATGTCATTTAATTTTAACTTCTGTGGAATTAATTGATTAGAATAAAAAAGGAAATCAAAGATTTTTGAGGTAAAAGAGCTTCATTCCATTAGCAATATAATTTGCACTCTTGTCCTTTTAGAATTGCTGAATATGAAACAAGAGATGAGGGTTTGGGGGTGTGCATGTATCAGTGAAAGCCCCAGAAGGACAAAAATAGACACTAGATCTTTCTTTTAAAAACCAGGAAAAGAAGTGAACATTTGGAACATTTTGAAGAAAGATATATCAGACTTCTAAAATTAGTCTAAAAACCTATAGGCAACAATTTTTATGTAACTCTAGCCCATAGAAGAAGAAATGTGTTTTTATTTTAATTTGTATTGTAATCAATAATTCTTATAAGATTTAAAGACAGGAAGACATATGAGCTTACAGTGTATGGAAGAGAATGGTTTGATAATAGTCTTACCATTGACTGGAATAGGAATACGGTAGATGCTTAATAAATGTTTCATGGTGAAATGAATGTGGCAGAAATACTTAACTAGATGAATATGTTATAGAATTATGAGTGTATGTACACACATGCACACAAATACTTACATTTTTCTGTATGTATAATGTATTTTATCTTAAGCCATATTACCATTGGAAATGTATATCCAGTAAATGTTTATTCAGGTGCTACAGAAAAGAGTCAAAATGAATTTTGTAGCAATATATAAGTTCTAAATTAGGTATAACAATTTGTAAGAAGTCCTTAGGAACTTTTGCCTTGAAGTTTTGACATTAGGCGATGGCTCTAGGGCTAACTGTGTCTGTGGAATGGACACCAAAACTTTTAACAAACCATTCTAGAGTTTCCCCAGTACTTAATATTATAATATTTTAAATTTATTCTCTTTGACTGTATTAACTAGAAAGCACTTTTTTTTTTAAAAAAGATTTTATTTTTAAGTAATCTCTATACCTGCCATGGAGCTTGAACTCACAACCCTGAGATCAAGAGTCGGGATGCTCTACCAACTGAGCCAGCCAGGCACCCCACTAGAAAGCACTTTTAAACAAATTTGTAATCCTTTTTTTTCCTTGCCTTCATTTTTTTTTTTTTTTCTTATAGTAATCTCCGAAGCTGGGAAGGCAAACCAGAAGATAGCTCAAGATTTCTTCAGAGAAGAATATACACTGAACAATGCCATTGGTATGTGTGCTCCACTGAGAGCTTTGAAAATGGAATCAAGAAATAAGCCGCGCAGTATGAATTGTTAAAATGTGTCAATAGACACTCTTGTTTGCTTTTTTATATACTTTGTCAGGCATAAATAAAGCTGATAATTTGGCTCATTCCAGGACAATTCACACTTCAATATTAGTAAGCTATATTGAATTACTATTTGTCCTACAACCAATATGAACACATGGATTCTGATCGTATGACTGACTTTCTTGGAAAACAAAAACTTGGGTCTCTGTTTTCTATGTAAAATGAAATATCATTTCTTAATGAAAGGGTTTTCATAGTTGATGTTCCAGAGTTCACTGGAATTGAAGAAGTACTTTTATCAAATGTGTATTTCAAATGTTAAATTGCAGAGAATAACGTAATAGTTATGTGCCCATCAGCCAGAATTAATAGACATTAATATTTTATTTTTGCTTGATGTTTTAAGATTTATTTGAAAGAAATATAATTCTACAGGTTTTAAGCTTCAGTCCACTTTGGTGCTTTCCTCAGTACCACTTTTTTTTTTCTCTTTCCCCAGAAGCAACCATTATTTCTCCCCAAGAAGTAATCATTGTCATTAATTTTTAGTGTATCCTACTAGACCATAGTTAATATTTTTGTGACATATTTATGAAAAATGCCATTACTCTGTTTTTGAAATTTATGTAAGTAACGTTTTACTGTATATACTACTCAAAGTTGTTTTCTTTCTTTCTTTCTTTTTTTTTTTTTTAAGACTTATTTATTTGGCAGGGGGAGCAGCAGGCAGAGGGAGAGGGGGAAGCAGGCTCCCCACTGAGCAGGGAGCCCGATGTGGGGCTCTGGGGCTTGATCCCGGGACCCTGGGATCATGACCTGAGCCGAGGGCAGATGCTTAACCAATCGAGCCACCAGGTGCCCCTCAAAGTTGTTTTTAATAACATGGAATGTAACTGTTCCATAGTTTTCTGTATTATGACTATACCCCTCTGGGCTTATCTATATCTATATTAATTGATATTTACGTTTTTTCAAGTTTTTACTAGTATAGATTGTTATGTATGTCCTGTTAGTGTCTATGTACAAAAGTTTCTCTAGAAAAAATAGAAGGAGAATGAATGGATCATAGTTGATATGTCTTCAGTTTTTTCCAGATTATTCTCTAAAGTAAAAGATTTTATTTTCTGCATGTTTTTCCATCATTTTTTCTGTTAAACTTTGTATGTCTGATGTTATGACTTTAATTTGCATTTCATTGAATATTGGTAAGACAGAAGATGTTTGTGTTAAGTAATATTTAGATTTTCTTCTCATCCTTTGTTCTTCTTAAAGTTGGATTATCTTTTTCTTATGATGGTGTATGTATGTCTTTATATATTCTGGATTCCTCACTTATGTAGATTGTATGTAGAACACTTCTCTCTGCTACTTTAAGTTATCTTTTGGTATATACAGGTTTTTATTTGATGAGTTGAAATGTATCCATTGTTTTCCTGAATGATTTCTGCTTTTTTGCATTTAAAAAATCTATTAACACAGGTTTTTAAGATGTTTCCATATTTCTTTTAATAGCTTCGGTATTTTGTTACTTTTAAGTCTTTAACGTACTTGAAATTATTTTTTGCATGTGACATCATTTAACTTTTATTTTTCAACCAGAAAGCCAGAGGTTGTAATGCCTTTTATTATAAAGTTCATGCCTTTTTTACTGATTTTAGTGATACCTCTGTCATACATCAAGTTCTTAAGATGTGACCTAGTCTGTTTCTGGGCTGCTTTGTTCACTGGTCTGTACTTACGATGAAACTACAATGTCAAAATTATTACAACTTTGATATGTTTCTGTCTGGTAGTTTAAGTTGCCCTTGTTTCCTTTTAGAATTGTCTTGGCTGCTCTTGGGGTTTTGATCTTCTGAATGAGTTTTGGAATTATTTTTTCTGGCTCCAGAGAAGATTCTGTTGCAGTTTTGATTGGGTTAATTTAGGGTGATTTGACATCTTTCACATTGAGTCTTCTCATCTATACATGCAGCATATCTCTTTATTTATGCAGACTTAAAAACTTACAGAATCATAATTTACATACCGGAAAACTCCCCCATCTCAAATAATTCAGTAACTTTTAGTAAACTTGTGTGACTATCACCCTAAACAACTTTGGAACTTTTAACCAGATTTGAGTTTTTATGTCCTTTAATAATGTTTTGTAACTTTATCCATAAATAAGTTGCTGCCTGTTTTTTTTTTTTTTTTTAAGTTTTATTCTTAGGTAGCTTACTTTTTTTTTATTAGTATATGTAATGGTAATTTTACTGTCACATTTTGTAATTTACTGTTTTTGGCATATTGAAGTGCTTTGGATTTTAAAGTTTGTTCTTACATCCTGCAACCCTGCTGAAATTTATTCTGATGATATTTCTGTAGATGCTTTTGGCTTTGCTACACAGGCAGTTATTCCATCTGTACGTATTTTTTTCACTTCTGTCTTTCCAGTCTTTATATTATGACTTTTCTTATATTTTGGCTGGGACCTCTATTGTAATGTTGAATGATTGTGTGTTGTCTTATTTCTGACGTCCATAGAAAAGTTTTAAACTTTCAATTTTTAGTATAATCTTTTTGTAGAGATTTTGTAGATACTTTTTTTTTTTTTTTTTTACCAAGTTACAGATATTACCTCTATTACTAATTTGTTAAGGGTGTTTCCTTTTTTATATTCAGTGGTAGTGGTGGTGCTTATTATCTGTTTGAACATCCACTTTCATTCTCTCCCTTTCTTGGAAGGAATTTATTGACTTCCTCGCTTAGCAGATAGTTTTTCTAGTTATGTTTTGTTTAATCTAAAAGCTCTTTAGGATGAGCTTTTATGCAGGTAGTCCATTTCATAAGTTATGTGGGCCAGAATTTATTTCTGACTCAGAACATCACATTTGCTCACAATCACTGGCTGTAGCTTCACTCAGCTATTGATTTTGAGTTTATTCTGGCACTGGTGTTTTTGTTTTTTGTTTTTTTTAATTGTGTTATGTTAGTCACCATAAAATACATCATTAGTTTTTGATGCAGTGTTCCAAGAGTCATCGTTT
Organism: Mustela nigripes; assembly: GCF_022355385.1. Classification (NCBI taxonomy): domain Eukaryota; kingdom Metazoa; phylum Chordata; class Mammalia; order Carnivora; family Mustelidae; genus Mustela; species Mustela nigripes. Next base: position 3,042,990 of record NC_081559.1, on the reverse strand, counting down.
ATGTACAGCACGCAGTACTCCCAGTAATTCGTGCCCTCCTTAATACCTACCACCAGGCTCGCCCATCCCCCTACCCCTCCCCTCCCAAACCCCCAGATTGTTTCCTCAGAGTCCAGTCTCTCATGGTTCATCTCCCCCTCCGATTTGCTCCAATTCAATTTTCCTCTCCTCTCCTAATGTCCTCCATGTTATTCCTTATGTTCCACAAGTAAGTGAAACTGTATGATAATTGACTTTCTCTGCTTGACTTAATTCACTCAGCATAATCTCCTCCAGTCCCATCAATGTTGGTATAAAAGTTGGGTATTCATCCTTTCTGATGGCTGAGTAATATTCCATTGTATGTACGGACCACATCTTCTTTATCCATTCGTCTGTTGAAGGGCATCTTGGCTCTTTCCACAGTTTAGTGATTGTGGACATTACTTCTATGAATATTGGGGTGCATAGGACCCTTGTTTTCACTACATCTGTATCTTTTGGGGTAAATACCCAGTAGTACACTTGCTGGGCCATAGGGTAGCCCTATTTTTAATTTTCTGAGGAATCTCCACACTGTTTTCCAAAGTGGCTGCATCAGTTTGCATTCCCACCAACAGCATAAGAGGGTTCCCCTTTTCTCCACATCTTCAATATTTGATGTTCCTGCCTTGTTAACCTTTGCCATTCTAACTGGTCTAAAGTGGTATCTCATTGTGGTTTTGATTTAAATTTCCCTGATGGCCAATGGTGATGAACATTTTTTCATGTGTCTGTCAGCCATCTGTATGTCTTCACTGGAGAAGTGTCTGTTCATGTCTTCTGCCCATTTTTGGATATGATTATCTGTTTTTTTGGTGTTGAGTTTGAGGAGTTCTTTATAGATCTTGGATATCAGCCCTTTGTCTGTAGTGTCATTTGCAAATATCCTTCTCTCAATTTCCATGGGTTGCCTCTTTTTTTTCTTGACTGTTTCCTTTGCTGTGCAGAAGCTTTTTATCTTGGTGAAATATAAAAAGTTCTTTTTCGCTTTTGCTTCCTTTCCTTTGGAGATGTGTATTGGAAGAAGTTGCTGTGGCTGATGTCGATGTCTGGCACTGGTGGATTTCCTTTGTTTGGCTTTGAACTTGGATGTACATCACAATTTTTTTTTTTTCATGGAATTCTGTGTATTTGAAGTAGGAGTGGGGAAAATAGGTTATTTCTTGGTTTAGCTCAGTGAGCCAGTTTGAATGAACTTCTCTCACTTTTTTAAGTCTGAAATCCTACATATCAGGTTTACTTAGAGTGGCTTCTTCATGTGGCTAATGAGAACTTGAATGGGACTAGTGTGAGCAAGAAACTGAATTTTAAATTTTACTTAATTGTCATTTTAATTTCAATAATTTTATTTGGCTAGTAGCTACAATATTAGTACAGTTACATACTAAATAAAAGGAGATGGCAGAAAACTTTGAAGAAGTTTAAGGAGTTTGATTAAATATTAAAATACAGAGGGAAAGCCTTCAAGGATTAATTTCTATACCTTATAATGATATATTTTGTTTAATAAGGAATGTGACAAATTCTGGCTTTATTCCCTGCATCAGTTAGCTTCTCATATTTTATATCTGAAATATATAAATAGCTGAAATGGGGTGTGTGTATATATCTCTATCCCAATCAATAGAGAAATTTCTTTCTGTAGTTTTTAGGGAATTACAGCTTCCTAAGGAATTATAGTTCATGATTGAGGGACGCCTGGGTGGCTCAGTTGGTTAAGCAGCTGCCTTCGGCTCAGGTCATGATCCCAGCGTCCTGGGATTGAGTCCCACATCGGGCTCCTTGCTCTGCAGGGAGCCTGCTTCTCCCTCTGACTCTGCCTTCCACTCTGTCTGCCTGTGCTCACTCTCTCTCTCTCTTACAAATAAATAAATAAAAATCTTTAAAAAATAATAATTCATGATTGAAGGCTATAGAAGTTGTGAACTTGCAAATACGAAATTAGGATGAAACTCATTCCAGAATTAGGACTTGATGGTTTGGCAAACTAGAAATATTTACCAAACTGCTAGATGGATTGAAATTGCAGTTTTATCCTTCCACATTGCTTGGGAATATTGCTCAGACATAAAAAAGAATGAGATCTTGCCATTTGTGACAACACGGATGGATCTAGAGGATGTAATCTAAGTGAAATGAATCAGAGAAAGACAAATACCATATGATTTCACTTACATGTGGAATCTAAAAATGAATAAACAGCAGAACCAGACCTGTAAATACAGAGAACAAACTGATGATTGCTGGAGGGGAGGGGAGTGGAGGGGAAGTGAAGTGGGTGAAGAGGGGAGTGAGCATGCAGTCTTTGTGTTACGGCATGAATAAGTTACAGGAACAAAAGGCACTGCACAGGGGATATAGTTAGTACGATTATAATGGCATTGCATGGTGACAGATGGTAGCTGCACTTGCGGGGAGCTTAACATAATATATATAAACTTGTGGAATTAGTCTGTTGTACACCTATAACTAACATTGTGTGTCTACTATACTTCAATTAAAAAAAAAAGTCTAAAACTGAAGCCAGAAAAATTGAATTTTTATATTGGTCTTCAGTAAGTAAGTAATATTGGCAACAAGCAGTAACAGAAGTTCAGTGATTTACATTTTTGTTATGTTATAAGCAACTTCCCCTCTCAGAGGGAGAAAAAAAAAGGGAAAGAACACAGTAAAACTTTACAGAATATTTGAGCTGAAAGGAACTTCTGAGGCCATGTATTAAATCTCATTATTTAATAGATGAGGAAACTTACTTATAAGTCATATACATATATATGATATGCACATAAACATTAACTTCTGTGTATATGAACGTGTATACACCTAAAGCTACTATATATATTGAATGGCCAGTATGTGTATGTGTGTGTGTGTGTGTGTATCTCATGCCAGTATACATACTGAATATAGTGGATTTGCCAGTTGATGACAATGATGAGACTGGAATCAGTCCTTGCTTTTTACTGTGTGTGGCACTTCCCTTTGTATTGAAAATAAATTATGTTCCTTAAAATACAACTGTGTATATAAATATCCATGGCTTAGAAGGTAAATCTTAATTATATTTTTCAATAGCTGAGCTCTAAAAGGCTTTCATTTGTTTTAGATTGAAGTGTTGAGTTGTTAAATGATAATAGTCAAGATTGTGTCAGGATTGACATTTTAAAAAGAACATATTTCTGAAGCCGTGTATTTAGCCTCTTTGATATTTCTTTCAAAAATTTCCTAAAGACAATATTCAGAGTTCATGTAACACGAGATTTTTGGAAAAATGAATGTATTTTAAACATCATAATTAATTATAGCTCTGGGTTTTTTTTTTTTTTTTTTAAGGTTCTTGCCGGAAACCATATGTCGCTCTTATTCATGGAATTACAATGGGTGGGGTGAGTACATGGTCTGACTCTCCTCATTGATATGGGAGTTTACTAAAAATAAATTAATCATTACTGATCAGAAGTGAGGCCATGAATATAATACCATAGAACCCACTGAAAAAAAAATCCTGTGTGGACTTTGGATCTTTTCAGGTTTAGGATATAATATTTGCTTTTAACACTTTTAGATGATCGTCACCAAAAGAATATGTTCTTAATTAAGTTATATACTACTTTAGCGTCTTGAATTAGCAAGCTTTTTTAACCAACAGAATGGGTTGAATTTTCTGTTACGTTGTTACAAAGAGTCCTTTTTCTACTTATGAGTAAACTGATGGTTTACGTATAAGCTTGCAACAGCTTCAGAGAAGAAACTGGAATGTTAAGGGATTTTTAGTCTGAATCTTGGGGATGTGTTTGCCTAACTTATGTTTATTGCACAAAATCTCGCCTTAGTGAAAGTGTCTGGATATTTTATGAAGTTCTCTGAAAAAACTATCTTTCTTATCAATTGACAAAGTATTTCTTTTATGTCTGTATAATTACAAAGAAGTCTTAAATGTTTCTGGCCTTGAATAACTTGATGTAGAGTTGGAAAAACATGAAATAATGACTGGAAAGGGGAAAATTGTACGATACTAGCTATACCAAAGACAAGCCTTTAAGGAAGTGAGAAGTCAGAATGGGTCTTCGTGGCAGGAAAAGGTAGGATTTAGATAGGTAATAGGAGGCTGAAGGGAAGAATTTCAAAGATTCCATGTTCAAAGTTTCAGAGATTAGTCATTGGGAATATAAGAAGTCCCCCTTTTTTCTGATAGAACCAAACTAGATAAAGCCTCTTGGGCACTGGGAGTTGCATAGATCTTGCATGTCATTATGGGAAAGGACTCCACTAGCAGGTCTGGTGAGAAAGCAGGATCAGGGGGCAACGTGTACCTCTTGGCTTGTTAATATATACAGAACACGAGTGGATTGTGCTTTCTTTGTCAAGGAAATGTTACCGTGAGGAAAAGACTGAAAAAAAAAAATCCCTGAAAAAATATTGCAGAATAAGAGGAAGGAAAGGAATTGAAATTTGAAGGAACAGCTGCCTTGTGAATGTGCAAGGAACCTGGAGAAAATGAAAATAAAAACAGCATTGGGCATACTGAATAACGGTGAAAAGATACAGCTTGCATGAAATGGGAAAGACTGCCCATGAGGAGACCGTGAGCTCAGAGGAGAGGCACAAGGGAACGCAAGGATGGGTGAGGGGAGTAGCAAGACTGACTTTCCCTCAGGCCAGTAGATTAGAAGGTGAATTTAATATTCTAGATCACGAAGCTATATCTGTGGAGGACAAACTTGAAAAGCACTAACTGTAAAAGGACAAGGATGAAAATGGTAAGAAGAAACATTTTGAGGTAATGAATACAGAAGAAGGATATTAGGAACCCAACAAAAGAATATTTCATGGAAAGTAAATTAAGCACTTGGAATAAAAATAATGACCTCATATAAAGATGACTTTCTTTAATTTAAAAACAACAAAAAACTCTCAAACCTGCACTATATTTAATATATATAATGTATATAATTAAGGGAAACATACTCTTTCAGTGGGCTGAAAAGAGATCCACATTTAGATAAAAGCTGAGGTAAGTTTTTCTAAATTACAAGCTTTAATGGAAAAAAACCTGTAAGTGTTCAGGCCAGGGAGTAGAGGTGAAGGAGTAGTTAGTGAATACAAGTTATATACCAAGGAATGTAAGTCAATTCTGGCTTCAGAGTTTGTTACACTAAGTGCCAGAAGTTAATAGATTGAGAAAGTTGTGAAATAAAGTCGTTAAGACTCAAGAGTTTCCTACCCAACCAAGTTGTCATTTGGTATAATTGTAAAAGAATATTTTCAGAAAGGAAAGGGCTTAGAAAATATGTTGCCTACATACCACTGTTGAAAATATTTCAATCACTACTTGGTCTAGTTGACCAAAAGATAACTCAAGTTTAATAGCACAAGACTAATGTTGATATGAAAGGATGGATGAACTGTCCTTTGTACTATCAATGAGCAGAAATTCCATTTTTCATAGGAGCCTGAGAAGAGTTATGGCTCTATTGTAGTGCATCTGAGTGAATTGGCTGTGCTTTTTTAGCCTCCATGGTATCTTTCAGTTGGTACAGTGGTTGCACACATTCCTATTTATGTTACAGTCAAGAATACTCCAGTTATTTCTAAAGAGAAGACTGTAGTAAAACAGATCAAGATAATGTCTTGAATAGAGGGAGTAAAGGTGATGCTGCTTCTTTCTAGTGGTCTGTTTTCTCTAGTTACTGAGTATGAATGGCCTTCAAAATAAAAATGAAAAAAATATATACTTCATGTTAGCCTTAATGAGAATACCACCAGAGAATTAAGTTTTAGTGCCCTAAGGCAGTGGTTTTCAAGGTGTTATTTTTGCACTAGCAGTATCAGCAACATTTAAAGAGTTTGTTAGAAATACACATTCTGGGGCCCTACCCCAAAGTCAGACTCTAAGGCTGGGACCCAGTGTTCTGTCTTAACAAGCCCTCCAAGTGATTCTGGGTCATGCTAAGTGTGAAAACCATGGCACAAGGCATCCGTTGTATGTCATGAATTAACTTCTCTCATATTTGTCCTGTGTCTCTAGAATGGTACCAGTTACGTACCATCCTTGGGAAAATTGACAAAATAGTCAAGTCATGAGAAATCCCTTAATGAACACGGTTCTTTTATATTACATATTATCAGCCCCTTCCACCCCCCAAAAAACCCAACATCCCGTATGTGTCTAGATCCCATCAGCTCTGCCCAGCAGCAGCTTTGCAAATACTCCATATGTAATTCATTCTTAGAGTGAAATTCTAACCCGTTTGTGACCATCCTAAATACTACTATGATTAGATGAGATTTCTTCCTCCATTGACTTCTGGATTCAATCTGTACTTCAAATTTGGCATTTATACTTTGTTATTATGAAATATGCCCAAATATGTTAGAAGGTCTATAAGGGCAAAGGTTGTCATTGTCCTCTTTTTTTTTTTTTAAACCATCTCAACAACCAGGAATGCACAGTATTTATTTATTTATTTATTATCTTTCCACTTTAAGTAATGGACATATTATGTATCCTTTGAAAATATGAAGTTTACAGACTTGAAGTGAACCAGTTCTTTCTTTTCTTCTTTCTTTGTAGTGGTATTTTGAGTGTATCATGGTTTTAAAGGCTAACTTTTCATGTCTCAATTCAAACTGTGCTTAATCTAAGATTCTCATTGAACTCTTCCTTTTGAAAATATAATACTTTAGGGCCGTCTGGATGGGTCAGTGGTTAAGCCTCTCTGCGTTCAGCTCAGGTCATGATTTCAGGGTCCTGGGATTGAGCCCCGCATTGGGCTCTCTGCTTGGCAGAGAGCCTGCGTCACCCTTTGCCTGCCTCTCTGCCTACTTGTGATCTCTCTCTCTGTCAAATAAATAAAGTAAAAAAAAAAAAAAAGAAAGAAAAGAAAATACGGTGCTTTAAATATTGGCTTTCAATCTTGGCTGTATTTTAGAATCCCTTGGAAGACTTAAAAGTTCTAGTGCCCAGGCTTTACTCCACAGAATTATTAAATCAGGTACTGGAATGGGACCCTGGTGTTTTGAGAACTCTTTGGTGATCCCAGTGTGTAGCTGAGGTTATGAACTGCTGATCTACTAGTGATTCTTAACCAGTGTGTGGGTCAGGATTATCTGTGGACCTTCAAAATCCCCTGGGACATTGTTTTTCACAGGTTAGCTGTATCAGAATCACTTGGGAGGGCTTATTGAAATGCAGACTCCTCCCACCTTCATTCCAGTTTAGTCCCTTTGAAGTGTGGTCCAAGAATTTGCATTTCTAAAACGGTCCCAGATGATGATGCTCTTGATAGTGTGGGTGAGTCATTTTGGGAATCACTACCACAGGTGCTGAGAACATGTAGTGTGTTATTAAAAATACTTTATTTTCAGAATTGTTAGAATTTTAGTGTTATATAAAATGTTTCATATAAATATATCTTTAAATCTTAATACAGAAGTATAGAATAAGAGCAAATATGGCTTAAGGTGTACAAATGGTAATTTTTTATTCTTATCTTGATACTGATCAATAAATTGTTTCTCATAACGTAAGAAAGAATTTTGTTAAGGAAACTTGAACAGTCCAAAAGATGGCACCATAGAGCTTTTTTTTTTTTTTTTCTCTTTTTACTATAGAAAAAGTTTTTTCTATCAAGGACAATAATATTTTTTACCATCTTTTGTTATCTGTCATGAAGAGTAAATAGCACAGTGCATAGTAGATGAGATGGCTAGATTCCATTATGTTTCAGATTTGAACATTTACTCAATATTTTGGTCTTTGGTAAAGTAAAAAAATGAATGTTTCTTTTTAAAATTTTCTTATTTTTATTAATTTTTATTTTTTTCCATAGCCCAGCTACCCTCTCCCTACCCCCCTAACCCCCCAGCAACCCTCAGTTTGTTTTGGAGATTAAGAGTCTTACGGTTTGTCTCCCTCCCCATCCCAGCTTGTGTGCTGCTTCACTTGGTTGATCACGATTCTTTAAGGTTATGTCATTCCAGTGTTTCTGCAAGAGATGAACGATATTTTTGAATAAAAATGCAAAAGAATAGTTTATTCTGTTTTGTAGAAAGATTTTTAATTCCTTTCCCCTTTATTTTTAAATATCTGAATTCATATTTTCTCAAGTTAGTATATGTAGACAAATGATTAAAAACCAGTATTACTTTTAGGTAGATATAGAACAGAACAGTGTTTAAACTTTTACTCCATATGCTTAGTACCACCCATATTTCCCTCTCAACTGAACTCGATTTAAAGAACTTTCAGATTTCTTCTCCTTTTCTCCATTCCTTCGTTTCTCCTCTCCCCACAATGAAATCAGGTTAACTCCCCCAAGCCAACTCAAAACATGGGTGCTGTATGGTATTGTCTCTCTCAAAGTGGTAAGATGCTGCTGGCAAAGGGCTTTGTGACCAAAAGAATGGAAAATTTAAAGTTGTGTTTTTTGGGGGTAAAGATTTTATTTATTTGATAGAGACACAGTGAGAGGGCATACAAGCTGGAGGAGAGGGAGAAGAAGCAAGCGTCCCGCTGAGCAGGGAGCCCGATGTGGGGCTTGATGCGGGGCTTGATCCCAGGACTCCGAGATCATTACTGAGTCAACTGAGCCACCCAGGCACCCTGGAAAATTTAAAGCTTTAAGGCATACTTTAGAAAGGGGTATATTCAAAGTAGTAGAAAAGTGGGCATTGGAGTGGGAATAGTAAGTGTAGACAATACCCCCGTGACTTTGTGGGACACAAGCTAACCACGTGGAAAATTGACTAGCGCTCAGTTACTGAGTCAGATTAAGTTTAATCACTCCTAAATGTCATTGAGATGTCCTTTTTTAATGAGAAGAATTGATAGTCCTCAGAGATTAAATTATATTAAGGTCCTACAAAGGTCTCTGAGGAAATAGTTGCATCTTCAGTTTTAAAAAGTATTCTGTTTAGTGATATTTGATATTTTTGATATTTAGTGATATTTGAATAGACATTTTAAGAAATGATTTTAATTATAAAATGCTGTTTTTTTTGTAATACTCTTTAGTTACTTAAGAACCTGAGCCCTTACAAAAAAAGAGATGCAATGATTTTATTAACTAAAGAAGATTTTTGAAGAAACTTTGAGTTCAGCTTACTTTGGTATACTTTGCCTCACCACCGCCACCATCATTTAATATAGTACTCTTTAATGTGTTTACATTGTATAATGAAAACATGGAGACATGCGTGGGCCATGCCATTTCTTAAATTTATTTATTTATTTTTTTTATGAGAGAGCAAGCATAGGGAGGGGAGGGGCAGAGAAAGAGAGAGAGAACCGTAAGTGGGCTCCATGCCCAGCTCAGAGCCCGACATGGGGCTCAGTCTCATGACCCTGAGATCGTGACCTGAACCAGAATCCAGAGTCGCCTGCTTAACCAGCTGAGCCATCTGGGTGCCCTTTAGGCCTTGCCATTTTTATTAATTTAATTAATTTTTTAAGATTTTTATTTGAGAGAGAGAGTGAGAGCTAGAGAAAGAGAGTGCACACACGTGTGAGTACGCACACACAGGGAGAGAGAGAGAAGCAGACTCTGCTGAGCAGGGAGCCCAATGTGGGGTTTGAGCTCAGGACCCTGGGATCACGATCTGAGCTGAAGGCAGATGCGTAACTGACTGAGCCACCCAGGTACCCCAGGATCATGGGGTCCCAGGACTACATATAGAGTGTGTGTGTGTGTATGTGTGTGTGTATGTATATGTGTATATGCATACATATATATATATACCTATTCACATACACACACACACACACACACACACACACATATTTTCTTTATCCAGTCATCTGTGGGTAGATGTTTTCATAACTGACTGTTGTGGGTGATGCTTCAGTGAGCATGGGAGTATAGATAACTCTTGGAGATAGTGATTTTGGTTTTTTCCGGTATTGTCCGGAAGTGGAATTGCTGGATCACATGGTGGTTCTATTTTAATTTCTCAGCGAATCCCTCCATCCTCTTTTTCACAGTGGCTGTACCAGTTTGCATTCCCACCCATAGTGTACTAGGTTTCCCTTCTCTTCACACCCTTGCTAGTATTTATTATCCCTTGTCTTTTTTTTTTTTTAAGATTTTATTTATTTTTTTGAGAGACAGTGAGAGAGAACACATGCGCAGGAGCGGGGGGAGAGGGAAGTTCACCACTGAGCGGGGAGTCTGATGCAGGACTTGATCCCAGGAGCCTGGGGTCATGACCTGAGCGAAAGCAAATGCTTAACCAAAGGAGCCACTCATGTACCCCCTTGTCTTTTTGATAATAGACATTCTAGCAGGTGTGAGGTGATATTCCAGTGTGGTATTGATTTGCATTTCCCTCATTTTACTGATGTTGAACACCATTTTTGTACTTTTTGGCCATTTTTTGTGTCTTCTTAGGGAAAATGTCTCTTCTGTTTATTTTTTAATCAAATTGTTGGGGTTTTTTTGCTATTGAGTAGGCGTTCCTTGTGTATTTTGGCTATGAAGCCCTTTTTGGATATATGCTTTGCAAATATTTTCTCCTAGTCCATAGGTTTTTTCATTTTGCTCGTGGTTTCCTTTGATTAGAAGAGGCTTTGAGTAATCCACTTGTTCGCTTTGCTTTTGGTGTCACATCTAAAAAATCTTTGCCAAGACCAATATCAAGGAGTTTGCCCATGTTTTCTTCTAGGTGTTTTATGGTTTCAGGTCTTACATTCTTTAATCCATTTTGAGTTGATTTTTTGTGTATGCTGTAAGATGGGGTCCAGTTTCATTTTTTCCTATGTGGCTATCCAGTTTTCCCAGCACCCTTTATTGAAGTAACTGTCCTTTCTCTATTGTATATTCTTGGCTCCTGTGTTGAAAATTAATGGACCATATATATGTGGCTTTATTTCTGGGTTCTCTATTTTCCATTTGATCTGTGTGGCTTGCTTTTTTTTTTTTTTTTTTATGCCAGTGCTGTTATGTTTTGATCACTACAGCTTGTAATATAGTTTGAAATCAGGAAAGGTGATGTCTCCATCATTGTCCTTTCTCAAGTTTGTTTTTGGCTCTTTGGGGTCTTTTGTGGTTCTGTACAAACTTTGTTCTATTTCTGTGAAAAATGCCATTGGAATTTTATTAGGGATTGATTGCAATGTATCTGTAGGTTTCTTTGGATGGTATGGACATTTTCTTTTCTTTTTTTCTAAATGACTAAAAGTTTGTTTTACACATTGAATATACATAAGAAATACAAAAAAAAAAAAATGTACCAAAGAACAGACCCCAAACTAGGGATAGTACAGACATTTTAACAGTATTCTTCCAATCCATGAGCACAGAATATTTTTCCATTTGTTTGTTCCTTTTTCAATTCCTTTCACCCATGTCTTAACAGTTTTCAGTGTATCTTTCAGCTCCTCAGTTAAATTTGTTTCGGGGTATTTTCTTCTTTTTGATGTAATTGTTAATGGGATTGTTTTCTTCTCTTTCTGAAAGTTTGGTGTTAGCATGTAGAAAAAATACAGCTGGTTTTCATGTATGAATTTTGTTTCCTCCAACTTTATAAAATTATTTTATTCTAAAAGTTTGTTTGAGGGGGAAGTCTTTAAAGTTTTCTAAAAGTAGTGTCATGTCATCCCTAAACACAGTTTTATTGCTTCCTTTCCAATTTGGATGCCTTTTATTTATTTTTCTTGCCTAATTGCTTGGGTTAGGACTTTTAGGACTATATTAAGTAAAAAGTGGCAAGGGCAGATATCCTTGTCTTGTTCTCCATCTTAGAGGAAAAGCTTTTAGCTTTTCACTGTGGAGTATAACGTTAGCTTTGGGTTTGTCACGTATGGTCTTTATTATGTTGAGGTACATTCCATCTATACCTAAATTGTTGACGGTTTTTATCATGAAACAATGTTGGATTTGTCATATGTGACTTTTCTGTATCTATTGAAATGATCATATGATTTTTATCTATGGAGATGATCATGTGACTTTTATCCTTCATTTTGTTAATGTGGTATGTCATATTGATTGATTTGCATGTTTTGAACCAGCCTTGCATCTCAGGAATAAACGCCACTGGATCATGGTATGTGATTCTTCTAATGTAATGTTGATTTGAGTTTGCTAGTATTTTGTTGAGGATTTTTGCACTGTTCACCAAGAGTATTGGCCTGTAATTTTTGTTTCTTGTAGCATTCTTGCCTAGTGATAGATACTCATATTGCTAGGTCAGCTTGTGTATGTCAGGGTGACCTCATTTCAGATACATCAATATAACTCACATACAGATTGGGCTCTGTGATTTTTTTTTTTTTTTTTTAAATTCAGTTTAGTTAACATGTATAGTACTAGTTTCAGGGGTAGAATTTGGTGACTCATCAGTTGCATAGAACACCCAGTGCTCATTACATCAAGTGCCTCCTTAATGCCCATCCCCCAGTTACCCCACCTCACTACCCACCTGCCCTCAGCAACCCTCGCTTGTTTCCTGTGGTTAAGAGTCTCTTATGTTTTGCCTCCTTCTCTGTTTTTATCTTTTTTTTTTTCTTCCTTTCCACTCTGTTCATCTGTTTTGTTTCTTAAATTCCAGGTATGAGTGAAATCATATGGCATTTATCTTTCTCCGGCTCTTATTTTACTTAGCATAAGACCCTCTAGTTTCATCCACATAAATGCAAATGGTGAGGTATCATTCTTTTTGATGGCTGAGTACTAGTGCACTGTGTGTGTGTGTGTGTGTGTGTATGTATCCCGTATCTTCTTTATCCATCATCTGTCAATGGATAGTTGGACTCTTTCCACAATTTGGCTGTTGTGGACATTGTTTCTATAAATACTGGGGTGCATGTGCCCCTTAGAACCACTATTTTTATATTCTTTGGGTAAATACCTAGTTGTCTCTGTGATTCTCATTTGTCCTTTGCAGTTTTATGGTAGAAGCTGCCAGTTGCAAGTGTGATGAAAGTAGACTTGAAGTTATACGCAAAGGTAAAGGGTTACCATCAGGACTAAAGAAAGGTGCTGCAGTGCATTTGCCCTGGGAAGTAAAAATAAAAAGAACTATATTGACAGGTGAACTTCTCTGCAGAGAAAGCAATAAAATTATACTAAAAGTGGAAGAATAATTAGAAAAGAGAATATGAAATAGTAGTAAGACTGCAGGGGCTGTGCAAGGAAGAATTAGGAAATTTCCCTTGGATATTACTAAGTGTGTAGAATATGTGCTTATATTTATTCATTTTTATCTGTATTCACTGTTGACTTTCTCCAAGTGTAGATGATTATATTCTTTTTCTTGCTAGAGAGGAGTAGAGTCTTCTTCTCTCCTTTGGTACTCTATGATTTCCTTCTGCCTTATTAGGGGAGAGTTAGGCTGGCTTTTAGCTGCACAATTTCTGATCATATATCATATATATATATTTTTTTATGTGATATGTATGTTATATTGGACACATGTATGGGTATAATTATAAATAGGCATATATTGGGGGATGTGCTCATTGAGGTAAAAAACCTTGAGTGTCAATCTAGGAGGTGTGTATTTTTAGGTTATTTCAAATGTATGCTTTAAGTATGACATACTAGAATTTTTCTATTTCCTGGATTTAAAAAAATTGAAACATAATTGACCTATAATATTGTATTAGTTTTAGGTATGTAACATAATTATTTGGTATGTGTATAAACTGCAAGATGATTACCACAGTAAGTTAACATCCATCACCACACATGGTTAACAATCATCTTTTTTTCCTTGTGATGAGAGCTTTTAAGATTTACTCTTTTAACAACTTCCAAGTGTCCTCCTGGTTTTTTTATTAAAAACTATACCTGAAGAATGGTAGACCATTAACATGTAAATATTTATACTTCAGTTATTTGTTTCTACTGAATATCCTTTTCATCCAAATATAATGTGAAATATGCATCAAAAGCAGGAGGGAAATTTTCATTTTGTGCTGATCTCTGCAGTCTATTAAAATACATTAACATTATATAATCAGTATATTAGTATCATGAATATGCAGTACTAGCCTATTAATGTTAATGGGAGAAGCACAATAAAGTCTTTGTTTTTACTGTGGAGCCTGCTGATCAGACTGCAGATCTAAGGCATGTGGACCCAGAGATACATTATGAAAGTCATCTTATAGTCATGATACTAACTTTCATATTGTAATGAAATTATGATGGAAACCTATTTAAATTTCTAACAAAAATGTGTACCTATTTCAAAGCTCTGTTTATAATCCTGAGTGATGATGAGAGACGACTCTCCCATACTCTGATACTGTGATGCAGTGTTCGTTCTGGGTAGGAGCTTCCTCATTGTTCCTGACGAGAATTTAAACCCATGACCCTTTGTGTGAGCCTTAGTCACATCACCCCATTGTGTGACTTTCTGAGTGAGTTGCTTTCATAACGGTGGGTGTTGGCTTTGTTTACTTTGTAACATTTATTTTTAATTAAAAACTTTTTGTGAAGCAGCTTCAAATTTTACAGGAAATATGCACTAATAATACAGAGAATTTCTACATAGTCTCCATATTTCCTGTGATTTCTACATTTGTTTTATCATTCTTTCTTCTCTCCTACCTCTATGTCTTCATAGAGGTTAAAATTTCATTTTAACCATTTGAGAGAAAGTTGAAGACGTGATAACTGTTGTTAAATTGTTCAGTAGGTATTGTCTAAGAATAAGGACACCAAAATCAAGAAATTTAACAGTGACCCAGTACTGTTCTCTGGAACATTTCTTTTTCAAGCACCTACCTAATTTAATTGTTCTACATATGTCCTTGTTTGTTTACTGGGGGGTTAATCTTGCCATTAATATAAATTATGGAGTTGTTGACTTTATCTTAAGTTAACTTTACATATCCTTGTAATTATCAGAGCACCTGTGTGGCTCAGTTGCTTAAGCATCTGACTCTTGATTTTGGGTGAGGTCATGATCTCAGGGTCATGGCATCAAGCTTGTCCACGTGCTTAGTGGGGAGTCTGCTTAAGATTCTCTCCCTCTCCCTCTGCCTGCCACCCCTACCTGCCCGAGCTCTTGTGCATAGCAGCACGTGCGTGAACACTCTCTCTCTCTGTCTCTAAAATAAACAAGTAAAGCTTTTAAAAAATCTTTATCCATTTTTTAAAAATGTTGCTTTTTGTTTCAAATAGTATATTATCTGGAAATACAGAAATGATGCTTATTTCTAACGGCTAACATAATTTTGAAGGATTTAACTGTGCTTTTAATTATAAGGTCTTTTTTAAAGCCTTAAATAGAGCTGTGCCAGCCTTTTCCCTTTACTGAACAGTCTAAAAATTCATCTATGTCTGTTAATTAAAAAGCAGTCTTAGGGGTGCCTGCGTGGCTCAGATGGTAAAGCATCTGCCTTCGGCTCAGGTCATGATCCCAGGGTCCTGGGATTGAGCCCTGCTTCTCTTCTCTCTCTCTCTGTCTACTGCTCCCCCTGCTTGTGCTTTCTTGCTCTGTCAAATAAATAAACAAAATCTTTAAAAAAAAAAAAAGTTTTAGATTGCCTAAATTTTGCCTTCTTTTTTTTTTTTTAAGATTTTTATTTATTTGACAGAGAGAGATTATGAGTGGTCAGAGAAACAGGCAGAGAGAGAGAGGGAAGCAGGCTCCCCGCTGAGAAGAGAGCCCTATGCGGGGCTCCATCTCAGGACCCTGGGATCATGACCTGAGCTGAAGGCAGAGGCTTTAACCCACTGTGCCCCAGGATTACTTCAAATAGTATATAAATGCACCATAAACAAAAATAACAAATTAGACTTCAAAATTAAGAACTTTGCATTCCAAGACATCACTAAGAGTGAAAAGGCAAACCACAGACTGAAAAATAAGTCTTGGAATGCAGGTATCTGACAAAGGAATCCTGTTTAGAATGTAAAAAGAACTTCTGTAGTCCATACAAAAATCCAGTGCAAAAATGAACAGTGGACCAGAGTAGATATAGCATTAGGGATACCCAGATAACAAATAGAACAAACATTCAACTGCATTAGTCAAGGAAGTGGAAATTAAAATCACAATGAAATACTAATATATACTCATTTAAATGGCTAAGATTATGAAAGACAAATTCATGTATTTTTGAGGATGGGGAATAACAGACTCATATAATGCTGGTGGAGTAGAAAATTGGTACTACTGCTTTGGAAGAGTGCCATTTAAAAAAATCTATTTATGTATTTTTAAAAATATTTTTTATTATTTTTCTTAACATATAATGTATTATTTGCTTCAGGGGTACAGGTCTGTGAATCATCAGGCTTACAGACTTCACAGCACTCATCGTAGCACACATCCTCCCCAGTGTCCATAACCCCACCCCCCTCTCCCTAGCCTCCTTCCCCTGGCAAACCTCAGTTTGTTTTGTGAGATTAAGAATCTCTTATGGTTTGTCTCCCTCCCAATCCCATCTTGTGGAAAATTGTTATTTTTAAAAGTTAATTGAATTTGTTCCTTTGACCCAGTAGTTTTACTCCCTGGTATGTACCCAAACAAAATATGTGCACTTACACACCAAAAGACATGCATGAGAATGGTCACTGAATCATTATTTGCAGCAGCTCAAAGCCAGAAAACCTAACTTGCTACTTAGAGTAGAATAGATCAATAAGCTGTTTATTCGTCCAAAGGAATGCTGTGCAGTGAAAAGTAATGGCTGCACACATGAATGAATCTCACACAGAGCTGACTGAAAGACAAATACTATGTGCTCCGTGATTCTAATTATATCGAGATAAAATCAGAAAGCATAAATCTTATTTTGTTGGAAGCCAGGGTAGTGGTTGCCTGAAGGATGGAGGGAGTAATGACTGACAGGGTACATGAAATGATTTCTGATCATTTTTCTTTACATTCTGGCTACATGGATGTGTTAACTTTGGGGTAATTCATTGGACCTGTATACTTACCATTTGTTACTATTTGTGTATTTTTGAATGTGTATTATATGTCAAGAAATTTTTTTTTAAAAGCAGAGAGAGTCAACTATCATATGGTTTCACTTATTTGTGGAGCATAACAAATAGCATGGAGGACATGGGGAGATGGAGAGGAGAAGGGAGTTGGGGTAAATTGGAAGGGGAGGTGAATCATGAGAGACTATGGACTCTGAAAAACAATCTGAGGGTTTTGAAGGGGCGGGGGGTGGGAGGTCGGGGTACCAGGTGGTGGGTATTATAGAGGGCACGGATTGCATGGAGCACTGGGTGTGGTGAAAAAATAATGAATACTGTTTTTCTGAAAATAAAGAAATTAATTTAATTAAAAAAGAAAAATGAGTGTGGCTGACCTGAGTGCAAGTGAGGAAAGTAGAGAATTGTAAATTCCAAGATCGGGGAGCTAGAAAGGGCCCAGGCCATGGCCTTATCAGCCAAGAAGAGGAATTTTGGTAATATTGTAATGGGAAGTTACTGGAGAATTTTGGGCAGGAGAAAACCTTAACCAATATACACTTAATAATCTTACTTGGCTGCTGTGTAGAGAATAGACTGTGGCAAGAGCGCCAGGCCCAGGCAGAAGATCCTAGTGACTTCAGCTAGGGTCGTGACAGTGGAGATGGGAACCGTGGACCGATCCAAAGTATATTTTGGGGTCAAAGCTATAAAGACCAGTTCATAGGTTAGATTAAGAAATTAGAAAGAGGATGATGCTGAGGTTTTTTGCCTGAGAAGCTGGGTGAATGGTGGTGGTATTTACTGAGGGAGTAGCACATTTAAGGAGGTATCAAGAGATTTACTTCTGATGTCTGAACATTGAGAAAAATACTAGATGTTTAAGTGGAGACATTAAGTAGGCAGCTAGATGTAAAATTCTAGAGAAATCAGGATGGCGAAATGATTTAAATCTTTAATGTTATGGTGCTTGAGTTCCTGGGCTCTTGGAAGGCATCACGCGGGAAGAGAATCCGGAGTGACCCGAGTGCAGGTGAATGCAGTAGAGGGATGACCCTGATCACTGGTGGGGGCAGGTCGCATCTGTGTGTCAGGGAGAAGAGAAAGAGCAACTCCTGCAACGGAAGGAAGACCAGGCGAGTAGGTGTCTCAGTCACGTGTTTCCTGAAGTGGGGACGAGGCAGCTCCGCCGCATGCATGCTGTGAGATGCCCAGTTCGATGAGCGGAGGTTCGAGTAGTGGGTTCGGCGGGATGCAGGGGGAGAGTGTTTGAGGAGAGTTAGGAATTAGAATGACATCTTACATTTGGGGAACGAGTCTGCACAGCGTGACCATTGATAGAATAAAATTGAAGACTTTGAAGGCTTTTTCATCTAGCAAAGGGTACCAGCTCAGATTAATGGTTAAAAAGTGTGTAACAGTAAATTTTGAAAGTTCCAAGGGGGACTTATTGTAAACAATCTATAGTGGGTTCTTTTATATAAGATGCAAAAATTAGCTCTGAATCTGCCACAGAGTTCCTACATCCTTTTCAGTGCTGATCAGCATTTATATTCTTAGTACCTCCAAGTTCAGTGGCTAGCATTTTTTCCAGCCTTCTTCGTAATTAAAAGGTCTTTAAAATTGGCTCTTAATGGTACTTGTGTCAAGTATCTCTTATTCTGAAAGCTCATTAATAAGTCCTTCCTAAAATCTTGGAGTCTTTGATTTCGCTCATTTTATCAGTATGGGTGAAACAAAGTGTATTATGTAATACAAGATAACTGAATCTGTAGTTTCTACATCAAAAAATACGGGGCTCGTAAGTTTCTTTGTCTTTTGATTTCAGGAGGTAGATAAAGCTGGGCTGTTAAATGGTTCTCTTGCCAGACAAGGAATCTTTGAGAAGATGTGATGGAGGGACTGGTCTGGATGAGCAGTGTTAGCAGGAGAAGGCATACGGGCAGCTTATCTTGTGTGATGCTGGAGCATGACAGGATGTAGATTGGGTTCTAACTGAAAACGTAGCAAGAGACTTTAATAACTGAAAAGAGCATGAACTTAAACAGACCCAGGAAAGAGAACGGAGCAGTTGTCAGGTGCAGAGGTGACATGGGAATCCCCAGACCAAAATCAGTGGCATTGCTAGACATCAGAAAACTGAACTAAGAGCTGTGTCTGCTGCTTTCTATAGGTTTGCTTTGTCCTCAGTGCCGTGTGCACTGGATGCCGCCTTCTCGGTTTATTCGCCGTCACCACGGGTAACTGCTGCTCTAGCTTGGCGGTCACGTCTTTTTCAGTTCAGATTTCAAATGAGTTCTAAGCATTGGCTGTCGTCAACTCACAGCAGCCCACCGTGTTTTAGTTTAAATACCTTAGAGTGAGAACCTTGCCTAGTGCACTTTTCATCCTCTCCCTTTGTTCCCTGTGCCTTACAGTTCCGGTTTGCCTCGGTTAGCCTGGATCGGCTGCCCTTGGGTGCCCATCCCTAGCTCAGCCACTGCTCAGGGAAGGGCGAAGTCTTTGGGTATATATAGGGCAATGATAAGGCAGACAGTGGCCTTCTCTCGTACGTCTTCCTCACTTTAAAATTATATGATTAATTGAAACTATAAAGGCTTGACCTTTTGGAGGAAGGGCAGAAAGGCCCTGTGGTTAGTGGAATAAGCACACGTATGGGAGGTGAAGTCCGAGGTAGGCTGGCCATACTGCGTAGAGCCTTGCAGGCCATGCGCAGTTTCGGGTGTGTTTGTGTGTGTCCACATTTGTTCGGATATGTATTAGAGATTCATAGGGAAAAATCTGAAGGGTTACGTAACAAATTAGTAATAACTGTTTCTCTGGAAAGAGAGAGGAGGCTAGGATTAGGGTTGTGGTCAGATTTTACCTTTGTATGTAAATATTTGGTAATGGGGGAGATAGCCATCGTTGTTTGTGGAATTCAGAGTTAATTAAATAGGTGGGTGGCAATGACCAGAGGAGGTTTGAAGCAGGGTCAGTTCATGAGGCCTGAAGCTGTGCAGCCCCAGGGAGGCAGTTCTGAGCTCTAGGATTCCAAAGAAGAAAGTTGGAGAACTGGGGATCCATTCTAGCTCTTAAGTTCTTAGCAGGATATTCCTGAGCATTAATAACTTGGAGCTACAATGTGATAAACTAAAAGTGGAGAGAATATGAACCAAGGACTTCCAAAATCATAAAGCAATCCTAAAACTAGTAGTGCTTTCTTCATTAAAATTCGTAAGATTTCCTAATCTTGAAGTATATACAGTTGAATTGGGCTCAGCATTGTCAGTTGTCTGTGTCATCATAGAACTCCTATGACATGATATTTGCCTGTACGAAGACTATCAAACATTGTGGATTTAACTTATAAGTGTTAACACTAAGAGATGTAGGTAGTGGCTGAAGAATTTTATTCACTTTCTTGTTTATTTACATGGTCTTCTAAAATTTAAGCTTAGTGCATATAACATGTAAAATTTATAAGAAATGTGTGTGTGTGTTAGTGTTTCTTAAGAGGTTTTAAAGTTTCAAGAAGGTTTATATTTTTATTATTCTTAAAGATTTTATTTTTAAGTGATCTCTAGATTTTTATAAGTAATTTTTATAAGTTTATAAAATTTATAAGAACTTTGTATGTGTTTTTGTGACATAAGAGGGTTTTAAAGTTTCAAGAACCCTTAAGTAATCTCTACACCCAACGTGGGAAAAGTTTCAAGAACTTTTAAATGGCTGAACTGAGTATGAAAACACTTGAAAGAGTTGATGAAATTGTGATGAAAGATTAAAAGAACCAGATAGAAATGAGGCCCGTCTATTTAATGCTTAGAGACCTCTGAAGTGCCTGATATCGCTCTGAACACTTTATATGTTTTAACTCATTTAATGCTATGCTGACGAAGACTGTACTGGTTAAACAGGAACAAGAATGAGAACAGCTACAGTAGTCTAACAGAAGTTCTGAGTAAGGAGAAAAGAATGTGATACAGGGACAGCTTTCGTAGTGTGAGCACTGGTGTTAACTGGGTACTTGGTCCTCACGGGTATACTCTTACTCATTTTACTCAACTGTGTTTTTTTCAAATATGTTTATTCAAAGCTTGCTGTTAAGTTTTCCCTTTTCAGTGACATTTAACAAAGTAGAGATAGACTTCCAGCCAAATCTTATCTTTTAAAACTTGAGTTTCATAATCAGTTTTTAAGAGGTTGGACATTTGACCCTGGTAAATGTTGTATCTGAGAAAAATGATGTTACTAATGTTGGGAACTATGTAATAAATGATGAAACATGTGAATATGTGTGTTAATATGCTAGTCGAGACCACTGAAATTAGGTAGAATAGCTTGGTTGTGCTCTTTTGATGACAGGTTCCACCGGTGACAAGAGTCAGCGGTTCTGGGAACAGTCACTGTTCTGTCATGCCGTACTGGATTTGAAGTAGAGGGAAGGGGGAAGAGGATACTAAGCAAGACATGAAATGCTGATTGAAGACATCTTAGCTAAAACAGTATTCCAGATACCGGCAACACCCATATATTTTTTGTCCAGCGCTCCTAAGTTATGTACTTTAGGGTTTTTCTCCAGTGTATCTCCTAAAAGAAATTCTTGTAGAATATACAGATAGTTTACGTGGTTTAAAATGTTTGTGTGTGTATGAGTTTGCATATACTTTTTACAGTATCTTTAAACAACTTTTTGCCTTATTTTCCTAGGGAGTTGGTCTCTCAGTTCATGGGCAATTCCGAGTGGCTACTGAAAAGTCTCTTTTTGCGATGCCAGAAACAGCAATAGGTAAAACCCCCAATTTTTCATAATTACTTTTAGAATTATCTTTGGATGCATTTCAGATTACACTGTTGTTAAAGGAATTGATGGAATCTTACTGAGATATAGCAATGAAAGAATCCTTAAAAAGAAATTAGGAAGATACCTGAAAGTTATATTAACTTAGTAGTCATATCCAAAAACACAAAAGAAAAGAATATTTAACTGGCAACACTAACGCACTGGTTGTTAGGAGAAAATGGTCTTGTTTTCAGATCTACAATCCATTTTGATTTTTTTTTTTGAGAGAAAGAGTGTGTCAGAGGTGCGGAGGTGGTGGGGCAGAGGGAGAGAGAATCCCAAGCAGGCTCCACGCTCAGCTCGATCTCTCATCCCTGAGACCATGACCTGAGCAAAATCAGTAGTTGGACACTTAACCAACTGAGCCACCCAGGTGCCCCCATTTTGAAATTTTTGTTCATGCTGTGAAATATGGATCAAAGATATAGATCAATTTTTATGATTCTGCACATAGAGATACAGGCATTCACACACTACATTTTGAAAAAGCTGTTGGCTTTTGTACCTTGGTATACGTTATATTGGTGCCAACACAACAGTGTTGATTACTGTTGCTTAATAGTAGAAATCAGGTAGTGATAATTCTCCCATTTTGTTGTTTCCCACAAGTTATATTAGCTATAAAGATCCTTTGTATTTCAATATGAATTTCTGAGTCAGTTTGTCAATTTCAACTTAAAAAGTCTGCTAGGATTCGATTAGGATTGTCTAAAATTTAAGGAGAATTGACAACAATATAGAATCTTCGACCTGAGAGCAAGGTATATCTCCCATTTATTTAGGTCTTCTTTAATATCTCTAAGCCAAGTTTTGTAGTTTATAGGTCTTACATGCCCTTTGTCAGATTTTTCCTTATCTATTTCATATTGTTTGTTACTATTTTAAAAATTCATTTCTGACTTTTAGTTACAAGTATAGAGAAATACCACTTATTTTTTTTAATGAAGCATAATTGACATACAGTATCTTAGTTTAAGGTGTACATCATAGTGATTCTATACTTTTATACATCACAGAATGATTCCCACAAGAAGTCTAGAGCCAACTGTCACCATACAAAGTTATTATATTGTTGACTATATTTCCTACACTATAGATTTTATCTCCATGACTTACTTATTTTGTAAGTGAAAGTTTGTACTGCTTAATCTCCTTCATCTGTTTTGCTGCCCTCAATCAATCCCCATTGTGTTATCCGAAAGTTTGTTTCCTGTATTTCTGTTTTGTTTTGTTTTTTAGATTCTACACATAAATGAAATCACATGGTATTTGTCCTTCTCTGATTTATTTCACTTAGCATAATACCTCTAGCTCTATCCATACTGTTACAAATGGCAAGAGTTCATTCCTTTTTTTGTGGCAAAGTAATATTCCATTGTATGTGCATGTGTACCACATCTTTTTTATCCCTTCTTCTGTTGATGGACACTTCGGTTGCTTCCATGTCTGGGCTAATGCTGCAGTGAACATAGCAGCAAATGTATTTCCCTGAATTGGTATTTTTATATTTTTTCTGATATATACCCAGAAGCGGAATAGCTGGATTATGTGGTAGTTCTGTTTTTAATTTTTTGAGGAACCCCAGTACTTTCCACAGTGGCCGCACCAATTTCTATTCCCACCAGCAGTACATGAGGGTTTCCTTTTGTCCACATCCTTACCAACAGTAGTTTTTGGCTTTTTTGAGGATAGCCAATCTGACAGGTGTGAGGTGGTATCTCGTTGTGGTTTTCCTATAAAATTTTATTTCACTTTTTAAATTAAGTTTTTATTTTAATTCTAATAAAGTTAACGTACAATGTTATATTAGTTTCAGGTGTATCATATATTGATTTAATACTTCCATACATCACCCAGTATTTCAGTACTCAGCAAAAGTAGTCTCCTAAGTCCATCCCCAAAACCCACCAATTATTTTATCCATCCCCTATCCACCTCCTCTCTGGTAACCACCAGTTTATTCTCTGTAGTTGAGTCTGTTTCTTGGTTTCTCTCTCTCACTCTCTCTCACTCTCTCTCTTTTTCCTTTGCCCATTTGTTTTTTAAACTCTACATATGAGAGAGAACATATGGTGCTTGTCTTTCTGTGACTCACTTATTTTGCTTAGCGTTATACTCTCTAGCTCCATCCATGTCATTACAAATGGCAAGGTTTCATTCTTTTTTATGGCTGAATATTCCTCTGTGTGTGTGTGTGTGTGTGTGTGTGTGTGTGTGAGTGAGATCTCTCTATCCAATCGTTCATCTATCAATGGACATTTGGGCTGCTTCCACTATTTGACTGTTGTAAATAATGCTGCTATAAACATAGGGGTACATATATCCCATCAAATTAGTGTTTTTGTATTTTGGGGGGTAAATACCCAATAGTACAAATACTGGATTATAGGATAATTCTATTTTTAACTTTTTGAGGAACCCCCATACTGTTTTCCACAGTGGCTGTACCAGTTTGCATTCCCACCAACAGTGCAAGACGGTTCCCCTTTCTCCACATCCTTGCCAACGCTGGTTTCTTGTATTTTTGATTTTAACCATTCTGTGGGGTGGCATCTCATTGTAGTTTTGATTTGTATTTCCCTGATGATGAGTGATGTCGAGCATCTTTTCATGTGTCTGTTGGCCACCTGGATGTCTTTGGAGAAATGTCTGTTCATGTCTTCCCATTTTTAATTGGATTATTTGTTTTTTTGGGGTGTTGAGTTGTATAAGTTCTTCATATATTTTGGGTACTAATCCCTCATCATATATGTCATTTGCAAATACCCTTTCTCATTCAGTAGGTTGCCTATTAGTTTTGTTGATTATTTAAATGCCTTCTCCCACTTAGGAGGTTTCTTTCAGTTTTGTTGTTTCCTTCACTGTGCAGAAGCTTTTTATTTTGATGTAGTTCCAATAGTTTAATTTTTGCTTTTATTTCCCCTGCCTCAGGAGATATATCTAGAACAATGTTGTTATGGCTGATGTCAGAGAAATTACTGCCTATGCTCTCTTGTAGGATTTTTATGGTTTCAGGTCTCACATTTAGGTCCTTAATCCATTTTGTGTGTGGTGTAAGAAAGTGGTCCTGTTTTGCTCTTTTGTGTGTTGTCGTCCAGTTTTCCTAATGCCACTTATTAAAGAGACTGTCTTTTCCCCATTGTATTTTTTCCTTCATTCTTGTAGATAAATTGACCATTTATGTGTGGTTTTATTTCTGAGCTCTCTATTCTATTGCATTGATCTATGTGTCTGTTGTTGTGTGAGTACCATACTGTTTTAATTTGTATAGTTTTTTAGTACAGTTTGAAATCAAGGAGCATGATACAACTTGTTGAATTATATGGATGTTGAATTATATGATACAATTATCTTACGGAGTTTCCCTCTTATGTGACTTTGTCTTTCTCTTGCTGCTTTTAAAGTTCTTTATTTTTAAGGTTTGTTACTTTTAATTATTATGTCTTGGTGTGGGTCTCTTTGGGTTCATCTTGTTTGGGACTTTCTTTGATTCTAGGACCTGGATGTCTGTTTCCTTTCCTGGGTTAGGCAAGTTTTTGGCCATTATTTCCTCAAATAAGTTTTCTGCCCCTTTCTCTTCTCCTAGGGCCCCTATAATGTAAATAATACGTACACTTGATGTTTTCATCTCTAAAGCTCCCCTCAATTTTTTAAAATTATTTTTTCTTTTTGTTCTGATTAGGTAATTTCTACTATTCTGTCTGCCAAATGCAGATTTGTCCTTCTGTATCATTTCTGTTATTTTTCACCTCTGGTTCTTGTATTTTCTCTTTGTTGAATTTCCTTCCTTCTTAAGTGCAGTGAGCATCTTTACCACTAATACTTGGAAATCTTTATCAGGTGCTTTACCTGATAAATTACTTACCTCTGTTTCCTTAAGGTTTCCCCCACTCCAGGGTTTTTTCTTCTTTGTTTGGAACATCTTCCTCGGTCTCCTCATTTTGTTTGACTTTCTGTGTTTGTTTCTGTGCATCAGAACAGCTACCTACCTCTCTCAGTCTTGAAGGCGTGACCTTGAGCAGGAGCATCCTCTGTGTAGACTGGTAAACCTGGCAGCATTGGCTAGTTGGAGCTGGAGTAGGGCTGGGCTAAGAGTATGCTGCTCTGGGGTTACCTTGACAGGACACCTGCGGCTGGGGTGGGTATCTTTAGCAGACAGCTAGAATGTGTGTGGGCTAGGGATCTGAGACTTGCTAGGGCAGTCCTAGTAGGTTGGCAAGAGTGCCCAGACCCTACTCCTGTCTGCACTGTGAAGGTGGATTGGTGGGGGGGGGGGGGGGGGGGGTGGAATGTAAAATATGGTGCTTGTTGACACCTCTGACCCCAGAGAGTTCCAGCCTGAGAGTCCCTGCCCATTTGTAGGGTTAGTAAGTAGATTTTCATCACTTACATTCTAATTGCTCTTTAAACAGCTGTGTTTGTTTCATTTTTTTTTTCTTCCACTGTGGGTGAGCTTGTGCAGGGGCCCTCACTGATGTCCCTCCTTACCATAAGGCATTACATTGGGTATGGTTTCCTGTGGTTACTGTCTGTATCTCCGTCTCTCCTGCTGTTGTATATGTGGTTCCCCCATAAATTTTTTTGTGCAGAAGCTGTTCAGTTAGTTCATTTTCAATAGGAATTGCTCTACATGTAGATGTAGATTTACTGTGTCTGTGGAAGAAGGTGAATTCAGGATCTTCCTAAGCTACCATCTTGGACTGCCACCTGAAGTACAATTGATTGTGTATTGACTTTGTGGCCTACAAACTTCCTAACTCATTTATTAGCTCTGGTAGATTTTTTTGTAGATTGTATTATATTTTTTATAAAAATGATTACATCATTTGCAAATAAAGTCACTTTTACATTTTCCTTTCCAATCTGGATACTCTTTATTTTCCTTGCCTTAATACCCTGGGTAGAACTCCCATTACAATGGTGAACAGAGGTGACTGTGGGCATTCTTGTCTTCTTCTTGATCTTAGGGAAAACATTCAGTCCTTCAAATAAGTGGGAAGTTAAGTGTAAGTTTTTCGTAGGTACACTTTATCAGGATGAAGATGTTTTCTTCTATTCCGAAATTGCTGAGGGTTTTTATTAGGAATGGATTTTGAATCTAAAAATCCAAAACTTTCTGCATCAGTTGGTTTTCTTTTTTAGTTAATGGTGAATTTCTTTGACTGATTTTTCAACATTAAACTAGCCTTGCATTCCAGGGATAAATCTCACTCAGGTATGAGGTGTTATATTTTTTATATGTTGTTAGGTTTGAGATACTCAAATTTTATTTGGAATTTTTGCATCTGTGTTCATGAAAGACATTGGTTTGTGGTTTTCTTATAATGTCCTTGCTTCCTTCTGGTATGGGGGTAATGCTAGCATCATTTTCTGGAGGAATATCTAGAATTGGTATAATTTTTTTTGTGTTTGGTAGAATTCATCAGTGAAGCCATCTAGATCTGAAATTTTCTTTGGCAGAAGGTTTTCAACCATAAATTCAAAGTTCTTAATATATGTAGGGCTATTCAAATTATCTATTTCTTGTACAAACTTAGGTAAGGTTCATCTTTTAAGAAATTTGTCCAATTTATTAGCATAATGTTTTTCATAAAGTGAAAACTTTTGTGGGGGACATACCTCAGTCCATAAAAGGGATTTTTCAGCATATAGATCAGCAAGCCACAGTGCTAAGGAACTGTGTGTGTAGGAATGGCCTAAGATCAAGGCTAGGCATAGTAGCATGTAGAGGTCAGGCAAAGGAAGTAGATCCAGCAAGGGGGAATGGAAAGAAGCAGCCATTGAGACAGGGGCAAAAAGAGAGAATGTAGTTCCCAGAACAGAGGTACGTATTTCAGGACAGAATGTGTTTTCACTTGGGCAGAGGGCTACTGAGGCTGTAGGGCAGGTAGTATATAGTGTAGAATGCGTGTAGAGTGTACAACGTTGGGGGAACTGAAAGAAGAACAGAGTGGCTGGAATGTGGTAAAGGAGTAGTAAGAGATCTACTTGAGAAAGTGGTTGGGGGCCTTGAAGACTCTGATAAAGTATTGGTTTTAATCTAAGAAAAATAGTTATGGAAGAGTTTTAAGCAGTAGAAGGCAAAACTCTTACGAAGATCTGTTTTATTAAAAAGATCACTCTGGCTAGTGTATGGAGAAATTTTAGGAGAAGGAATCAGTAGGTCATAATCACTGGGGCATGTTAAAAGGGTAGTATGAGAAGGTGTCAAAACTGGATGGTTGTGCACTTTTTGAGGTAAGTGATACTAGAAAAGAGATGATAGGAAGTAATGAATTCAAATTTAGAACTATCTTGTTTGAGGTGCTATGAGATATGTACAGTAGAATGCTGCTAATTTTTTCAAGTCTAGGAATGTTTTGGCAAGTAGAACTGGAAAGAATTTGGGTGCTTGTATTTTTATCTCAATTTCATTAAATGAAGCAATCTTAGAATAGATATCTGGATTATAAAACTAGAGGATCACAGTTGTTTAAGGACCTCTTAAGTACAAAGAAGTCGTATACTGGCATGTATTTGCATATATGCTATTTTGGTTGTTACCAGTAGAAGGAATAAGGGAATTTAAAAAAAAGAAAAGGTGGCTAAGAAAAGAGTAAATGCAAGTGATTTTATTAAGTATAAACATTCTTGGTGTAGGACTAAAGATTATTGCATCACTTTAAATATCTTGAATGCTAGGGAGGAGTAGATATGGCGGAGGAGTAGCAGACTGAGATGACATCAGGTAGCAGGAGATCAGCTAGATAGTTTATCAGACCATTTCGAACACCTACAAATCCAACAGGGGGTCGATGAGAAGAAGAGCAGCAATTCTAGAAATAGAAAATCGACCACTTTCTGAAAGGTAGGACTTGTGGAGAATGTGAATCCAAAGCAATGGGAAGATAGACCACGGCGGGGTGGGGGTGGGGGGCTGGCTCCCAGCAAGTGGCGGACCAACGGAGCACAAAATCAGGACTTTTTAAAAGTCTGCTCCATAGAGGGACATCATTCCAGAGGCTAAGCGGGAGTGGAGCCCTAGTGGGAACAGTGTGGTCTCAGGTCCCACAAAGTCACCAGAGGATTGGGGGTGTCTGAGTGCCGCAGAGCTCACAGGTATTAGAGCAGGGAAGCCGGCTACAGATATGGAGCCCAGGAGTGAGCTCTCAGCTCGGGGTTACCTTAAACTGTAATCCATGGCACAGTGAGGCCTCTGCTCCTTGAGCAGGGCTCCCACAAGTGCAGATACGGGGAGACCTTCCAGGACGAGCAGCAGTGATCTGCTGGGTTTGGAGACTTCAGGCGGGGCTGTGTGCCAGAGACAAGAGACGATTGCTCACAGGCTGGGTGAGCTCAGCGCATGGCTGGAGACCAGGGAGACAGGAGTGATTGAGAGCTTTTCTCTGCAGAGTGGGGCCCTGAGCTTTTGGCTCCTCTGGGCCAGAGAGTGGGAGACCACCTTTTCATTCCCATCACCTAGAATTCTACAGAAAGCGGAAAGCGTTCAGGGAACAAAAGCTCCCGAGAGCGAACCTGAGCAGATTACTTAGCCTGGCCCCTGACAAGGTGGTGCAATTCTGCCTCTCGGGCAAAGATACTTGAGAATCACTACAACAGTCCTCTCCCCCAGAAGATCAGCAAGAAATCCAGCCAAGACCAAGCTCGCTTATCAAGGAAAACAGTGGAATTCTAGAGGAGGAGAAAGCAAAGCATGGAATTCATGGCTTTCTCCCCATTATTCTTTAGTCTTGCAAAGTTAATTAATTTTTTAAAATTTTATTTTTTTCTTATGCTAATTTTTTTAAACTTTTACTCTTTCCGCTTTTAATGTTTTTAAACTAGTTTATCTTAACAGTAGCTTTCATAAAAAATAAAAATCTTTTTGAACCTTCATTATTATAGTCATAGTTTATCCTTCATGTATCTAACTTTACTTTTTGTATACACATAGAGTTTTTTCCTTCTAAAAATTTTTGGGATACAACTTCTTCTAATAGATCAAAATATACCCTAAATCTAGCACAGGACTTTGTTCTAGTCTTTAGCCTGAGAAAATTCTCTCCACTTTCTTTTTCTTTCTTTTCCCAACCAACTTATCAACTCCTTTTTTAGAATTTTAAAAAAATTTTTCATCTTTACAGTCATATTCCATCCCTTCATCGTATTTACCTGTGTGTGTGTGTGTGTGTGTGTGTGTGTGTGTGTGTAATATTTTTCTTGCTTTAAAATTTGGGGAAGTAGTTTCTTCTAAGAGACCAAAGTACTCCCAAAATTAGGTGGGTGGCGCTATACTATTCACCAGTCTAATATCTATATTTTCTTCTTCTTTAAAAAAAAATTTTTTTTAACTTTTTACCCCCTTTCTTCCCCCCATGATTTGGGGTCTCTTCTGATTTGGTTAACACACATTTCTGTGGGGTCTTTGCCACCCTTTTAGTATTTTATTCTCTCCTTCATGTATTCTTAATCTGGATAAAATGACCAGGTGGAAAAACTCACCACAAAAAAAAAGAACAAGAGGCAGTACCAAAGGCTAGGGACCTAATCAATATAGACATTAGTAACATGTGTCACATCTAGAGTTCAGAATGATGATTCTCAAGGTGCAAGCTCGGCTTGAAAAAGGCATGGAAGATATTAGAGAAAGCCTGTTTGGAGAAATAAAAGTCCTTTCTGGAGAAATAAAAGAACTAAAATCTAACCAAGCTGAAATCAAAAAAGCTATTAGTGAGGTGCAATCAAAAATTTAAAAAAAAAAATCAAAAGCAGGCTCTTACTGCTAGGATAAATGAGGCAGAAGAGAGAATTAGTGATACAGAAGACTAAAACATGGGGAATAAAGAAGCTGACCACAAGAGAGACAGACAACTACTGGACCATGGGAGGAAAATTTGAGAGATAAGCGATACCATAAGATGAAACATTAGAATAATTGGGATTCCAGAAGAATAGAGAGAGGGAAGAGCAAAAGGTATATTGGAGCAAATTATTGTAGAGAATTTCCCCAATATGGCAAAGGGAATAAGCATCAAAATCCAGGAGGCAGGGTGCCTGGGTGGCTCAGTGGGTTAAGCCGCTGCCTTCGGCTCAGGTCATGATCTCGGGGTCCTGGGATCGAGTCCCGCATCGGGCTCTCTGCTCGGAGCCTGCTTCCTCCTCTCTCTCTCTCTGCCTGCCTCTCTGCCTACTTGTGATCTCTCTCTGTCAAATAAATAAATAAAATCTTTAAAGAAAGAAAAAAAAAAAATCCAGGAGGCACAGAGAACCCCCCTCAAAATCAATAAGAACAGGTCCACACCCCGTCATCTAATAGTAAAACTTACAAGTCTTAGTGACAAAGAGAAAATCCTGAAAGCAGCCCTGGACAGGGAGTCTGTAACATACATGGTAACAATATTAGATTGGCAGCAGACTTACTCACAGAGACCTGGCAGGCCAGAAAGAACTGGCATGATATATTCAGAGCACTAAATGAGAAAAACATGCAGCCAAGAATACTATATCCAGCTAGGATATTACTGAAAATCAGAGATATAAAAAGCTTCCAGGACAAAAACTGAAAGAATTTGTAAACACCAAACCAGCTCTACAGGAAATATTGAAAGGGTCTCCTAAGCAAAGAGACGGCCTCAAAGTCGTAGACCAGTAAAGAATGGAGACAATATACAGTAACAGTCACCTTACAGGCACTACAATGGCAGTTAAATTCATATCTCTCAGTAGTTACGCTGAATGTAAATGGGCTGAATGCCCCAATCAAAAGACACAGGGTATGAGAATGGGTTAAAAAACAAAACAAAACAAAACAAAAAACCATCAATATGCTGTCTACAAGAAACTTATTTTAGACCCGGAGACACCTCCAGATTTAAAGCGAGGGGGTGTAAAACAAGTACCATGCTAATAGACATCAGAAGAAAGCTGGGGTGGCAATCCTTTTATCAGATCAATTAGATTTCAAGCCAAAGACTATAATAAGAGATGAGGAAGGACACTATATCATACACAAAGGGTCTGTCCAACAAGAAGATCTAACAATTTTAAATGTCTATGCCTCTAACATGGGAGCAGCCATTTACATAAACCAATTAATAACAAAATCAAAGAAACACATCAACAATAATACAATTATAGTAGGGGACTTTAACACCCCCCTCACTAAAATGGACAGATTATCCAAGCAAAAGATCAGCAAGGAAATAAAGGCCTTAAATGACACACTGGACCAGATGGAGATCACAGATACATTCAGAACATTCCATCCCAAAGCAACAGAATATGCATTCTTCTCTAGTGCACATGGAACATTCTCCAGAATAGATCACATCCTGGGTCACAAATCAAATGGTACCAGAATATTGGGATCATTCCCTGCATATTTTCAGACCATAGTGCTCTGAAGCTAGAATCTAATCACAAGAGGAAATTTGGAAAGAACCCAAATACATGGAGGCAAAAGAGCATCCTTCTAAAGAATGAATGGTTCAACCAAGAAATTAAAGAAGAATTGAAAAAATTCATGGAAACAAATGATAATGAAAACATAGCAGTTCAAAATCATTGCAAAGGTAGTCCTGAGAGGAAAATATATTGCAATACAAAGCTTTCTCAAGTAATAAGAAAGGTCTCAAATATACAACCTAACCCTAAGTATATAGGAGCTGGAGAAAGAACAACAAAGAAAGCCTAAACCCAACAGGAGAAGAAAAATAATAAAGATCAGGGCAGAAATCAATGAAATAGAAACCAAAATAACAGAAGAACAAATCAACAAAACTAGAAACTGGTTCTTTGAAAGAATTAATAAGATTGATAAACCCCTGGCCAGCCTTATCAAAAAGAAAAGAGAACGGCCCCAAATAAATTCATGAACGAAGGAGGAGCGATCACAACCAACACCAAAGAAATACAAACAATTATAAGAACATATTATGTGCAAGTATACACCAGCAAATTGGACAATCTTGAAGAAATGGATGCATTCCTAGAGACATATAAACTACCACAACTGAACCAGGAAGAAATAGAAAACCTGAACAGACCCATAACCAGTAAGGAGATTGAAGCAGTCATCAAAAATCTCCAAACAAACAAGAGCCCAGGGCCAGACGGCTTCCCAGGATAATTTAAACATTTAAAGAAGAATTAATTCTTACTCTCCTGAAACTCTTCCAAAAAATAGAAGTGGAAGGAAAACTTCCAAACTCATTTTATGAGGCCAGCATTACCATGATCTCCAAACCAGACAAGATCCCATCAAAAAAGAGAATTACAGACCAATATCCTTGATGAACATAGATGCAAAAATTCTCACCAAAATACTAGCCAATAGGATCCAACAGTACATTAAAAGGATTATTCACCATGACCAAGTGGGATTATTCCCGGGCTGC
Organism: Mustela nigripes; assembly: GCF_022355385.1. Classification (NCBI taxonomy): domain Eukaryota; kingdom Metazoa; phylum Chordata; class Mammalia; order Carnivora; family Mustelidae; genus Mustela; species Mustela nigripes. The sequence continues at coordinate 3,009,889 of NC_081559.1, read as the reverse complement.
AAGGTTGGTTCAACATCTGCAAATCAATCAATGTGATAGAATACATTAATAAAAGAAGGAACAAGAACCATATGATAATCTCAATAGATGCTGAAAAAGCATTTGACAAAGTACAGCATTTTTTCCTGATCAAAATTCTTCAAAGTGCAGGGATAGAGGGCACATATCTCAATACCATCAAAGCCATCTATGAAAAACCCACAGCAAATACTATTCTCAGTGGGGAAAAACTGAGAGCTTTTCCACTAAGGTCAGGAACATGGCAGGGATGTCCACTCTCACCGCTGCTATTCAACATAGTACTAGAGTCCTAGCCTCAGCAATCAGACAACAAAAAGAAATAAAAGGCATCCGAATTGGCAAAGAAGAGTCAAACTCTCTTTCTTTGCAGATGATATGATACTTTATGTGGATAACCCAAAAGACTCCACTCCAAAATTGCTAGAACTTATACAGGAATTCAGTAAAGTGTCAGGATATAAAATCAATGCACAGAAATCAGTTGCATTTCTATACACCAACAGCAAGACAGAAGAAGGAGAAATTAAGTAGTCAATCCCATTTACAATTGCACCCAAAAGCATAAGATACCTAGGAATAAACCTGACTGAAGAGGCAAAAAATCTGTACTCAGAAAACTATAATGTACTCTTGAAAGAAATTGAGGAAGACACAAAGAAATGGAAAAAAGTTCCATGCTCATGGATTAAAAGAAAATGTCTTTTAATCATTTTGTGAAATGATTAAAAGTCATTTTAATTGTGAAATGTCTGTGCTACCTAAAACAATCTACATGTTTAATGGAATCCCTATCAAAATACCATCAATTTTTTCTTTCAAAGCAATGGAACAAGTAATTCTAAAATTTATATGGAACCAGAAAAGACTTCAAGTAGCCAGAAGAATGTTGAAAAGGAAAGCCAGAGTTGGTGGCTTCACAATTCCAGACCTCAAGCTCTATTACAAAGTTGTCATCATCAACACAGTATGGTATTAGCACAAAAACAGACTCATAGATCAATGGAATGGAATAGAGAGCCCAGAAATGGACCCTCAACTCTATAGTCAACTAATTTTTGACAAAGCAGGAAACAATGGCCAATGGAAAAAAGATAGTCTCTTCAACAAATGGTGTTGGGAAAATAGGATAGCCACATACGGAAAAGTTAAACTGGACCATATCCTTATACCACACACAAAAATAGAGTCAAAATGGATGAAAGACCTCAATGTGAGAGTGGAATCCCTCAAAATCCTTGAGGAGAACACAGGCAGCAACCTCTTTGACCTCAGCCCCAGCAACTTCTTCCTAGAAATATCACCAAAGTCAAGGGAAGCAAGGGCAAAAATGAACTGTTGGGACTTTATGAAGATCAAAAGCTGTTGCACAGCAAAGGAAACAGTTAACAAAACCAAAAGACAACTGACAAAATGGGAGGAAATATTTGCAAATTGCATATCAGATAAAGGGCTAGTATCCAAAATCTATAAAGAGCTTCTCAAATGCAACACCCAAAGAACAAATAATCCAGCCAAGGACATGAACAGACATTTCTGCAAAGAAGAGATCTAGATGGCCAACAGACACATGAAAAAGTGTTCCACATCACTCGGCATCAGGGAAATACAAATCAATGAGATACCACCTCATACCAGTCAGAATGGCTAAAATTAACCAGTCAGTAAATGACAGATGCTGGTGAGGATGCGGAGAAAGGGGAGCCCTCTTACACTGTTGGTGGGAATGCACCTGGTGCAGCCACTCTGGTAAACAGCATGGAGGTTCCTCAAAAAGTTGAAAATAGAGCTATCTTATGACCCAGCAATGGCACTACTGTATATTTATCCTAAAGATGAAAATGTAGTGATCCAAAGGGGCACAGGTACCCGAATATTCATAGCAGCAATGTCCACAGTAGCCAAACTATGGAAAGAACCTAGATGTCCATCAACAGATGAATGGATAAAGAAGATGTGGTGTGTGTGTATATATATATGCATATACAATGGAATACTATGCAGCCATCAAAAGAAATGAAGTCTTGCCATTTGCGATGACATGGATCGAACTAGAGAGTATTATGCTGAGTGAAATAAGTCAGTCAGAGAAAGACGATTATCATATGATCTCCCTGATATGAGGAAGTAGAGATGCAACATGGAGGGCTTGGGGGGTAGTAAACGAATAAATGAAACAAGATGGGATCAGGAGCTAGACAAACCGTAAGAGACTCTTAATCTCACAACAAACTGAGGGTTACAGGGAGGAGGGGGTTAGGAAGAAGGAAGTGGGGTTATGGACACTGGGGAGGGTATGTGCTATAGTGATTGCTGTGAAGTGTGTAAACCTGGTGATTCACAGACCTTTACCCCTGGGGCTAATAATGCATTATATGTCAATAAAAATAAATAAGTAATAAATAAAGTATCTTGAATGCTAGATAATTAACAATAAACTATGATTTGAATGGTTTTAATGAATATTCACATAGCTTTAGATTATGCATATTTTTCTTTGCTTATCATTTGGAAAGAAAACATTTTTTTATTTAAATTCAAATAGCCAACATATATTGCATCATTAGTTTTTGATATAGTGTTCAGTGACTCATTTTCATTTTTTACTGTTTCAGAGATTATTAAAAATAGTAATAAGGAAATTTTAGGTAACGTTTCATGAGTACTACTTATATACAGAACATTATGCCATCAAATACTTTATTGACTTCTGTAGAAATGAAACATGAAAAATTTGAAAAATACCCAAGTTAGAACAATATAATAGTTGTCTTCTGTGATATTTATTGCATTGGAAAGTACTTAGTAATATTTTTAGTATAGATTCAAATACCAGAGAGAAATGGCCATTTGATCTCAAAGAGTTCTATTCGTCTTTTTAATTTGAATCAGTACGATCTCTTTTCATTATTTAATAACAGGACTGTTCCCTGATGTGGGTGGAGGTTATTTCTTGCCACGACTTCGAGGAAAACTTGGCTACTTCCTTGCATTAACAGGATTCAGGCTGAAAGGAAGAGATGTGTATGCAGCAGGAATTGCTACACATTTTGTAGATTCTGAAAAGGTAATTACTTGGATTGTATGTTGTGTTGTTGGAATAACTTGCATTGCGCGGGAAGTCTAAGTGGTTGAGATCCCAGGCTTTGGTTAGATGTGGGTCTGAATCCAGGATCTAATGTTTAAAGCTCTGTGACCTTTGGGAAGGTAAATAAGCTCTCCAATCATGTTTTCTCATGTATAAAATGGAGATAAATATGTCTGGATTCAGGACTGTTTTGCTTGGTACCTTCAGTGAATATTTTTTCATGAATAATTACACTTAGGGTAAAAAAAAAAAACCTACTTTAAGGAATTCTAATATAGAAGAATCTAAAATTATATATGAAAAGATAAACTTTTATTTTATAAAAATATTTTTGAAAGGTCCTTTTGGTTGTGAGTTTCCCTGCTAGTGCATTTAAGAGTTAAATTTGTAAAATATGGTTTTAAAAACTTTTCTAAAGGCTGTTGCAAGGGACACATACTACTTAGCTTTGTACCTTTTTTTTTTTTAACAGTGTGCCCAATTTTCTTAGCACAGAATAGCACAGTGGCAAAGAATGTACAAACACCTTAGAGTTAAATCCTAGCTTGAATTGAGCCTCTTTGTCCCCTAGTTTGCCTGTCTCTAAGTGGGGATGGTAGTTCCTCCCATAGTAGTTGAATCTCTTTGTGGTTAGTGTAGCAGAAAATCCAGTCTTAGGTGGTTTTGCCTCAGAATTTCCATCAAGAAATTTGGGGTTTATTTTGCTTCAGCTGGGAGCTCCCTGTCCTCGAACAGGCTTCTATTACCCTTCAACCCACGAGCCAGTTAACCTACATCAGCTAGCCCACCTTGCTAGTGTGTGCTGTCTCTGGAACTGTGGGGTGAACTTAGTTTTCCAGGAGGAAGCACATCGATCTCCAAATGGATGTCCGATTCTGAGAGAGGGATGTTCTGGGGTAGGAGAAAGAATGTCATGACAAAATATGAGAACCTTCTATCACATTGTTTCAAGTTTCAGATCTCTCTCCATGTCCGTAGTCACCTTGAGTAGGTGGCTGCCCCATCCTTCCCTTTAGCTGTAACAGGCAGCAAACGTGGGAGTCCATTGTCTACTCTGGAGGGATACCCTTATTACAGTGGAGTTCAGTAAGGATGGGAGAGAGCACTGATCCACACTTACTCCCTTCTTTGTCGGTCTGCCCGCTGGTAATTTCTGCAGTGCGTACACTGCCACTCGCAGGGCCTGCCCGGGGGAACAGAAATGGGTCATGAATGTTAGGGATGAAACTGGAGGTGGGTCCAAAAGATAAAAGGTAGATAACCATCTGTCTTCTCTGACAAAGAATATGAGACAAAGAACATAGAGAAAATACTCAGTGGATTGGAAGGAGGAAAACTGGAAGTTTCCTCCTAGAGGTTGCAGTTCAGCTGGGCTTTAAGATGAGGATGTCAGGAAAGGCGTTCTAGGAAGAGTAAACATACTGAGCAAGTGTGCGGGCAGGAAAACTGAGCTGTGTTTTGGAAACTTTCTACTGTTTCTGCTGCTCACTTGGCTGAGCAGGGATGTGAATGGAGAGCTAAGTGTGGCCGTTTTACAGAGCTGTGCATTGACTGTAGTACCGTTACCCCCGTGGCAATTTTAGTTCAGATTAATTAAAGTCTATCATTCACATCTCTGGTTGCAGTACTGCGTTTCAAGTGGTTAATAGAGAGAAACCAAGACGAATGTCTCTCTCCTCTTTAGTTTCTTCCATCTTTGTCTAGTTTTTTGCAAGGCAGCATTTACTGTGGGAATGTGTGTGCATTTAACTTCAGAGAAAATTGCCTTCCTGATTCAGCTGAAGAGAACACATCATAATTTTAAGACAAGTATTTTTAAAAAGAGTACAAGGTTTTTTAAAAAAGAGTCTCTGTTTTGTACTGGGATTCAAATCCGTCTTCCTTTTTCCCTCCTTTTAGTTGGGCATGTTAGAAGAAGATTTGTTAGCCCTAAAATCTCCTTCAAAAGAAAATATTGCAGATGTCTTGGATGCTTACCATGCCAAGGTAATCTTGTCAGTATTCTAGCTTCATATTTTAATTCATGGGCAGGGGAAATGATTGAAAAATTAGCAGTTGGTGAATATGATAGTTTGTGGATACAGAGGTGCTGGGATTTATTAACGTGAAAGCTTGAGGGAAGGATCAGAGCTTCAGAGTTGCTGGATAGCCATTCAAGAGGATGACTTCTTTGCAGCACAACAACACAACCTTTATTCTGACTGCTGGTGAATTTCAGCATGTAGCCTTGTGACTGGTCCGCGCAAGGACTTCCTGCAGTGCACTGTGACATTTTTGTAATGGATGGCTCAGTGCTGGTGCTGTTGAGCTGCTAACGTGAAACTGTGGTGCATATCTAAATATAATGACAAGGTCTAATGCAGTGTTCACTTTCAGTTCCTGACTTATGTTCTGTAACTTAAGTTTTCTTTTAAGAGCCAAAAATCTTTAAAACTGTTACATGACATCTAGTAAAACATGATGGGTAGAATACATGCTCTCTTCTAAAACCTCACTAAAATTGTAAAAAAGAATAGAAGAGGCACAAATCCCCAAAGACAAACAAAACAGAAAAGGAGCAGGTAGGTATGAGAGGTCAATATTTTGGAAGCTTGAAAACAGAAGGGTGAGGAAAGCTACCCTAGATTTGAGAATACTGCAGTATCTTCTACTTCAGTAGGGGAAACCAGTAAGAAGCAAGCAGTTCTTGCCCTCTGCCCTCTCTAAGGTGCCAGAGTCCCCAGAAGACTGGGACGTGGAGACGGGTAGAGAAACGAGAGGAGCAGTTGGGCCTCCAGAATTCTCCAGAATTCTCCAGAATTCTCCAGAATTCTCCCTGCTGTAGCACCAACTACCCTTTCATCGCTTGGCTGAAGAGTAGAAATTTACTACTTAGGTCCGATCAGACAGACCCGGCTGACTGGGGCAGGATGAGATGAAAGTGCTCTACTAAAAAGAGGCAGAACATAATCAACAGGAAGACCTCCAGCTCTTTTCCTAGTTGGCTTCCAGACTATTGAATACCCTCTGTCTTGGTCTGGGCGACTATAACAAAAACACCACAGGCTGGGTGGCTTAAACAACGGAAACTTATTTCTCACAGTAGTGGAGGCTGGGAACTCCACGATCAGGTGTCAGATAATTAGATTCTTGGTGAGGACCTGCTCCTGGTTTGCAGATGGACAGACACCTTCTTTGTGTCCTCACACCACAGAGTGAGCTCTTTCAGGTCCTTCTTACAAGGGCACTAATCCCTTCGTGAGGGCTCCACCCTCTTGACCTGATCACCTCAGGGCCCCCCTTCCAAGTACCATCACTTTGGGGATTAGAGGTTCAGCATGAATTTTGGGGTGACGCAAACATTAGGTCAGTAGCTCCATCCCACTCCTAAGCAATACATTCGAAGAAAAAGGAAAAAACCTGTAGAGGTTGACATTTGAGGACCCCCTCCACAATGAAACATCCAGCTCTTTGCCCAGTCTTTTGTGATGTATCAGACAATTGACAGTCCTGTAACTGCGATTGACTTCACACAGGAAGCTCCTTAATTTTAGTACTTCATGCTGAAATTTTTTTATGCCAAGTGTAAAAACAAATTGGTCAAAGCAAAAAAAGGCGCTTTAAGCAAGCAGTGCCGGGAAAAGGACACTTAAAAAAAGAAAGAAAAACTATAGTTGTGAAAACTATAATTGTTCAGATAAGAGGAAAATATTTCATCTGTGAAATAAGAACAGATGGAATACAGCAGTCAAAGAATTAAAAAAAAAAAATGTGATAATGAAAGGAAAAAACCCCACAAACAGACTGGATTATAGTTGAAGGTTGAGGAAAACTCTAGGAGGACAAAAAGGATAATAAGGTGGAAAATGGAGAGGAAGGAACATGAGAGGTGTCATTCCAACACGTTTATATCTCATTATTAGGAATTCATAATAGAGAAGAAAAAGGGGAGGACATACTTAGAAAGATAGTCTACAGATTTGTTCAGAACCGAAGAACAGGAGTGTGGGTTGGCGGAGCCCCTGAGGCCTCCGTGCGGCGAGTGCGAACGCGGAGTCCGGGGGGTTTCCTCAGCTTTTGTCAGAGCAGTTGACAGCCTCTCATGTTGTCTGTGTAGCATGGGTCGGAGCGGGCGGGAGTCGAAGAGAGTTCTGCTAAATGTGTGGGCATTCGTCTATGGATGAAGTCATCTTGGCCTTTTTGTTTCTTTCTCAGTAATTTGGATGACAACGTTGATAACATTTTGATCAAATTGATTTGAAATTAAGAAAAAAATTAGGTAAAGGATTATGGATTTTAAAAAAACCCTTCAAGTTTAGAGTGACCTGTTTAATAGTATCAGTGTGAAAGGTAATAAATGTATGGGGAAACGCTCCGTGCGTTTTCTGTTACTCTCACACCACTCCCGCATTCACAGCTCTTCTGACCCTCGGTGTGTGGCTTTTCTATACACGGAGCAGTTCAGCGCAGCACCACCTGGGTGTCCTGTAGTTCCTTCATTTCGGGAGTGACACTTTCTTGCCGAGGTTAGCAATCCCGCACCCTAGGAGCTTATTCCCACAATACTGACCCCACTTCAGATGCCAGTCACAAGGCCTGTCTTGTCAGCTGTACTTCTTATTGGCCATAAATCAGTGTTCTCATGACCCCTTTCTTAGGTTTGATAATTTGCTAGAATTTCTCACAGAACTTGGAAACATTTAGTGTTTGTTGGTTTAATACAAAGGATACAATAAAGGATATGAATGGATAGTCTGCTGAAGGGTACACAGGGCAAGGTGCGGAAGGGTCTCAAGTCCAGGAGCTTCTGTCCCAGCGAGGGTGGGATGTGCTACTCTCCCCACTTGTTTTTTTTTTTAAAAGATTTTACTTATTTATTTGACAGAGATCACAAGTAGGCAGAGAGGCAGGCAGACAGAGAGGGAAGCATGTTCCCTGCTGAGCAGGGAGCCCGATGCGGGGCTCGATCCCAGGACCCTGAGATCATGACCTGAGCCAAAGGCAGAGGCTGAACCCACTGAGCCACCCAGGCGCCCCTCTCCGCTCTTGTGGATGTGTTCATTAACCCGGAGCTCTCCAAACACCATCCTTTGGGGCTTCTGTGGCAGGTTTATTACATAGTCACTGTGGATTAAGTTATGAGCCATGGGTGATGGAACTCCGTCTCGAACCCCTTTTCCCTCACTGGAAGTGGAGGGAGGCAGGAGCTAGTGGCAGAGTTGGAGCTTGATTAGAAGGTGAGACTGAAAGTTCTCTTCTCATCACAGGTTGTTTCCCCTGGAGACCAGCCCCATTCTTAGGAGCTTTCTGAAAGTCACCTCATTAATGTACCTGTGATGGAATGAGGCTTGTTATGAATAACAAAGGGGGCCCATTTCACCTTAATTTAGGGACAAATAACCAAATACAACAAAAGATGTTCTTCTTAAAGAAATTTCAAGGTTTTGGGGAGCTGTGAGCCAGGAATAAAGAACAAATATATAGGCAAAGACTGAATATATATTTATTATTTCATTTTTTAAGATTTTATTTCTAAGTAATCTCTCTATACCCAAAGTGGGGCTCAAACCTACAGCCCCATGGTCAGGAGCCACATGCTGTACCCACTGAGCCAGCCAGATTTCCTTGTATTTCTTATTTTAAATCACGGATCACAAGAGAGATAAGTGAAAATTTTGGATTTCAGTCCAAAGTACCAAATTCATAAAAGTACAACATGGGAGAAATGTAGCCTATAACAGCACCGGTTTAAAAAGAAAAAAAAAAAAAAACAAAAAAAGACAACGACGACGGACGATAGAACTTTCCCCAAAGTAACTCAAGACTTAGTCCTGTCAGTAAAAACATTATTTCCAAACACACAAAGAGACATGGAGCTTCTAATCAAGCTCCAACTCTGCTGGGATCCAGTGGTACCTGTAGTGACTGTGTCGGCTCCACACTTGGTAAACTGGAGCCCGTGGAAGCCGGACCTGACTGTGAGGGGCCAGCAAGCTGTGGTCTGAGAAAAGAGGTGGAAGAGGGAGTCACCAGAACTGCAAACGTGAGAGGATGGACTTGGCCCCAAATTTAAAAAAAAAAAATCCTGACTACGGTCATTTAGGCATTGCGAGCTCCTTCTCACACTCGTATTTTCTCTCCCCGAGGTCGTGCTGCAGAGATGTCAGGGATGTTGGTGGGTGTTTTCTGTATCAAATGGAAATTTGGGCACGGTCACTTCTCCGGTCCCCCACATCCTTAATTCGTTGCCATACTTTAGTGATAATGTAGCAAATAGAATAATACAGCAGTAAAAATAAAAGAACATGTTTTGCTGTCAGCACTTTTGAGAACCAGTCTGGAATAACCCATCTGAGTTTTGAACATGTGGTTACTATTTCTGAGACTGTTGGATATAATTTGACTGAAAGTGATAATCTGTCACAAAGTGTATCATTAAATAGGATAACATTTTAAAGGGTTTTTAGAAGATTTGGGTTGCTTCAAGTAAATTACAAGATTTTTCTTTTTTAAACAGTCCAAGATTGATCAAGACAAGTCTTTTATACTTGAGGAACACATGGACAACATAAACAGGTACTCAGAGGGAGGTCTCGTATGTCTGTTCTTTTGGAAGGACTGCATTAAATTGAATTTTGTAACACTGTAATTACATTGTGTTCAATAATGCACTGCATTCTGAGATCAGATGGCATGGTACTTGTATTTATTTTGTTTAAAGTAGCTTCTTTCCTACTCTTTTGGGAGGAATATAAATCCATTATACTGAAATAATCTATCTCGCTGATTCATTTTAGTGCAAAACATTTTTTTTTATGGGAATGGAGGCTGGAAAATAACAATTGAATTATCTTTTATCTTCGTAAAGTCATTTTTTATGGTCTTAAAAGCTGATCAGCAAAAGATTTTTTGTGCAGTGATTTGAGACATTGATAGACTGGCCTAAGGAACAAAGGGGAGGATAGAAACTATTGGAAAATAACATAACTGTCTCTACATTTTAGAAGCATCAGTTTTTCACAGTTAAGGTATTTATTTATATGTAATAGATGCAAGGAAGCATAAGAGAAAATTTCGGCTTTATTTTGCACTAATAAAAGTAGACTGCAAACGCTTACCCAGAGAAGCAAGGTTTTATTTCATCATCCTGTAAAATAGCTTGGAAAATTTTTTCATTATTGAAATGGAGTTTGGGGAAAGCCTGTGTTTAGATTCATTTCTATTTTGGAAAGAAGAAATTGCTTGCAGATTTGGTGAAATCATGTGTTTCCTTTTTTGTAGTTGGTTCTCGGCCAATACTGTGGAACAGATAATTGAGAATTTACAGCAAGATGGTTCATCTTTTGCCCTAGAACAGTTGAAGGTAATATATGGATCTTTTCTGTCCTGAGTGTGGTGAATCCTTGTGGTAAGGAAGCCTCTCCAGAGCCTCTTGTGTCCGAGCTCCATGGCGGGGACATGAACCACTGCACAGGTTTTGGCGGGGGGAGGGCGTTGTCTTTTTTTTTCCTCTGAACTCAGTTGAGTCTCAGAAAGCATTTTCACAAAACCTGTATCTAAACCAATTGCCTTGTCTCCCTGCCGGAAGTTGATAGCAAAGTTGAGCTGTTTTTAGGTCCCGTGACTGTAGCAGAGAGAGACGTCAGCAGGCATGCCTCTTCTTCAGGGAGCCCTCCTTGTCCTGGGGAGAAGCATTTAAGGACATTTTTATTAAAAGTGTTGGGTTACTGGAGTATAGTCTTTTTTATAATGTATTGTAATTCTGCCATGAATCTATAAATTCAGTTGAGTATGCAACAGATCAGTATATAGTCTAAGCAGTAGGTTTAATTAAAAAACAAAACAAACCCAAACGATTCTTTTTAAACTAGTAAGAGGCCCTTCTCTACTCAGAGCTGAGTTTTAAGCAGTGTTTCTCAGTGTTAGGCACACTTCGATTTTTCTACAATGTGACTCGACTGGTAACAGCAAAACAAAAGCCATTTTTGTGTAAAGGAGTGCATGTGTACTGCCATGCCTAGAGCTGTGAGTGTGCGACTCAGAACATTTCAGACATCTACACAAAGAGAAAGAAGTGTGTTTCCTTCCGCTTTATAGAAAAGCTGTTAATAGCTTGCCCTTATTTGATAGTATTTTTCAGTTTGTAGGTATAATTGTCATGTTTCAATTGTCAGAAAACTTACTGACAAAATACTTGAAGTTTCACCTGTGAAGATAAAAACACTTCCCCATTGTTACTATATTGTCTCTCTCTCTCTTTTTAAAAGATTTTATTTGAGAGCTGCTCTCACACATCAGGGTTGGTAAGGGTTAGAAGGAGAGGGATAAGCAGACTCCCCACAAAGCATGGAGCCTGACAGCCCAAGCAGATCAGGGGGCTCCATCCTAGAACCCCTTGACCTGAGCGGAAGGCAGACACTTAACCGACTGAACTACCTGGCACCCCTCCCATTGTGAACTATATTCCTAACGTGGAAATCCCAAATTAGTCTCGTAGGGTCTTATTTAGTAATTAGAATTCTATTAACATTCAAGGCCAGGCATAAATTAGAGTAGATTGCCCAGTCATATGCTATCTTAACTCACCATAGTAAATTAATGTGAATTTTAACAGCTTTTAGGAATGCTCACATAAATCTAGACAATCATTTTATATTTCAGGGATTCTGAAGTGAAGCTGGTTCTCTTGTTTCCAGAGCAATATAGAAACTAGCATTCCTGTTTTTCTCCCTAAGCTGTTAATTAGGCACTTAGTACTTTCGTTTGAACATAGTCATGCAGCACGTTACCTCATGCCTGTATGATGTCATTTTAAAGCAGTACAGATGTGCAAGATGACATATTATTTTAAAACCACTGGCCTACCCCAGAACCGAGGGATAGAACGCAATATTCTTTCAATATTCTTTCTCTTCCCTTGGCAATATGATTAGTCCGCATCCAGAGGAGGGTACCTGGCAAGCCATCCATCACAGCGATGATCACCCTAGGCTAGGGTCACGGTAAGCACTCTTATCAGAAGGACAGGTTTTGGTTTTTATTCAGATCTGTAGTTCAGATGTGGCTCCAGAATGTTAGTATCTGCTGGAAACATCGTGATGTGAAGATCCAAAATCCCCACTGAGGCTTCTCTGATAGAGCTTACATACAAGGTTTGTTTTAATTATCTCGGCCAGAAACATACACCAAAAAGTAGCCCTGAAGGAGAAAATAGCTTTTGTTGCCTCAGTGAAAGGTTTGCAGATCAAATGTTTGAACAATTTTTTTTTAAAAGATTCTAATACTTGTGTCATTAAGCTTCTAGGATTGCTCCTAACCCCTGTGAGCCCTTCAGGGACTCCTGTCTCCTTCTGTAGATTCTAAGGATCTAGTAGTCTGCTTATGGTCCAGACTGCAGCCACCTTCTCTATGTGTAAGGGTTCCTTTCCACAATTGCAAGTGATATCAGTAATCAAAGAAAGATGAGTAGAAGAGATTGAGACCCTACCCTCCCAAAGCCCAACTGTGTCAGCAAGGATACTACGCCAAGGAAAGGTATTTCAGCAGGATCACTAATCCTCAGTGCTAGAGTAGGAAGTCCATGGCCAGAGAGAAAAATAAGAACAAGGAGCAAGATGTCCAGTTAGTGTCCAGGAAGGCGTTCCTGAGCAAATGGCCAGGGAAACCCGTGCTGTTTTTGTCTTGTGTTTTAGGTGTTTATTCTTAGTGATCGATATGAGAGAGGAGAGGAGAGAGTAGCCTATTGTGTTAAAGGCTTAAAGGGCATATAAATTCCTCTTTAAAATATTAGATAACTTTTAAAATTCTTTGGAATTTCTTCTAATTACCAGTGTGGGATTTATGTATTTGTTTACTTTTGAATGTTCATTTTGTGAAGAATAAATCTCAGGTTTATACTTGAAGTTAGTATTTTAGAATATGAAAAGCTACTGTAAAGAAATCATACACATGAAAAATTTGGGAAAAAGGAAAACTAAGGATAAATAGGTATAGATTTTAAGAAAGAAGAACAGCAAAATATTAGAGAAATTAAATTTTAGAGTTTACTAATCTTTCTGTAAGCTTTGAGAATTAGCCATGTACTGTATTATTTTTAAAAATTAAGTGACCGGTGTTCATGAAGAATTAAATGCTACAGAAATTGTCCTTCTGTTGTAAACAACTAGAAAACTGGACAAAATATATGAAACAAGTGTTTGTTAATATTGGACAATGCAGATAGCACAGGACTGATTCCCGAGAGCAAGGAAACAAACAGAACAGTCCTAAGATTGATTTGGTTTCCTTCTTGCAGGAATTTTCAGAATATTGATCTATACGTGTTTTAGGTAAAACTCTATAAGACCAGGAAAGAACCAGAAGAAAACAGTAGTTTGGACAGTTAACAGGATTCACAAAGGTCTGGAGACTTCATATTACCATCAGCCAGAAGGTTTACGCTTTAGTTAGTGGTGGGGGTAGATTAATACTAAAGTAAAGGCTGTCCAGAGCTCCCAAGATAATTCAGTAGGGAAAGAGATCGATAAATGGTCCTGGAACACCTGGATATCCATATGTGAGAGGAAGAAGTGCTTGATTCTTCCCTTATACATGTAGGGAAGGAGAAAATTCTCCTCTGTCTTCTGAGGGTCTCCAATCCCAGCCTAAGCATTAAACTGACATAAGCCGGATAGATTGATAGGAGAAAAGATACAAAAGATATTAAATTTTTACATGTACATGGGAGCCTGCACAAGAGAATGAAGATATGAACAGATAACCAGAGCAGGAAGATTTTATGCCTTTTAGACAATTTGTGAAGAATTAACAAGAGAAAGGAGGTTGGTCTAGTGGTAGTAAATGGTGAAGAAGGAACTGGGAAGGTAAGGGTTGGTTTAACAAGGGTTATTTGTATAAACGTCTGGGCTGCATGTTCCCTATCTGGTGAAAGAGTGTCTTCCTTCTGCTACACACAGGGCATCTTTCACATAGGAGTTTTATTTCCTGGAACAAAGGGAGGGTCATACTGTTTCTCAAGTGCCTTTAACTCAAAATAACCAATATGCCTAAGTGTCCTGTCTCGAAGTAACGTGCTCTGAACTCCACCGTATGCAAGTCAAAGTGGATTATGCACCTAAATACAGGAGCTAAAACTGTACCACTTCTAAAAGAAAACAGAAAATCTTTGTGACTTTGTGTTAGCCAAGACTTTTTAATGCAAAAAGCAAGAGCTACACAAGAAGAAAATTAATAAGTTGATCTTTATTATAATTAAATACTTTTCTTCTTTGAAAGGCACTATGAAGAAAATAGACCACATCTGGGAAGACATATATTTGCAAAACTCATATTTGATAACAGGGCTTTATTGTATATAAAGAACACTTGTAAGTTAATGAGAATACAAACAGTGCACCTAGAAAACAGGAACCTAGACATTTCACCAAAGAACATGTATGAATGGCCAGGAAGCACGCATGAAAATGCTTAAGATCTTTATTCATTAGGAAAATGCAAATTAAAACCACAGTGAGATGTCACTGTGCATCTGCTGGAGTGGCTAGCATGTTAAAGGTTGACTGTACCAACACCCAAGTGTTGGTAAGGAAAGGGAACATCGACAACTCACACTGCTGGCAGAAAAGCCGTTTGGCAGCCTCGTAAGTTAGATGTACATTTACTGCAAGACCCAACAGTCCCGCCCCGAGGGATTTACCCAAGAAAAATGTAAACATATGGCTATGCAGATGCTTTTCCTCACACGTTCATAGTAACTTCATTATAATGGCCCCAAACTGGAATACCGCTTGACTGTGGGAAGGGACGAGTTAGCGCTGCGTGAAACAGCGTGGATGTGTCGCGGAAGCAGTGTGCCAGGTGAAAGCAAGCAGACACGACACACAGAACTGCTTACTTTTGATTTTATTTTTATGAAATTCTAGAGAATACAAAATTACAGGGATAGAAAATACATCACTTATCTGCGGGTAGAGTTGAGGGAAGGAGAACTTCGTGGTGATGAAAATGTTCCAAATCCTGGGGCGCCTGGGTGGCTCAGTGGGTTAAAGCCTCTGCCTTTGGCTCAGGTCATGATCTCAGGGTCCTGGGATCGAGCCCCGCTTCAGTCTCTCTGCTTGGCAAGGAGCCTGCTTCCTCCTCTCTCTGCCTGACTCTCTGCCTACTTGTGATCTTTCTCTCTGTCAAATAAATAAAATCTTAAAGAAAAAAAATGTTCCAAATCTTGATTGTAGGAGTGGTTGCACAACTGTATACATTTATCAAGCGTTACAGAACTCTTCACTTAAAATGAGTGAATTTTATATCTAAGTTACATGTGAGTAAAGCTGATTATTAAAAAAAATCAAAACATACCTAATTATATTTAAAAAACAGTTTGACATATAGAAGTAGGTATTTGATTTGCTGAAGGCACCCATTACACTGTGCTGTTTATTGCTATGAGTAAGAGTAATTTAATGGTAGTGTTGCTGGGTACGTTGTGTCTTTGGAGAAGGAGGACAGTAAACCGTAAAGGGGAAAATACATCAATATGTGTAAACAGGAAACAGCTTTCCGGTGATGGATCCACTGGTGGATTATCAGTGACCCTAAAACACTATCATGAGCATTTGGGAGATCATGAAAGAGTGGTACTTGATTCTTTCGACATTATCTTTGCCCTTTTATTTAAATTGCTAAGGCTTTTAAGAAATTACTGGAAAAGTCTTAAGATACGATTGCAGAAAGCACTCTTGTTGGACTGGCTCTAAGCCTTTGCTGTAGATAAAAGAAGTACCAGTTCCCATTTCTTTAAAGTAGTATTTGGTCTTTATATAATAGGGCCCTTCAGAATGAAAAAGAATATATTTAAAAATAAATGTTTCTGTGAAATTGCAGTATGCTATGAATTAGACTGACTTGCTTTAGTGCAGGTATTTTGTACTTCTGTTGGTTTATTGTCAATCTGAAACTTGGAAAAGATTTATAGGTATAAGTACAAAATATGTAAGATTATTTAGAAAAATATTCACCGTTCATAGTATAGAAAATATAAATGATCCAAATATACACAAATTCCTAATTGTTGGGGTTCCTTTTGGAGTTAAATCTGACAGCCTAGACTTGTAGAGAATGTCATAAGTGACATCCTTTTTTTATAAAGAAAAACCTCTGTAGCTTCTTTTCTAAGATCATCTCTAAATCAGAGAAGGATTTGGAGCTTATATGTCTGTATTGTCCCTTCAAAGAAGCCTGAGGCCAACTTGGTAGAATTTTTCTAATTGTATCATTAAAGGGTTGTTGAAAATATTGTTGTTTTAATTGTATCAGTATAGGCTTGTTGGATAATGCATATCAAACAGTATGTTATTGAGTGTTCTGGTAGAGGTAGAGGTAGAGGGCGTATCCTGAGTTTTTCTTTTGTTGGAAATCCCTAAGATTTGGTAAAACTTAAGAAGAGTTCCTAGGACTCTTACCAAAAAAGCAGTGACTGTAATGCTGATAACGCTCTGAGTGCAACCATGTCCCTGTCACTGTTGTCTCCTCGGAAGTGTCTGATGCATAGTAGAGGCTCACTAATTCTGAATGGAGTTGAGAATGTGAATTATTTGATAAAAATATAGGAAAAAAGAAGTTGGCTCTTTGGCACACATGAGACAGCTTATTTTTAAAGGGCCGGATAATTTAGTTACGGCACTAACCAGTGTTTTACCAAGGAGAAATACGTTCACCAGGTTGTGTGGTTGCATGACCGTATCCATACACATTTCTGACATAGCTGAAGATCCGAGTCCTCATCATTTGTCCAGTGTTCTGGAATAGTCTCCGTGTTCCCTTTGTAATGAATGAGGCTCTGTTACATGAGCTCCTTTAACCCTCTTGCATCATCCTTTTGATTCCTCTGACCCGTGTCCCCTTTTTGCTGAGGGAAACATCCCCAAATGTACTTTCATTCCATCCTCTCCTGTCGCATTGAGGAGCTACTTGGCCATCAGTCTTCTCCATCTTTCACTTATCTGTAAAATTTTACCTTCTTGGGTGACTGCACATTTCCTTCTGCCCTTATTTTCAAAAACTTTCCTGCTCTTAGAAAAAGCCTTCTCTTGGGGCGCCTGGGTGGCTCAATGGATTAAGTCTCTGCCTTCGGCTCAGGTCATGATTCCAGGGTTCTGGGATCGAGCCCCACATCTGCTCAGCAGGGAGCCTGCTTCCCCCTCTCTCTCTGACTGCCTCTCTGCCTACTTGTAATATCTCTCTCTCTGTGTCAACTGAATAAAATCTTTAAAAAAAGAAAAAGAAAAAGAAAAAGCCTTCTCTTAACAGTTTTTCCTCAAGCTACCATCCTGACTTTGTCTTCCCCCCTTTTCCACCAAAACTATACAAGTAAGTTTTTATTAACTCCTATCACCTGACATGATGTCTTCTCCGTCTTTTCTTCTTGACTTTTCATCAGCCTTTGGCATTGATTACCTCTATAACCTTGTGTGTAGAGTGAAGTAGACTTTGGGATTGTCTGGCTGGCGGTTGGACTCCTCTCTGAGTAACCTTGGATAAATTCTTCCCAGGCTGGTTTCCGCGTTTGTACAGCGTACACCCGTGTGAGCGAAGGGAAGTGTGCTCAGTACATACTCCTTCCCTTCCCTTCCCTGTTTGGCTTGGTTTCTGGCTCCTTGCACTATCCATTTTTGGGATAGATAGTATTACAGTCTCCATCTGAGAAATGAAGAAACTAAGATCAATCATGTAGAAGGTGGTGGGGCTGGAATTCTACCACTGAGTTGTGGACTGTAGAGTTCAAACCCTGAGTCTCTGTGCCTGATTGCCAGTATACTAAGAATTGTTGGAAACTAGTTTTCCTTGGGTTGTCAGTGCACAACCTATTTTCTAACGTGGTGTCTGTTAACAGGAAATCTAATTACTAATTCATTAAATGTCTTAACCAGTGGAGCTTTTCAATTGAAATTTTCTTCCCTTTTTTTTCTAGTGTACTTATGTGTGCATGACACAAGCACAAACACCTGGAGCCCTTACTATGTGGCCATTTTTTCCTGTCTGTCTCATCCATTCTTCCACCCACCCCTGCCCCCCGATAACCACCAGTTCTCTGTATTTAAGTCTGGGTTTTTTTTCTTTGTTTATTTGTTTTGTTTCTTAAATACCACATGAATGAAATCATATGGTATTTCTTTTTCTCAGACTTATTTCACTAGCATTATCTGCATGAGGTCCATCCATGTTATTGCAAAAATCAAGATTTCGTTCTTTATTATGACTGGGTAATACACCATTGTATATACGTGCCACATCTTCTTTATACATTCACACTTGGGTTCCTTCTGTATCCTGGCTACTGTAAATAATGTTGCAATAAACATAGGGGTGTGTGGATCTTTTCATATTTAGTGTTTTTGTTTTCTTTGGGTAAGTACCTAGTAGTGGGATTACTGGATCATATGGTAATTCTATTTTTAATTTTTTCGAGGTACCTCCGTAATGTTTTCCACAGTGGCTGCACCAGTTTATATTTCTACCAACAGTGCATAAGGGTTCCTTTTTCTCCATATCCTCACCAACGCTTGTTCCTTATCTTTTTGATACTGGCCATTTGACAAGGGTATACTGTATCTCATGGTGGTTTTGATTTGTATTTCACTGCTGATCAGTGATGTTGAATATCTTTTCATGTGTTTGTTGGCCATGTTTATGTCCTCTTTGGAAAAATGTCTGTTCATGTTTTTTGCCTGTTTTTTAATTGGATTGTTTGTGTTGAGTTGTACAAGTTCTTTATATATTTTAGATATTAATCCCTTATTGAATGTATCATTTGCAGATATCTTCCCCCATTCAGTAGGTTGCCTTGTCATTTTGTTGATGGTCTCCATCACTGTGTAAAAGCTTTTTATTTTGGTGTGGTTCCTCTAATTTATTTTTGCTATGTTTCTCTTGCCTTAGGAGACATATATAGGAAAATGTTTCTACTGGCAGTGTCAGAATTACTACCTGTGTTTTCTTTTAGGGGTTTTGTGGTTTCAGGTATCACATTGAGGTCTTTGATCCATTTTGAGCTTATTTTTAATATGCTGTATGAAAGTGGTCCAGTTTCTTTCTTTTGTATGAAGCTGTCCAGTTTCCCCCCACCATCTGTTAATGAGCCTATCTTTTCCCCATCGTATATATATCCTGCCTCATTTCTTACAGGTTAGTCGTCCATGTAAGTGTGGGTTTATTTCTGAGGTCTCTTTCCGTTCCATTCCATGTTTTATAGTATTACTACAGCTTTGTAGTATTATCTTGAAATCTGGGATTTTAATACCTGCAGGTTTCTTCTTTTTTCTCAAAATTGCTTTGGCTGTTTGGGGTCTTTTTTGGGTCCATATGGATTTTAACATTATTCTAATTCTTTGGAAGATGCTGCTGGTATTTTGATAGGGATTGCATTAAATCTGTAGCTTGCTTTGTGTAGTATGAACATTTTAAAATACTGGTTTTTCTAATCCATGAGCGTGGAATATCTTTCTGTTGTTTGTATCATCTTCAGTTTCTTTCATCAGTGTTTTATAGCTTTCAGCATACAGGTCTTTCACCGCCTTGGTTAAGTTTATTCCTAAGTATTTTATTATCTTTGGTGCAGTTGTAGATGGGATGGTTTTCCTGTTAAGTGGCCTTTTTAATAAGAGTAATTGGTAGCCAACTGAGGAAGTATGGCAAAGAGAGTTTGTGTTTTGAGAATTCTAGATTGTATATAAAGTGCAGTTAGCCTAACACAGGCAGTTAGTCATAATGGTAGTGCTGAGGTACGTGATTGTGGGCTTTTATACTATAGCCTTTTGGAAAGGGAACTATAGCTTCATTGACTTTGTAGACTAGAAAAGATAGAACGTGGTTATGTCACTCCTCAAGTACGGCTTTCAACACCGTGAGTGAAGCTCTTCCAGATGGTCACGTGGGTCATGTGGTTCACCTGTGTCATTGCTCTTGCTAGAGAAAACCAGTGGTTTTGTCAGCAAAATGGACCCCTTGTCTACTTTCCTGTGAAAAGGAGGGGCCTCCTAGCATAGTACACAGACTTCTGTGCAGGTGCCATCATCCTCATGGTCTGTAACCAGAAAGGGGAGACCGTGGAGTGGGAGTGCTTCGGGGGCATTAAGAGAGATCATGTGCATGCAGCACTGAGGGCAGAAGGGTGAGTTCCGATGAAGATGAATCAGATGCATGAAAAGGCTTAGTTTCTTTTCTCTCTTTCTCACCTTTTCTTCAGCATTGTGACTGTAGGTAGGACACTGACTTCCCTGAACTTTTCCTGTACAGTAGTCATCTATGTAAGTTCCAGCAGCTGTTAGGTCAGATCCTGCCCTGTCCGTTTGGCGTGTTCTCTGAATATGCATGCCACACTTGAGGACAATGCAGAGAACCTGGAATCTTGATGGGGGAGTTCTTTGAACTCAGGAACTGAAATTTCTGCCTTTGAGACAATCACTCAACAACAGGCTTGAAAGCTGTATTGCAGTTATGAAGACCAGGGCAAGCATCAGATTTACCTAGCCCATGATAGATATACACAGCAGATTTACGTAGCATATTACGTAGCATGTGCAGCAGCCGCTGGTCACAGTCACACAAGTGCGTCAGAACACTAGTATCACCATCTTTAAATTCAGAAGGAAAGGGCGCATGGCACTGTGGCCAAGGAGTCCGGCCTGTTACTGTTCCTTTATTAAGTATTTAAATACTATAGAAGACCACCTCATGGTGTCTTGTTTTCTCTTCTTACTTTTAAGGTAAGCAGATTTATTTTTAGATAAAGAGTGTAGTTCAGTTCAAACACTTCTCTATAGTTGCAAAATGGGAAGGAAAGAGCTATATTTCTACTGTACCTTTTTTATATTATAAAGAATAATGTTCTCTGATATCTTAGTTGTTTGTAAGATGTATATTAATTTTACTTCAGCATAATCACTGTTTGCTTACCTAGTTGGGATCATAATTTATGGCAGGCAGCTACAAAAATATGGATTTCTTTTGTTAATTTATGGGTATAGCATTTATTCCACTGGTGGAATGATTTGTTTCGTTATTACAGGAGATTAGAAAACCATTGGTGCTTTGACAGGATGAGGTTATGGCATAATCTCACTTTTATGAAACTGCCAGGTGAAGGTACAAATTTTACCAAATTTTAATAAGATTTACATCAAAACTCAGCTAATTTGTTATAGACAATAAAGGAACACTTGGGCTAAAACTAGTAAAAAAAATTTTTTTTCTCCCACAGATAATTAATAAAATGTCCCCAACATCCCTAAAGATAACACTAAGGCAGCTCATAGAGGGCTCTTCAAAGACCTTGCAAGAAGTATTTACTATGGAATATCGGCTGAGTCAAGCTTGTATGGTAAGACTTTAAAAAAATATATATATATATATATTTTCTATTTATGAAAGTAATAGATATTCATTGTGGAGCATGTAAAATACAGAAAACTATAAACAAAACCCTTAAAACTGCGTGTTAATCTGCTCTGTGGAAGCACAACAGACCAGCTAGCTTAAGGGGCGTGGGACTGTCACGCTGGCACTATTCTTGAGTTGAGCTCTTAGGAAACAATGATTACATTTGTGTGTTAAGTTTAAGAAAGCCTCTGATCTCAGGTGGGGTTCAAAATAGAAATAAACCATTTTTCAGGCCTGCTCTCTGACCTTTGGGCAAGAAGCATGAACTCTGTAAATTTGAATCCCCTCACTGGTAAAATGAGGAGTGTATGTCTATGTAAAATGTAGGAATGGGTGTTACTAGTTTGTTCTGTGTCTTAATTAATAGATTAACATTGAGAATAACATTGTAAATATATTTGAAATAGACCAATGACATAGATTATTAATTTAATGAGACACTTCAGAATCATGGAGACTTCTTCAAGATGATAAACTCTTTGAAAGCAGAATCATTGATTTTGGGCTATATGTAGAGGGCCCTTAGATTAATTTAAGGCCTAAAGGAAATACTTTGCTTAGTAACTAGAAAGTAGGTCTCCCTAATGGATTTTCATATTTTGAAATAGTTATTAAATAACAATACCCAGCGCTTGTTCCGTCATGTGCCTCTTAATGTCCATCACCCAGTTACCCCATCCCCCCATGCCCCCACTCCTCACCCCTCACCCCTCCACCAACCCTCAGTTCGTTTCCTGCAATTAGGAGTCTCTTAGGATTTGTCTCCCTCTCTGGTTTCATCTTGTTTTTTTCTTCCCTCTCTTCCCCTATGATCCCTCTTCTGTTTCTTAAATTCCACATATTAGTGAGATCGTATGATGATTGTCTTTCTCTGACTGACTGATTTTGCTTAGCATAACTCCCTCTAGTTCCATCCACGTCATTGCAAATGGGAAAATTTCTTTTTTGATGGCTGAGTAGTATTCCATTGTTTATACCTACCACATCGTCTTTATCCATTCGTCTGAGCCCAGATATTTGAACTGCAATCAGTCACTGAGTTTTGCTGCCTACACTGATGATGCCAGGGCTAAAAATAGAGACAGATGACCTTCTCAAGCACAGTCCTTGAGAAGAGAGAGATGAGTAGGAATGGTGGGGGAGGGGAGGAGAACAGGCCTTTGAAAGAGCTTTCTGTGTAGATAGGAAAGGGAAGGCATGGTACGGAGGGTTGTAGGCTGCAGGTAGTTGAGGGGTGAGAAGCTGCAAATGTTCGTGGCTTAGCACTTCTCTTTTTATAATGAAGTAGGAAGTTGAGTCATGAGAATACAGTGAGAGAAAAATTTGCCAGGTTGAAAAGGCAGAAGACAGTTGAAATCATCTTGGGAAGTGAGGAGAACATGGACCATTGGGCAGTTTTCCATGCCTGTTTGAGATTTGTGGGCATGAATTTTAAATGAAGCCAATCACAGATTTTCCTGCACCAAGATTTAGCCCCTTGAAAGCAGGCAGAGGCAGATGGTAGGGGCAGGTGGTGCTGGGATTTTGCCAGGACAGACTCAAGGGGAGAGAAAGCCTTGAAGGAGATGAGGGCATTTTCAGGGGAAAGTGACCACAGTAAAGTGGTGAAAAGTCGTCGGGCTTAAGCAGACTGGGATCGGAGGTGGTGATCCAGAGAGTGGGTCATACAGGCGGTCCAGTGTCTGTTGATTTCAGGCTGTGGCCATGGGAATGGAGAAGATAGAGAAGCACTGGGAATAAGGATGCCTGGAGATTCACCATTTAATCTCAATTTTCTTTCAGGGAGGCCATGACTTTTATGAAGGTGTTAGAGCAGGTAAGTGCTGATTGTTTTCTTCCTATTATGGAAATAGGATTTGTGAGCATATACTGTGAATCAAAGATAATAGTTGTTTTATTAGTGAAAATTCCACTTTCATAAAGATTACAGAGTTGTTCCTTTCTTATTACCAGCTGGTGCATAAGGGAATATCAGTCCTTAAAATCAGTATTCTTTGGAAAATTCACATAACCTGTGTTACTACTCCCTAATTTGTATGTAAGAGGTAATCCTGCTTCTCCAGTCGCATGGACTGCCTCTGCTAAGGACAGCTGGGTCTGAAAACTCACGCTACTGCTGGAGCCTTGGAAAACTGCTTTTATTCCCTTGTAAGAAGCCTCGGGCCCCTCCCCCCCTCTCTAGTACTGGCCTGGCGGCTCCCTACTGTTACCTCTTCACCTGTACCTGAGCAGTTAAACACTGACATTGGGGAAAAAAATGACATAATTAGTAACATCTGCTAATCTTCTTAGTAATTTGTTTTTATCATCTCCAAAGTTAGCATACTTAGAGAAAGTGAAATGGTTCATTTTTTGCTCGTAGCAAATCTGTATCCCCATAAGTAAGAGCTATCATTTATGTTGCATGAGTGAGTTCTTCCTTTTGCATGTGTTTTGCTCTCTAAGTTTTTAATGTTTTTATGGATTGCTTTAATATAGTAGAGACTCTGTATATACTTTATCTGAATAAAAGATTAGATTCTCTGAGCCGTATGTAAACTTTGATAAAGACTGGTCGCTGTAGTAGAATTCTCTTAACTTACAGCACAACATCAGAAATAAGCAGGCATTCAAATCCTTTTAGAGGACTCGGAATTGAGTCAGAGGAAATGGCTGTATGTTTCTATAAAAACAAGTAAAATGTGCATTTTCCCGCTAATTCCCTGCAAATTCTTGCTGCATGTGGATCAGAGGCTGGACCTTTGATATTAGGAGGACCTGTGTGCCCTTTGGGTTTTAATGCGTTATGATTCATGACGCAGGAGCTTATCAAGCCACTTTTAATGAAGAGAGAGTATACTGCCTCATCTCTCAGCACAACCTCCCTGTTTTGCAAGCAGCATCTATCTGGGTCAGACTGTTTGCTGTGCTTGCATAATAACCAAATGTTTGCTACAGTTTGCTAATTATAAAATATGTTAGCAAATTAGATAAAAATAAACTAGCAAATTTAGGGGAATGGTTGTCAAAAATTCCCTTAACAGCTAAAATAAGCTGCTTCCTGGTTATAGAAGAAAATAAATACAGATTTCAGCAGAACTAGAGAGTTACCAAAAGGAATTTGAGTGGGTGCCTCATGAGACTTGAAAGAACCTGAGCTGTCTACATGACAGGAACTTGTTATATCTGTGCTAAGTAAAAAAAAATTCTGTCTGTGAGAACATACAGCTTTTATTAATATTCTTTCCTTTTGCCCTTAAGCAGACTTTCGGAGAGGTGAATACCATGATAGCTTTAGCCAGAGGGCTTTAAGGGAAGAGATTCTTGAAGAAAGGAATGTTCCAGAATTGCTTTTACTTATGCTGTTTGGGGAATCTAAAACTGTCAGATTGGCAGGGATCATAACATCAGTGTTACCACTGATCCTGATACCAGCTAGAAACCTGGAACTAGGCAGCCCAGACTTAAAGACCTCCAGTGTGGGGCACCGGAGTGGTGCTGGCAGTAGAAGCTTCCAAGTGTTGGTTTGCGTCAGGTCAGATCTCAGGGTCGTGAGATGGAGCCCTGCATCAGCCACCGCCCTCAGCGGGCTCTGCTCGAGAGTCCGTCTTCTTCTCCCGTGGTCCCTCCTCCCCCTTGTTCGCTCTCTCTCTAAAATAAATAAATCTTAAAAACAAACAACAAAAAACCCTCCAGTATCCCCCCGAATTATGCACATTTTAAGCATGGTTAACCATACTAAGTGTAGTCCCCCCACTATTTTTTTTTGTACGAAATAATACAGAAGGATCCTGTATACCTGTCACCAAGTTTTCCCAAGCAGTAATGGCTAGAATATAGTCATATACTCTCCAACCAGGAAACGGACAGCCCCTTCCCTGTTTAAACGACAGGTTTGCCAGTTGCCTCATCCTTATGATCCGACGGGGATGCTGCGTGGCCACAGTAAATGATGACTGCACCGTAATAAGAGAAGTAGTTTCTTGGGATAACCTGAAGACAGTCTGCTGTTTTAATTCAGAGCTGTGTGAACTAGAGGATTCAGCAGAACAGCAGTATCCACATTGAATTGTGCATAAAGTCACCCCCGTCCCTCTACTTCAAGTAATTTTCCTTTCAATTCAATGTGGAGGAGTTTAGAAGGCAGATCTGGGCCCTCCACCCTCCCTTGCCTTCCCTTTAAACCACACCAACTCGGGTTTTAGCTGCTTTATAACAGCAAGATTTCATTTACGGTTTTGTCTGAAGAAGACTAAGGCTTGAGCCACATTAGTTCATAGGCTGTGGCATCAGACTTGGTGCAGCGGGAAGTGACCACATGAGTCATCACCAGTACGTTCCTGTCCATCCAAATCCTATGGAGCTTTAATTTAAAAGAAAAATGGAATACATGCAAAAATTTTAACTTTGCAGGAAAAAATGTGCTAGACAAAATATGTCTTGTGTAAGGTAGTTTCTGTCAATTCAATAATTAAAATCTGGTAATACTGGAAGGAAACATACTAACATTTCTTATGTCTTCACTTGACAGTTTTAATAGATAAAGACCAGAGTCCAAAGTGGAAACCAGCTGATCTAAAAGAAGTTACTGATGAAGATTTGAATAATTACTTTAAGTCTCTGGGAAGTAATGATTTGAAATTCTAAGGTGGCTAGATTTTTAAGGTGTTATTTTGGAGCACATGTTGGCAAACTATAGTACATGGGCCAGATCCGGCCTGCTGCCTGTTGCTGAGTTTTCCACAAGCTAAGAATGTTTTCTGCATTTTTAAATGGCTGAGGGAAAAAAGAATCAACTACTAATATGTCATGACACATGAAGGTTACATGCAATTTCATATCTGCGCTCATAAGCGAATATTGACTGGTGTGTCACTACACTTGGCTATTTACCTATTGTCTGCGGCTGCTTTGAGTAGTGCAACAGATACCTTAAGGCCTGCAAAGCCTAAAATACTATCATCCTTTTCAGAAAATGTTTGCCAGCCCGTTTTATAAAAATGGGAAAATTAGGAGGTCTTAAATATCTAATTGAAATGAGAACTTTATGTTTTGGTTTTGGGTAGTAGTTTTTATGTTGATTAAATAAACATATGTATAGATTATTTTAAAAACCTGGAATTTTTTGGCTATTTTGTTAATGCTTCAGAGAATTTTCTGGATATATAAACCTGTTTTAAAGTAATTATGTTACTATAGAAGTGTTCCTTTTATAATATTAGAAATCTCTGGCAAAGTGAAAAGGTTTTTATGAGGTTGTCTCTGGTATTATTAACTCAGCTTTTATCTTCCCTCAAATTAACCAGAATCCTTCCCTGTGGTGAAAATGATGGTTGTTTTGTAGGATTTGTGAGTCTGAAAAAATGAGGAATTAGGAAACTCCAATCTCTAAAATAGAGAACATTGCTTTTTACAATTTACATTAAACTTGGGTGTGATGAGTTATTTGCTGTTACATAGTATAAATCAGGAAGGGGGGGGGGACTTTTTGTTCAGAATAGAAATACATTCCAAAACTGTTGACAAAATAAGTTTTTCTTAAGGTACACAAGAACCTGCAGGGTGCTCCAGACTTGGGACATTAAAGTCAGGGCAAGAATAATCTTTAAAGCTCAGTTTATCATTTTTTTTTGTGACCGAGTTTTCCCTTCATCCCAAACCACTCAGAAACTAAGAGAACTTCTGGTTTTTAAGAACAGAAAGTGGCAAAACTGAAAAAGACATCAGAGGTCACATCCTGCACCCTTCTTATAGGTGAGGGAACTGCAATCTGGGAGTTGCTTTGAATTTTCTAAATATTTAACATGAAGCATCCCCCCCCGCCCCGCGCCAGAAGTCATGAACAGATTCCGAGTACAGATGGCATGGTAGTGGACATGTTTACATTAATATTCTTACAGCTCTTAAATTGGACCTGAATGATCCAAGAAATAATTTCTGTCAGTGGAGTTTTACTCACTTTGCCTTCATTAGAAATGCAGAAAATGTTAAGCTCTTTATATCGAAAAATTTGACAGTACACAATATTGAAAGGCATTTGCTTTAATCAGAACTTAGCTAGTTCGTGGCAACTAGACTTTTATTGTATGGTTAGAAAAAAATGCTTTCACAAAAATATTTGGAAAAATACCATTTCATAGCTAAGTCTTACAAGGAGGAGAATGAACAAAACTTGAGTTTTGCAAAGTAATATATAGGGAGTACATCTGAGCTTGTGCCCTCTGCTCCCAGGAAGGCATGTCCAGTGGGGCCACACAAATACAGGATGAGGGCATTACGATGAAGCAAACAATATATATTTGTTGGAACTTTGTTTTTAACTCACTATTCCTTGACAGTATTGATCATGTGTCTCTAACTTTGATTTCTAAAGCCATAGAATACAAAAGTACAGTTCCCTCTTCTCATAAAATGCCGGTGATATTAAGTGGGATAGGAGTGTCAGGCTAGCTCCTTCATTCAATGCGTCTGTTTTTAATACGAATAAGGCATTTTGACACAAATTATTCCTATGGAACTAAAATCAGTTTTATCCCCTTAAATTGTGCTTTGAGTGCTAGTGACCTCAGATAGTTTGCAAAGAACAGATAAGCGAACTGAAAATTGAGACCTCTGGGATCAGATGCTGGCAGCTGAAAGGGAACAACACAAGAGCCCGTCACCTGGGCAGGGGGACAGTGAAGCACTGTTGCGGGGCTTGGTGAGGGACCAGCACACTTCCCCTGGTCACCTGCTGCCCTGGCAGTTGCCATCCAAGGTAGCTGGTTACACCAGGCTCGTCTGCCCCTATCCTGGATGTTCTGAAGGGAAAAGACTCAGTGGTTGGGCACGTGCCAGTGTGGTAAAGAAAGGAACTTGCTACTGTTTCCCTTCCCTCGGCGAGAACCCTGGAGACTTGTTTTTGCCGTGTGTCTTCTGACGGAGCCTGATGTGATGCTGTTTCGTGAGCCCCCGTTTTCCCGGGTCCCTTTCCCTTACAGTTTGGCCCCTGTCTTTCATGTGTGTGTGTGATTTCTAAGTCGGAGCAAATGTCTCCCTTCCCAGCAGCTAATAATTCTCTCCGTCTTCTGTTCTACATGTTCCTTCCTTATCACACAGATCCTCCATTCTTTGACCGTTCATGAAAGTTCAAAATGAAGTAGATCCAATATTTAGATCCGAAGGTATGAAAGAAGTTATTCTATCAAAGAGGTTCTCATCTGTTCTTGTCATCAAGACCAAACTGTGTCTTGATCATCGGATGCAGCACTCATCTGTTTACCCGGTTCTTTTCCCTGCCTGTCCCCAGTTTGCTGTGCTGACTAACCCACTGATGATGCAGGCCTCGTAGTTCCTTGTCCATCCATAGTTTGACATAACAGAGCATATATTTCCAAGATAATTCTCTGTTGCAAGACCTAACTCTGTTAAAATGAGTCAGTAGACGGAGCGCCTGGGTGGCTCAGTGGGTTAAAGCCTCTGCCTTCAGCTCAGGTCATGATCCCAGGGTCCTGGGATCGAGCCCCACATCAAGCTCTCTGCTCGGTGGGGAGCCTGCTTCCCCCTCTCTCTCTGCCTACTTGTGATCTCTCTCTGTCAAATACATAAATAAAATCTTAAAGTCAGTAGTGAGGTGTTGGTGCTTGGTAACAAAACAGTACTGCTATTGTGTCAGAGTGGCAACAGAGAATTCTTGCTAGATGTGGACCTGGCAGGCATCCCTGCTACACGCCTGGGACATAGGGGCCCAGGCACAGGAGGAACCTGAGGTTAAAATATTTATAAGAAAACTCAACAGTCTACATCGTACGTGTGCTGAAAAATTTTGTGTGGCTATGGCTTTGTGTTCTCACCCTAATACTGTATCTTTTAAATAGTAAATGCTTTGCAGCAAAAGTGGTCTGTTGTGAGATATAAAATGAATGAAAAATGGCAACATCTAGGCTTTTGTCTGAGTCATTAGTATACTCAAAAACCTAAATTTTTCTTCATGAGCTTGAAAGATATTTTGCATTTTCAGAAAAATTTGGTTCCTTAGCTTTTGGACTTCAGATCTTTATATTAACAGGGGTCATGGTTTTTCTGTATAAGTTTCTAGATTGCAAGTACAACAGGACAGTTCAAATCCTGGGACTAGGTGAAATGAAAGTTGAAGGACCCGGTGTCCTTTGGTAACTGAAAGATGGTACACAACTCACTTCAAAGTACTCTCTTTGTCCACACAACAGGGAGAATTCACTCTTTGTGGGTTTCAAAGGATAGCTAAAATTAGAGGTAGCATTTCTGCCTTCTTACAAGGCCAAATACATATTTATCTCATTAAAAAGGTCACAGTCTTTTTCTGCCTTCCTTTAGCAGTCAGTGACAAGGGTCTGTTGAATCTTAGTAAAAGAATTTAATGCACACAGACTTAAGTAATTCCCTTTCCAACTAAACTCAGTGTGTAACAAATCTGGATGAAAAGACCATTCTAGAGACTGAGTCCCAGTTTTTCTGCAGGCTATGTTTTCTTAGTATCTTCTTCCACTCCCAGATTTTCTGTTCCATTGATTTTAAAGAGTACTGAATTCTTGGGAAGAAAATAATTCCCCCAAAAGTTAGCGAGATTTAGAAAATAGTATATGGCTGGAAATGCCTTATGGGCATCATTACCATAAAAAAAAATACATGAGTACTCTCTTCCAAGGAGTGTTTGATCTTCTGTTTTGTAATGCAACTGTATAGTCTCATGCATAGACTGGCCCCACAGTAACCGGAATGGGAATTGCCCCATTAGTCCATAATAAAGATGGGAAGGAATGCCCATTACACCAACTCTACATCTTTGAGACATTAAAACTTCACATACCTACAGCACTGAGAAGAGGCTCTGCTTTCTACCTTGAGCAGGACTTCTGTTATTTTAATATTTTGGTGTTTGCAAAAGTTCTTGTTTCGTTAGATCACTGGACTGCTTAAGTCAATGCCATAAACATTGTCATGGCTTCTGTAAATTGTATCCTGTTCAGGTTGTGTGAAGTATTGAGTTCTATAATAACCGCTATGGTTAGTTAGGGACCTGAGGTTGAAGGTGGTTAAGGACAGGTTTCAAGGTGCACTTCTTCTACAAGGGGTGCTTTCTACTGCTTGATCGTATGTATTAAGTAGGGATCCTTGACACAAATGGCTTTGACAAATGACCCGCTAGTATTTACCATGGCTTAAGTGCAAGTTCTTTGCCAAGACATCTGAAAAATCCTTTTCATAACTTGTTTGTGTGTGTAAATTAACAAATAGTTATTTTAAAAGGAGCATCTTGAAAATAACCATTTGATTTCTTTGGTGCTACTACTAGTGCTCAGGAAGGAAGTGGTATGGCACACAGCTGACTACTGTGGTCGGGCCCTGTGCTTAGCCCTTTAAAATGACTCCAACCCAAGACCAAGCAGCAAGAATTTGCTGTTAACATAAAAGTGCTTATCGTATGTCATGTTAGGTACTCCTGTATACTCTTGATACTATCATGGACTTTTTTTCCTCCATCCCAGTGGAGTGATTTGTATTTATTCACACCAGTTTTTGCTATTATTTCATGTGTTTAAACTAGCACCAACTTCCTCCACAATTCTAGAAAGTTATTCTCAGCGTCCTACGGCGTCAGGGCCCCTCACTCTCAATGTACGGGATGTCGTCGTACTTCATGTTGTTGCCCGCCCACTGCTGCAGGGCGTCGCTGAGAATTTCCTGTGACAGGCGGTGTGCAAACTCAAAGACCACAGTTTCAGGCCCTCGTGGTTCCTTCAGTTCCTCGTCGGCATTAACTGGAGCAGGCATCCTCAGTAGAAATCTCTCTTCAGGCATAAAGCTTTCTTCACTTGCATGTCGCTTCTCACTCTCAAATGTGGTCGGAAATGGGAACGTTTGCTTTGATTTCATGCAGCCCATGTTATGTAGAGCGCTGAGTGAAGAGAAGCAGTAGCGAAGACTACTTCAGCAGCATCTCTGGAAAACACTGGGCTTGTCCACGTGAAACTGACCAGAGCTTTTCCTTTCCAGGCACTTCAGAAATCAGTGTTTCTTCTTGCCAGTCTTCACCTGTAGTGTTTATCTGTGAAAAGAAAAGTTTCATTTTGAAGCTACCAAATGCAAAATACTGTGTAATTAGGTAACGTGTAGAGACCGACCCTTTACCACTTTGGTCACTTGTGAGGGAAGAATAACTTTATCTTATCAATAGAAAGAAAACAACTCAGTAAAATTGGCAATTTACAAAATAGGAAAATTTTTTTCAAGGTCTGGAAAATTTTATAAATCTAAAAGCAGTTTAACTTTTACTAGCCTAGATTTATTTATGTATACCAGGGTTCAGCAAACTAGCCTTTGGCTCAAATACTAGCTGCCTGTTTTTGTAAACTGAGTTTATTAGAACATAGCTGTGCTGTTAGTATGTTGGCTCTGGCTAATTTCATGCTGCGGTGCAGAGATGAGTGGTTTTGATGGAGACCATGTGTCCTGAAATG
The DNA here is from genome assembly GCF_022355385.1 of Mustela nigripes. Classification (NCBI taxonomy): domain Eukaryota; kingdom Metazoa; phylum Chordata; class Mammalia; order Carnivora; family Mustelidae; genus Mustela; species Mustela nigripes. The sequence goes on along the minus strand of NC_081559.1, from coordinate 2,977,918 downwards.
CCTGAAATAATCACTGTGTGGCCATTTATAGAAAATGTTTGCCAGCCCCTGATCTGTCCTGTTGAAGGAAACAAGCATATAAAACATTTGTTCCTGCCTCAAACCCCATGAGTCTACATGTTCTTGGGCTGTTATCAGAGTTAGGCTCTGTCCCCTGGTTCAATGTTTACAACTAAAGAGACAGAATAACAGCCTTGAGGCAACACAAGTTAGATGTGGCAAAGCCACCTCTCTCTAGATGTTCCCTATGAAACTATAGGAAAAGTTCAGATTAAAATAGGTTAAAAGTTTCCTCCCTAAAATGTCTCACTCTTGTTTGATGTCTGGCCAGAAAGTAGGCTGCAGGGCTCATGATGTGCTTCGCAACTGGGTGCTGTCACTGAATGAACATCTCTTAAGATAGGACCTCAGGGTAGCTAAGTACAAAGCAACTTCACTGGAGGGAGTCTAGCCATGAGAAAGCACAGGCGAAGTCTCTGCTGCACTATGGACTGAAACGATGGAGCTCTGGAAAAGCTGATAAAGTCAAACTCAGTTGACTTCTGAAACAAAACTATTGATCTAAAGGACATATTTTTATTAAACAATGTCTGCTTTTAGTAAATATATACGTAATAAGGTATAGAAATAAATATATAAAAGGTAGCACAAAGGTCAACAGATCTTGGGGCAGAGAGATATTTTTTTTCCTTTTGAGTATTTCTTGAATCTCTTGACTGTATTACTAATGATGGGAAAATTGTTACTTTAATATAAATCCTAAATTTGGAAAAAAAATTTAAATGCATGGTAGTTTTTAAGTAGTTTATAATAAGTCCAGAAAAGGTGACTTTTGCTATTTGACAATATTTAGATTCCTATAAAATCTACCCAAGTTCTCCCATACTACTACCCCTTATAAGGACATATGGTTGGGAAGTGGCAGAAATCTAGTCCTCTGCTTTTAATTACCCTTAGTTCCATATACCTTGCCAAAGATGTATTTCAAAAATGGAGCGAGAGATGTGTCTAGTGCTTGGCTTACTAGACAACTCCTTAAAGACAGGAACTGTCCTGGTTTTACATCACCAAGGTATAATGGCCTAACACAGTATCTGCTTTGTACTATGAGGAATGGTTAAGAGAATTGTACATAGTTAACCTGAAAATGATTATACAATAAATGTCTAATAAAAGGCAATGAGTAAGCCAGCTGATTGGCTCAGTCATTTAGTCTCCTTTTGGCTCAGGTCATGATCCCAGAGGCCTAGGATCAAATCCCACATAGGGCTACCTGCTTTGTGGGGAGGCTGCTTCTCCCTCTGCCCCCACCCCCACTTTTTTTTTCTCTCTCAAAATCTTTTTTTTTTTTTTAAACAATGAGTAGAGTCATCACGATATTCTGTTTTCTAGGATCTTTGGTTTTGCAAAAGCAGCTTTCAAAGTAGTACCAGATTTACCCTCACCAAAATGACTTTAAACCTCACCAAAATGACTATAAACAAAATATATCTGAACAACAGCAGACAACTGTGATCCTCAAGAGAAGGGAAACACAGAATGTTAAACTCCACAGTTCAGCATCCTGCCTGGAAACATCTTTGAGCAGCATTATTATCTCAGGGAGGTTGGGCCCGAGCAGAGTGGCAGTCCTGCTGAGTTGAAGAGGTTGGAATCCCGAAGGTAGATGAAATTTCGAGAGACAAGGGAGCTGTGGGGAGAGGCAGAAATGGGGTCTTTCATTTGATGGGGTCTCTTCAAGATCACCTGTCTGAGGACTTAAGACATGCACATACAGGAAGAGGATTTGCAAGACTTATCATAAGTCAGTGCTGTAGAATCCTTGGAGTTCCAAGACCAACCTTAGTGGAGAAACCTCACAGAAGCCTTAGGAGGCAGGTGTGAATCCTAGAGCAGGGGTTGACAAACTTTCTTAAAGGGCTAAGTAGCATAGTATTTAGGTTTGTAAGCCATATGGTCTATGTCACAACTATACAGTTCTTCTGTTGTAGTGCAGAAGTAGCTATAGAGGGGTGCCTGGGTGGTTCAGTCAGTTAAGCGTCTCGATTTCAGCTAAGATCACGATCTCGGTTGTGAGGTCAAGCCCTTGGTTGGGCTCTGCATGGCATAGAGCCTGCTTAAGAGATTCTTTCTTCTTCTGCCTTTCTCCTGATTTGCGCATACACACTCATTTTCAATAAAAGCAAAAAACCTAGACAATATGTAAAGTAGGCAGTGCCTGTGTTCTAATAAAACCTCACAAAAACAGTCTAGCTAGCCATAGGCCATATTGGACTAAGTTCAAACAAAGAATAAAACAATACCATTTAAAGGAAGATGACATAATCCAGACTCCTATCCATAATGTCCATCCTAGAATAAAAAAATTACTTGGTATGCAAAAAAGCAGGAAAATGTCCCATGTCCAAGAAAAAAGTTATTAGAAATAGACCCCCCAAATGACCCATAATTTGGTAGTTAACACAGCTAAATAGAACTGTAGAGCTGCTTATGTTCAAGGACATAAAGGAAAAATGATCATAAAGACTGAACAAGTAGAGAATCTCATCAATGGGAAGTGTAAAGAAAAAAGTAAACTCAAGAACTAAAATGAAAAACTCATTTGTATGAGCTATTGAATACTTAAGAAAGGATTAATGAACAGACATCTATAGATCTGTCTAATCTGAAAAATGGGAAAAGATAAAGTATGTCTTAAGAACAGTAAGGATTTAGACACATTGGACCCAGAGAACAGGAAATGAAGAATATAAGAAGAAGAAAATAGGACAATTAGAAAACAGTAAAGTGACTGACTTAAATCTTTACATATCAAAAATTTAGAAGGAAATGGACTAAAAATTCCAGCTTAAAGGCAGGCTACTTAAAAAGTAAAATTCAAGCCATACAAACATAGTCAACAGATCTTTGACAAAGGAGCAAAGGTAATACAGTGGAGCAAAGAGTCTTTCAACATGTGCTGAAACAGCTGTGTAGTCACATGTTAAAAATCCTAGACACAGACCTATACCCTTCACAAAAATTAACTCGAAATGGATCAGACCTAAGTGTAAAACATGAAACTATAAGACTCCTAGAAGATAGCATTTAGGAGTTAAATCTAGATAATCTAGAGGACCTTAGATTTGGCAATCACCTTTGAGATAAAATACCAAAAGGCATGATCCATGAAAGAAATAATTGAGAATTTGTTTAAAAACTTTGGCTTCACAGAAGACACTGTTAAAAACTTCGTCTTCATCATGTTAAAAACTTCGGCTTCATGAAAGACACTGTCAAGACAATGAAAAGCCACAGACTGAGAGAAGATATTTGCAAATTACCTACAATGTACAAAGAATTCTTAAAACTCAAGTAAACAACCTGATTTAAAAATGGGCAACAGATTTAAACAGATGCCTCACCAAAGAAGACATGCAGATGTCAAATAAACATATGAAAAGATATTCAACATTCTACCTTAGGAAACAAATTAAAACAACCCTGAGATACCATTATAACTTATGAAAATGGTGAAAATTCCAACACTGATGACATCAAATACTGACAAGGATGGGGAACAACAGGAACTCATTCATTGGTGAGAATGCAAAATAGTACAGCCACTTTGGAAGTAAGGGTGGAGTTTCTTACTAAAACCTAATCTTACCATATGAACCAGTAGTCATACTCCTTGGTATTTACTCAAATGAATTGAAAAATTGTGTCCACACCAAAGTCAACATATGGATGTTTATAGTAGTTTTGTTCTTAATTGCCAAAAGTTGGAAGCATCCAAAATGTCCTTCAGGTGAATGGATAAACAGGGGTATATCCAGACAATGGAATATTATTAGGTGCTAAAAAGAAGTGAGTTAACAAGCCATGGAAAGGAAAGGAGGAAGCTTAAATGCTTATTACTAAGTTAAGCCAATCTTTCCAACTCTCTGATATTTTGGAAAGGGTAAAACAAAGCAATAGTAAAAAGTCCACTGGTTGTTGCCAGGGGTTAGAGAGGAGGGAGGGTTGAATGGTGAAACGCAGAGCATTTGTAGGGCAGTGGACTACTCTGTATGATACTACAGTGGTGGATACATACCATTATACATTTGTCAAAATCCATTGAAACTACAACAAAGAGTGAACCTTAATGTAACTATGGACTTGGAGTGATGGTATGTTAATATAACAAATGTACCATTCTGGAGTATGATATTGATAGTAGGTAAGGCCATATGTGTTGAGTGTGGGGATGCAGGGGCTCTCTACTACCTGCTCAATTTTGCTGTGACCCTAAAACTGCTCTAAAAAATAAGGTCTTTTAAAAATCCAACTATATATGTTACCTCTAAGGTCCTTTATAAAGGTTGCAAGCAAGAGGGTTAGAAAGGATACACCTGGCAAATAGGGAAGCATAAAAAATACTACTGACATTCAGACAAAGTAGACTTCAAGACCAGGGGGATTACCAGATATACAGAGGCATATTGTATGTGTCAATGAGGAAGACATGACAGTCATAAATGTATATGTAACTATTAACAGAGTTTGAAAGTAGAGAACTCAAGTGAGAAATGAACATTGCTCTCAGTAACTGATAGAATATCCAAAGGAAAAAACAAGGAATTCAAGTTTTGAACACTAGAATTCAACTTGAGCTGACATTTATAAAAGGCTATACCCAACAGCAGTAGGATATATACTCTTAAGAAAAACTACATGGTGGTTTCAAAAAAATTCAGAACCTTGAAAGTTTTATTTTCAAACCATTAGAGTTAAATTAGAAATAAGTGGCAATTAAAAAAAAAGCCCCCCAGTACTTGGAAACTATCACATTTCTGAATAAACCATGGGACCCAGAAGAAATTATAAGGACATTAAAATGTTTTCAACTAAATAGAAACCATAACATACCAGAATTTTTGAAATGCACCACAAAAACTTAGAGGGAAATTAATGGGATTTCAAATGCTCGTAGCAAAAAAGGTTTAGTTTAAATCCATGATCTAAGCTTTTACCATAAGAAGCTAGAAAAAGAAAGATAAACCCAAAGTAAGTAGAAGGAAATAAAATGGATAAGAACAGAAGTCAATGAAAGCAAAAAGGGCAAACGTGGAGAAAAGCAATGGAACCAGTGCTGGTTTTTAAAAAGATTTAATAAAATAGGTAAGTCTCTAGTCTGATCAAGAAAAATGATAGGACACACATTGCCAAGATGTATGTAAGAAAAGAGACATTAGTACAGAGGCTATGTACAAGACCAACATGGGAATATTATGAACTTTATATCAATACCAAATGACCAAAACTAGCACAAGAGAAAATAGTCTTTATCAATTAGCCCTTTATCAATTAAAGAAATTGGATTTGTAATTTAAATCTTTCTGAAAAAGAAACCTCCAGGCCCAAGTTCCTAGCTAGAGCTCTAAATTCTTTCAAACACTCCAGGAAAGAATACCAGTCTTAAGCTCTTCAGAAAACAGAGAAAACACCTAAATTTATTCTGTGTCTTATCAGGATTACACTGTTACCAGAAGCTAAGACACTTGAAGTGGGGGGAAAAAAAGTAAAACAACTCTACAAGCCAGTAACCCTCAGGAACACAGACATAGATCATTTTTTATTTAAATGGCAAACTGAATTCCTATATAAAATGGTTACTACATCATGACCAAAGGGGATTTATACCAGGAATGCAAGAAAGAATGTACCATTCAAAAGTCAAGAAATACATATTAACATAAAAAAGATTACCATAGCTAGATAATCCTAACAATAAATGCAGAAAAAACATCTGGTAATACCATTAGCACCATTCATGATAAAAATTCTCAGCAAACTAGCAATAGGAATTTCTTCAAACTAATGTTAACCTTAATGGTAAAAGACCAATAATTTTTCTATGATCGGAATAAATCAGCAATGTTCATTCTCATGATTGCTGTTAATGTTGCATTAGGGGGAGGGAAGAAATCCAAAGACTGTCAGAAAGAGAAAGGAAATTGCCTTTATTTGTGATGTCATGATTATGTATGTAGAAAATCGTAAGGATTATGTATATGTACAAAAAATTAGGATATTTTAGCAAAGTCTTAAGATCTAAAACTGATATACAAAAATCAACCATTTATACTTAGTGAATAATTGGAAGATGAAATTAATGCCACTTACAATTGGGTGAAAAGTATAAACAGGGATAAATGTAACAAAATATATGAAAGAACTACATTGTATATTGTATATTTGTATGAATAATACAAATTTGTATTATTTGTATGAATAATTCAAATTGTTACTGAGAAAATCTAAATAGAAATGTTTATGATATCAAAGACAATATTGTTAAGGTGTACTTCTCCCCAAAATGATGTATATATATTTCTAGGTATTCATTTAAGACAAATTGAAACATGTCACACACAAAAAGAGCACTTGCATAATAATGTCCACTGAAGCTTTATTCACAGCAGTCAAAGCTGAAAACAACTGAAATGTCCGTCTGTGGGCTTAATGGCTAAGCAAATTTGGGATCTCCATGAAATGGAATACTAGTTGACAATAAAAAAAGAACACAACAACATGGGTGAGTCTCAGAAATATGTTGAGCCAGATACAAAAGGCTGATCATATTTCTATGAAGTTTAAGAATGGAATATTAATTCCATGAATGGACACCATAAGTGATTTTCTTTGGGTAAGGGCTGCTTGGAAGGGGGCATGAAAGAATTTTCTGCATAATGGAAATGTACATCTTGATTAGAGTGTTGATTACATGGATATTTACACTTGTCAGAATTTGTTAAATTGTACTCTGTTATTTTACTCCAATCTTTACTTCAATAAAATATATGTAACAGTTTTTGAGGATATCCTGGGAGACCTAAATATCCTGGGAGCCCTGAAAAGGGCTGCCAGCTTGAAGCAGCCTAAAATTCTAGCTTTTAAAGTGGTGGGGCAGCATCCAAAGCACAGACTAGCCCATGTATGATTCCTGTGATAGGCATGTGGTTTCCTTTGTTCTCACCCTAGCCTGAATCAGCCCAAATTGAGTGGTCATATTTATCACCTACAGAAGAGCAAGAAGCCACCTTCTACCCACCATTGCCAGTTCAAGGGCTTTATCCATTTCTGACTTCCTTTGGGAACTTGGGGAGTGCTTTGGGTTGGAATAATGTCAATAAAAGAGAAATCAGTTTGGAAATGTGGAGGCCTTTTTCCTTAACAGTATTGTTCCTGAAGTAGTAGCTAAAGGGGTGGAGTGGGGAGAGGGATATATAGCTTTAACAAAAGAACTAGATTAAAGAGTGTAATAAGGGATAGAATATTACTAGTTTGAGCACATGACCAAATATCTTACTTGGTAAGATATTTATGTCATAACCTTCAGCTAGTTTAGCCGTAGGGCTTCTATGAATAATAGAAGACTGATGTTCTGTAGTTGCTCTTCACTGCAATTCACTGATTGTGTTTACCATCTCCTTCTTCCCAACTCATAGATGAAATGGCAAACAGGCATTATATCCCCTTGCAGAGGAAACTGACTCAGAGAGGTCACATGGCAACTAATCATGGAACTTCCATCCCTAATTCAGACTCCTCTTGGAGGAACAGTTGCTCCAACAATACCTTATCCAGTCATAGCTTATGTTTTTAAGTATTAAATGTCCTCTTAAATTTATAGAACCTCATTGAATTATATTCAAAACTTGAATTACAGAACTAGTTTTGAAGTGGATTCTTGCCAATAAAAGACCAACCTGCTTCCTTTCCAGGATCTTATTGCTTTGCTCATTGCCCCAGTCCTTGGCCTGGTCTCCATGAGCAGGGACATTATGGTCCAGAGCTTCCAGTTTCCCAAACAGACCACCACCCTAGGACTAGCTGTCAACTATGGCTTTCAGGTCCTGGGTAAAATGGCATTGATATATTCATGTCATTGGGTAATCAGTAACTAATCAAATTGCTCATCACATCCTCAGAGAAGATGCAGCTGCCCGTATAGAATGGCTTTGGTAAACTGCCCCACATTTTGCTTAATCGGATTTTAGTTCTGCCGTTTCTATCCCACAGAAGTCTCTTGAGGTTCATCGTATGTAAGGAAGTATGATCCTTAAAGGAAAGTCAGAACCAAAACCAAAAAATTTTTGCTACTAACGTTTATAGTAGCTATTCAAATACTTGATGGACATCTTAAAACACAATTATAATTAAAGAATAAGTTTTGTATAATTTTCATCTCCCTCTTTTAATAAGTTAGTTGGGTCACAACAGAAAATTTCAACAGTGTTATTAATACAAGTCAGTAGTTTAGCAGATCATACAATTAGCTTTCTTAGGATAGCATGTGGGATCAGATGTCCTAAGTTAATTTTAAGACTATGTCATTCATCTGTCTGGTTGGGAAGTTACTATGACTATCAGCTGAAGGCATAATACAATAAATGCTGGATACTAAACAAAGAACAAAGAATTTTAGCTCTTACCATTTTAAGAAATGTAAAATGTCTTAAAAATACAATTTTCAAAACGGAGCCAAGAAGTAAACCCATACTATTTGGTCAGTTAATCTATGACAACGGAGGCAAGAACATGCAATGGGGAAACTGGACAGTTACATGCAAAAGAATGAAAGTGTACCACTTTCTCACACCCTATACAGAAATAAACCCAAAATAGATTAAAGATTTAAATGTGAGACCTAAAAACCTAAAACTCCTAGAAGAAAACATAGGCAGTAATCTTTTTTTTTTTTTTTAAGATTTGTTTTTAGAGAGGGAGAGAGAGAGAGTGAAGGGGAGGGGCAAAGGGAGGGAGAGTCTTAAGCCGACTCTGCTGAGCACAAAACCCAACACAGGGGTTGACTGGACACTTAATCCCTGCACCACCCAGGTGTCCTTGCAGTAATCTCTTTGACATCAGCTGTAGAAACATTTTTTAGATAGGTCTTCAGACAAGGGAAACAAAAGCAAAACTAAACTATTGGGACTATATCAGAATAAAACGCTTTTGCACAGCAAAATACAAAGGCAACCTACTGAACGGGTGAAGATTTGCAAATAATATATCTGAAAAGGGGCTAACATCCAAAATAAAGAACTTCTATGAACCAACACAAACAATCTGATTTAAAAAATGGGCAAATGACCTGAAGAGACTTTTTTTTTCAAAGAAGACCTACACATGGCCAACAAACACATGAAATGATGCTCAACATCGTTAATCATCAGAGAAATGCATATTGAAACCATGAGATATCACCATATACCTCTCAGAATGGCTAATATCAAAAAATAAATACTAAATGTTGGTGAGGACGTGGAGAAAGAGGAACCCCTGTGTGCTGTTGGGAGTGCAAACTGGTGCAACCACTGTGGAAAACAACCTGATGGTTTATAAAAAAGTTAAAAATAGAAATATCACATGATCCAGTAATTTAGCCAAAGGATACAGAAACACTAATTTTGAAAGATATATGCACCCCTATGTTACTGCAGCATTATTTACAACAACCAAGATATGGAAGCAACCCAAGTCCATCAGTAGATGAATGAAAAAAGATGATGTGACATATGTGTACACACACAGACACAATGGAATACTATTCAGCCATAAGGAGAAATGAGATCTTGGCATTTGCATCAACATGGGTAGACCTAGAGGATATATGTTAAGTGAAATAAGTCAGAGAAGGGGAAGTACTGTATGATGTCACTTATGTGTGAAACCGAAAAACAAATGAACAAAGAAACAAAAAACAGACACTGAAAATCAAAGAACAAATTGGTGACTGCCTGAGGAAAGATGAAGGGAGGATGGGTGAAACAATAAAGGACATTAAGAGGTACAGACTTCTGGGGCGCCTGGGTGGCTCAGTGGGTTAAGCCTCTGCCTTTGGCTCAGGTCATGATCCCAGGGTCCTGGGATTGAGCCCCACATCAGGCTCTCTGCTTGGCAGGCAGCCTGCTTCCTCCTCTCTCTCTGCCTGCCTCTCCACCTACTTGTGATCTCTGCCTGTCAAACAAATTAAAAAAAAAATTTTTAATTTAAAAAAAGAGGTACAGACATCCAGTGATAAGTCATGGAGATGAAAAGTACAGCATAGGGGATGTAGTCATTAATATACACTTAATATACACATTAATCTAAGGTTATGATAAGCACCGAGTAATGTGTAGAATTACTGAATATGTTGTACACCTGAAACTGATATAACATTGTATGTTAATCACACTTCAATAAAAATACTGAAAATCCATTTCTTTTATACTTTATAATCTTAACACACAAAGAGTGGGGTGCCTGGGTGGCTCAGTCAGTTAAGTGCCTGCTTTGGCTTGGGTCCTGGGATTAGTCTTGCGTGAGGCTTCCTGCTCAGTGGGCAGTCTGCTTCTCTGCCTCTGTCCCTCCCCGACTTGAGCATACACACACACATTTTCTCTGTCAAATAAAATCTTAAAAAAAAAAAAAAATAGCTGCTAATGATGGACACCTGGGCTGCTCAGTCTGTTAAGCATCTGACTCTTGATTTTGGGTCAGGTTATGATCTCAGGATCGTTAAGATGCAGTCCCCTGTCTCCACTCAGTGCAGAGCCTGCTTGAGATATCTTTCCCTCTGCCCCTCCCCACACTTGTGCACCAGCTCTTTAAATATAAATAAGCAAACACAAAAGCAAATAAATAAGTAAATTTTTTAAAAAATGACTGGGAGGAAGATGGTGGAGGAGTAGGAGACTTAAATATCATCAGGTCCCAGGAGTTCAGCTAGATACTTACCAAACCATCCTGAACACCTACAAACCCGAGATCAAAGAGAAGAAATGGAACAATTTTAGGAACAGAAAAGCGACTATCTTCCAGAAGGTAGGACATGTGGAGAAGTGAATCTGAGCTGACCTATGGGAAAAGAGACAGCAGGAGGAGGGGCCGGCTCCCTGCAAGTGGTGGAGCAGCAGAGCACAAAATTGGAACTTTTAGAAGTCTGCTCCACTAAGGGATATCGCTCCAGAGGTGAAGCGGGGGTTGGAGCCCTCTCGGGGACAGTGATCTCAGGTCCTTCGTGGTGACAGAATGACCAAGTTGCTTGAGTGTGGCAGAGCTCCCACGTATCAGAGTGGGGAAGCCGGTTGCAGAGACTGAGCAGAGGAGTGGGCTCTCAGCTCAGAGTTGCCATAAACTGTGATCCCTGGCACAGTTGGGCCACTACTATTTGAGCAGGGATCCAAGTGGCAGATCTGGGAGACTCACCTTCCTCCCCCAGGAGGAGAAGCATGGGAGCATGCTACGGGAATCTGCTGGGTTTAGAGACTCCAAATGGGGCCATGTACCAGAAATAGAAATGCTTGGTCAGGCTGGATGAACATGAGGTGCGGCAGGAGACCAGGGAAAAAGTGATTAACTGCTTTTCTCTGAGGGTGCACTGAGGAGTGGGGTCCCAAGCTCTCAGTTCCTCTAGGCCAGAGATTGGCAGGCCACCATCTTCATTCCTGCCCTCCAAAGCTATATGGAAAGTGGTCAGGGAACAAAAGCTCCCGAGACCAAAACCGAGCAGATCACTTAGCCTGGCCCCTGGCAAGGGCAGTGCAATTCTGCCTTGGGCAAAGACATTTGAGAATCACTGCAACAGGCCCCTCCCAAAGATAATCAAGAAGAACATCCAGCCAAGACCAGGTTCACAGATCAATGAGCACTGGAAAACTTCAAAGCTATGGGTACATACCACATAGAATTCATGGCTTTTATTTTCCATGATTCTTCAGTCTTTCAAAGTTAATTTTTTTTAGTTTTATTATTTTTATTCTATTTTTATATTTTTCCTCTTTCCTATTTTAATGTTTTTTTTAACTATTTTATCAATACCTTTAAAAACATTTAAAAATTTTCATTGTTATAGTCATATTCTATCCCTTCATTGTATTTGACCATATTTTTTGTAGACATATAGGTTTTTCTTTCTTTAAAATTTTGGGATATACTTTCTTCTAATAAATCAAAATATACCCTAAATCTATGCATGGCTTTATTGTAGTCTCCAGCATGATCATTCTTTTCTTTGTTTTTATTTTTTCAAACAACTACACAAGATTCTTTTTCTTAGAATCTTTTAAAATTTTCATCCTTACAGTCATATTTCATCCCTTCATCATGTTTACCCTTATTTTTGTATGTATGTAAGTTTTTCTTTCTTTAAAATTTTGAGAGGCAGTTTCTTCTACTAGACCAAAATACACCCAAAATAAAGTGCGTAGCTCTGTTCTATTCACCAGTGAAATACAGTGTAATACACACACATGCATGTGTGTGTGTGTGTGTGTTTTCTTTTTCTCCCTCCTTTCTTTTCCCCAGTTTTGGGTCTCTTCTGATTTAGTTACAGTATATTTTTTTGGGTCGTTGCTACCCTTTACTATTTAGTCCTCTCATTCATCTATTATCTGGATAAAATGACTAGGCAGAAAAACTCACCTAAAACAAAAACAAAAACAAAAACAAAAAAAAAAACAAGAGGCTAGGGACCTAATCAATACAGACATTAGTAATATGTCAGAACTAGAGTTCAGAGAAATGATTATCAAGGTGCTACCTGCACTCAAAGAAAGCATGGAAGATACTAGAGAATCCCTTTTTGGAGAAATAAAAGAACTAAAATCTAAGTTGAAATTAAAAAAGATATTAATGAGGAGCAATAACAAATGGAGGCTCTTACTGCTAGGATAAATGAGGCAGAAGAGAGAATTAGTGATATAAAGAAACAAATGGTGGAGAATAAAGAAGCTGAGAAAAAGAGACAACTACTGGACCATGGGGGAGAATTCGAGAGAAAAGTGATACCATAAGATGAAACAATATTAGAATAATTGAGATCTCAGCAGAAAAACGGGGTGGAGGCAGAAGGTATAATGGAGTAAATTATAGCGGAGAATTTCCCTAATTTGGTGAAAGGAAAAAGCATCAAAATCCAGGAGGCACAGAAAACCCCCCTCAAAATCGAGCACTAAATGAGAAAAATATGCAGCCAAGGATACTATATCCAGCTAGACTGTCCTCGAAAATAGAAGGAGAGATAAAAATCTTCCAGGACAAACAAAAATGAAAAGAATTTGTAAAACACCAAACCAGCCCTACAGGAAATATTGAAAGGGTCCTCTAAGCAAAGAGAGAGCCTCAGAGTAACAGACCAGAAAGGAACAGAGACAATATACAGTAACAGTCACCATACAGGCAATACAATGGCACTAAATTCATATCTTTGAATAGTTACTTTGAATATAAATGGGCTAAATACCCCAATTAAAAGACACAGGGTATTAGAATAGATTTAAAAAAAAAAAAAAGACCCACCAATATGCTATCTGCAAGAAACTCATTTTAGACCCAAAGATACCTCCAGATTTAAAGTGAGGGGTGGAAAAACAATTTACCATGCTAATGGACATCAAAAGAAAGCTGGGGTGGCAATCCTTATAGCAGATCAATTAGATTTTAAGCCAAAAACTATAATAAGAGATGAGGAAGGACACTATATCATACTTAAAGGGTCTGTCCAACAAGATCTAACAATTTTAAATATCTATGCCCCTAACATGGGAGCAGCCAACTATATAAACCAGGTAATAACAAAATCAAAGAAACACATCAACAATAATACAATAATAGTAGGGGACCTTAACACTCCCCTCATTGAAATGGATAGGTCATCCAAGCAAAAGATCAACAAAGAAATAAAGGCTTTAAATGACACACTGGACCAGATGGACATCACAGACATATTTAGAACATTCCATCCCAAAGCAACAGAATACACATTCTTCTCTAGTGCACATGGAACATTCTCCAGAATGGATCACATCCTGGGTCTCAAATCAGGTCTCAACTGGTACCAAAATATTGGGATCATTCCCTGCACATTTTCAGACCACAATGCTTCGCAATTAGAACTCAACCACAAGAGGAAATTTGGAAAGAACTCAAATACATATAGGCTAAAGAGCATCCTACTAGTGAATGAATGTGTCAATGAGGAAATTAAAGAATTTTAAAAATTCATGGAAACAAATGAAGATGAAAACACAACTGTTCAAAATCTTTGGGATATAGCAAAGGCAGTCCTGAGAGGAAAGCATATAACAATACAAGCCTTTCTCAAGAAACAAGTAAGTCTGAAGTACACAACCTATAGGAGCTGGAGAAAGAACAGCAAAGAAAGCCTAGACCCAACAGGAAAAGAGAAATAATAAAGATCAGAGCAGAAATCAATGAAATAGAAACCAAAAGAACAATAGAACAAATCAATAAAACTAGGAGCTGGTTCTCTGAAAGAATTAATAAGATTGATAAACCCCTAGCCAGACTTATCGAAAAGAAAAGAGAAATGACCAAAATTAATAAAACCATGAGTGAAAGAAGAGAGATCAAAACCAACACCAAAGAAATACAAACAATTATAAGAACATATTATGAACAACTATACACCAGCAAATTTGACAATCTGGAAGAAATGGATGCATTCCTAGAGATATGTAAACTACCACAACTGAACCCAGAAGAAATAGAAAACCTGAACAGACCCATAACCATTAAGGAGATTGAAGTGGTCGTCAAATATCTGGCAACAAAAAATACCCAGGGCCAGACAGCTTCCCAGGGGAATTTTACCAAACATTTAAAGAATTAATACCTGTTCTGAAAATGTTCCAAAAAAAAAATAATAATGGAAGGAACACTTCCAAACTCATTTTATGAGGCCAGCATTACCTTGATCCCAAAACCAGACAAGACCCAATCAAAAAGAATTATAGGTTGGGGCACCTGGGTGGCTCAGTGGGTTAAAGCCTCTGCTTTTGGCTCAGGTCGTGGTCCTGGGGTCCTGGGATCAAGCCCCGCATCAGGCTTTCTGCTCAGCAGGGAGCCTGCTTCCCTTCCTCTCTCTGCCTGCCTCTCTGCCTACTTGTGATCTATCTGTCAAATAAATAAATAAAATCTTAAAAAAAAAAAAACAAAAACAATTATAGGTCAATATCCTTGATGAACATGGGTGCAAAAATTCTCACCAAAATACTAGCCAATAGTATCCAACAGTACATTAAAAGGATTATTCTCCATGACAAAGCAGGATCTATTCCTGGGCTGCAAGTTTGGCTCAACATCTGCAAACCAATCAATGTGATACAATACATTAATATAAAAGATAAAGAACCACATGATACTCTCAATAGATGCTGAAAAAGCATTTGACAAAGTACAGCATCCTTTCCTGATCAAAACTCTTCACAGTGTAGGGATAGAGGTACATACCTCCATATCATTAAAGATACATACCTCAATATCATTAAAGCCATCTATGAGAAACCCACAGCAAATATAATTCTCAATGGGGAAAAACTGATAGCTTTTGCCCTAAGGTCAGGAGCACAGCAGGGCTGTCCACTATCACCACTGCTATTCAACATCCTACTAGAAGCCCTAGCCTCAGCAATCAGACACCAAATGGAAATAAAAGGCATCTGAATTGGCAAAGAAGTCAAAATCTCACTCTCTGCAGATGGTATGATACTTTATGTGGAAAACCTAAAAGACTCCACTCCAAAACTGCTAGAACTTACACAGGAATTCAGTAAAGTGTCGGGATATAAAATCTATGCACAGAAATCAGTTGCATCTTTATACACCAACAGCAAGACAGAAGAAAGAGAAATTAAGGAGTCAATCCCATTTACAAATGCACCCAAAACCGTAAGATACCTAGGAATAAACCTCAAAGAGGCAAACAATCTGTACTCAGAAAATGTTAACATACTCACCAAAGAAACTGAGGAAGACATAAAGAATTGGAAAAACATTCCACGCTCATGGATTGGAAGAACAAATATTGTGAAAATGTCTATGCTACTTAAAGCAATCTATACATATAACGCAATCCCTATCAAAACACCTTCAGCTTTTTTTCAAAGAAATGGAACAAGTAATCCTAAAATTTATATGGAACCAGAAAAGACTTCAAATAGCCAGAGGAATGTTGAAAAAGAAAACCAAAGTGGGTTGCATCACAATTTTAGACTTCAAGCTCTATTACAAAGCTGTCATCATCAAGACAGGATGGTACTGGCAGAAAAACAGACACAACAATTAATGGAACAGAATAGAGAGCCCAGAAATAGACCCTCAACTCTATGATCAACTAATCTTTGTCAAAGCAGGAAACAATGTCCAATGGGAAAAAGACAGTCTCTTCAACAAATGGTGTTGGGAAAATTGGACAGCCACATGCAGAAAAATTAAACTGGACCATTTCCTTATACCACACACAAAAATAGAGTCAAAATGGATGAAAGACCTCAATGTGAGAGAGGAATCCCTCAAAATCCTTGAGGAGAACAGTCAGCAACCTCTTTGGCCTCAGCCCCAGCAACTTCTTCCTAGAAACATCACCAAAGGCAAAGGAAGCAAGGGCAAAAACTACTGGGACTTTATCAAGATCAATATCAAGAACTATTGGGACTTTATCAAGATCAAAAACTTTTGCACAGCAAAGGATACATTCAACAAAACCAAAAGACAACTGACAGAATGGAAGAGGATATTTGCAAACAATGTATCAGATAAAGGGCTAGTATCCAAAATCTATAAAGAACTTATGAAACTCAACACCCAAAGAACAAATAATCCAATCAAGAAATGGGCAGGGGACATGAACAGACATTTCTGCAAAGAAGACATCCAGATGACCAGCAGACACATGAAAAAGTGCTCCACATTACTTGGCATCAGGGAAATACAAATCAAAACCGCAATGAGATATCACCTCACACCAGTCAGAATGGCTAAAATTAACAAGTCAGGAAATGACAGATGCTGGCAATGACACAGAGAAAGGGGATGCCTCCTACGCTCTTGGTGGGAATGCAAGCTGGTGTGGCAACTCTGGAAAACAGTATGGAGGTTCCTCAAAAAGTTGAAAATAGAGCTACCTTATGATCCAGCAATCACATTACTGGATATTTACCCTAAAGATACAGATGTAGTGATCCGAAGGGGCACGTGCACCCGAATGTTTATAGCAGCAATGTCCATAATAGCCAAACTATGGAAAGAACCTAAATGCCCATCAACAGATGAATGGATAAAGATGTGGTATATATACACAATGGAATACTATGCAGCCATCAAACACCCTGAAATCCTGCTGTTTGCAATGATGTAGATGGAACTAGAGGGTATTATACTAAGTGAAACAAGTCAGTCAGAGAAAGATGATATCCTATATCTCTGATATGAGGAGTCTGAGCAGCAGGGCAAGGGTTCGTGGTGGGTAGGGAGGGAAAAATGAAAGAAGATGGAAACAGGGAGGGAGACAAACCATAGAGACTCTTAATCTCAGGAAACAAAGTGAGGGTCCTGGGGGGTTTGGGGGAAGAATAGGGCGGCTGGGTTATGGACATTAGGAAAGGTATATGCTATGGTGAGTGCTGTGAATTGTGTAAGACTGATGATTCACAGACCTGTACACCTGAAGTAAATAATACATTATGTGTTAATATAAAATAAAAAGATGCTGAGCAACTTAAAAAAAATCTTAAAAAAAAAAAAAAAAAACTGTGAGAACATTCCTTAATCACCTAGCCAGTATTTAATGAGTGTCTATTATGTGTTCAGGACCAATGTCTGTAAGTGCTTCCAAACTTACTGAACAAAATAGAGTAAGAACAAGATGATAACTTTCTCAGGCTATAAGTGGTATAGATTTCCAGAGAAGGTCCTTAATTTGTTTATCCTTGCCTTAATAGGTGATACGACCTTTTTTTGTTCATGCCTCTGGCAGCTAAATAAAATGTGAGGATGACTTCCCCCCCCATCATACCCTCCACTTTACCCCCCAAATCCCAAAACACACACACACACACCCACCACAGGCATACATAAATAAAAGAAAGCTCTTTTTACTTGGTTCCCTCAATGTTACTTAGGAGCCCCAAAGCACTAAGTATAGGGTGTGTGTTAGGCCACAATTCTGGCACTTTCCTTAGGACTAGGTCTGGCCACTACTGGGTCTTCTGTTGATCCTTCAAACAAAAGATTTAAGTTACTGCAGCCCATCACTCTGTGTTGCTTGCTTCAGCACTATGGTGTCCATCCTGAATGCAATGTCATCAAATTTAGCCTGGTGAGTGAACTTCTTGGGAATGTGCCAGGGAAGGTGTCAAAAAAGCCATAACTTGAATATGAGTTAGGTCCAAACACAAAGCTCTAGCCAAAAACTAACTTCTAAAATATGCTCTGGAAAGGAGTACGCGTATAAGTCCCTGAAAGCCTATCTTAAATACTAGATGAACAGAAGTGGTTGTTACTGTTGTCCTGCTTTGTATCATATTCTAAGCCTCTAAGCAGATTTCTAAGGTGTTTTATATCTCAAGTTGATTTAAAATGAACCCTAGTCCTGAATTAATGCAAATCTCTGTATCATTAAAAAATGATACTCTCTAAGAAGCCTTATGCATATATATACACTATTTTTCAAATTTTAATGCAGATGCAATTAATAAATAATTCATTAAAAACATAAGAATTCATTAAAAAATAATGGAGTTCCTAACAATATTTGTCATTATTTGTCCTTATAAGAAAGACCTCTTTCTTACAAGGAGTCCATGAAAATCGGACTTTGAACAGAGGTCTTTGTCCTGGTAATATTGAGAATCAGTGACTTAGACTTTAAACTGATAACAGGATCATATGATACCAGTTCAAGTGGCAAACAGAATAAACTCTACTACTCACACAAAGAAGTAAAAGCTGGAAATACAGTAAATATGATTTTGGCTGGTGTGGAGGTTACGTGAAGAGCACTACGGTATGGTCTTTGGTCCATCCTCGGGCACACAGACCGCACGCAGTGTGCGGCCCCTCGCCTGCAGGGCAGTGTCAGGATGGCTCTTCACGAGGTCACACTTAGGTCCAATGTTCTCAGTGGAGAGCAGGGAGAGCGATGCTGTTAAGTGAAAGGCTGATGTCTGAGATTCTCGTGAACCTGAGGAGAGCCGTGTGGTAGGACTTCGTCTGTGAGCAGCGACCTGGGTCAGACGTCATCACACAAGGTAAGCTTCTCTATAGACAACCTCTAGAGTTGCCAGGGAGCATGCAAGATGTTCAGTAAGTGTCACTTCCTTTCCTTCTTAGATTGTCCCCTAGAACTAATAGGATCACATTACTTTCAGAGCTTTAGTCACTACTTTAAGATTAAAGGAAAGAGAATATAATCTAAGAATGCTGATAATGACTGTAGTTTTGAATCACTACAGTCATGTGGCAGACCGAAGGCACATATCAGTGCTTCATCGCAGTTACCTCGTCCTGCAGGTGGAGAAGAGAACGGGCGTTTCTCCCGGCCCTTCTGAGCCTGACTCTGGGTGCATGTGTGGCTTCACCTAACCAACCCTATTTATGACTGGGAGCACTGAACTTCGCTTTGCAGTAATTCTTCCAGTACTGGAAGTATAAGCCCTTGCAGGAAAATGGAGAGTAGCTTCTGACCAATTGGCTGAAAGAAAACTAGGTGAAGAAGTGATCTAGATCACCACTAAGAATGTAAAACTTTTAAACTTGATATACTAAACTCATTTCTTAGTTATGTCATGCCTTCCCTAAATGACACAGCTGTACTCGTGATGCATGAATTAAGCTAAAGTCTGCAAAATTCTGAAGCCAGTTCCTTAAGCCACTGTTGTTAAATAAAGGTGGGGTGGGGGTATGAAGAACCAGGTAGCAATGGCAAAGTATGTTCTTTGGTTTGTTACAGCTGGACTAGTCTGTAGATCCTGTAGCTGAAACTAGGAATCTGAGCTTGAATCACAACATGAAACCCAAACTAAATGTTCAGTCCTAAACTCACTGCGATCAGAAAATCCTGATCCCATCCTCCTTGTATGCTAAGTCAGTTATCCCACAGACTCGACCTCACACTGACTTATAGAATGTTTTCTTTGTAAAAAGGGTTTGCTCGTTTCCTCCCTTCTCCCTGGTATTACTACATACAGATTTTTTCCTTTTAAAAACTAACCCTTTCCTGAGTGTCCGCCTCAAGTACACTTGTTGTATAAAGGCCATTTCACCACCTGATGTTACTCTACCAGGCTCTTGGGCTTCCAGGCTATAGTTACCTCCATCGCTGCACTTTCCCATTCTGCCTTATTTCCAAGTCTGTGCCCAGGCCAGATGGACTCTTGAAGGCGGGACATGGCCCCAGCACTTCTGTGCTTTCTAAAAGGAGACGGGTAATAAGCCATTATTATTCATCTTTGCATCCCACTTCTACGTGCATAGCATAATGAAGGGCTTCCGTGAATGTTAATTGATTTAAATAATTTAACTCTACATGTTTGAAAGAAATTTCTTTAGAGGCATACCTCAGAGATACTGCAGGTTCAACTCCAGACCACTATTAAAACAAATATCACAATAAAGCAAGTGCAAAGAATGTTTTGGTTTCCCTGTACATGTGAGTTATGTTGATAGTATACTGTAGTTTACTAAGTATGCAACTGCTTTCTGCCTAAAAAAAACCCAATGGACATAACTTAAATTAAAAAATACTTTGTTAAAAACTGCTAACTACCATCTGAGCTTTCAGCGAATCGTAATCACTGAGCACAGATCACCATAACCAAAAATAATGACAAGTTCGAAATATTGTGAAAATTACCAAATGTGAAAGAAACATGATGTGAACAAATGCTGTTGGGAAAACGGCGCAGATAGACTAGCTCAACACAGGGTTGCTCAAGCCTGCAATTCGTAAACAATGCAGCATCTACAAAGTGCAGTAAAGGGAAGCACCATCAAACAAGGCATGCCTGTGTGCTTATAGAAAGAGCAACAGAGTACATGCGACTGTGAGTTACAAACAACAGTCAAGCATCTGAGCTTTCCGGAGTAAATTACCCACCTATCTCTGTTTCGTTTGGGGTTTCTTTCTTCCTTCTTTTTTTTTTTTTTTTTTTTTTTGAGATTATTTTGGTTTCGAGCATAGGAGAGGTGCAAAGGGTGGGGGAGGGAGGTACAAAGAAGCAGACTCCCTGCTGAGCAGAGACCCTCATGCAGGGCCCTATCCCAAGACCTTGGGATCACCCCTGAGCCAAAATCAAGATCCGGATGCTCAACTGACTGAGCTGCCAAGCTCGCCTTTCATCTCTGTGTCTGGAGCCTGCCACACTTCCGGTCCCCTTTACTCTTTCCTGGGGTCTTACTGTGATTTTACGCAACAGAAAGGAGTTGCTTTTCCACATTTTACAAAGTGCACTGCTGTAGAACTGAATGTAAGCAAGTTAAATATCCTGCCTGGGGAAGCACGTGGCCTTGATGACAATGCAGGAGGGACTGCACTGCCGTTCTGGAACTCACATTTTGACTGTGGTGGCTTCAGGGGTCTCACTGCTGTATCACACTGCCTTTCAGATTTCATGGTCTATGCTACATCAGATGAACCATGTATTTATGCAACACTTTACTGTATAAACCCATTCTTCAAAAGACTTGTCTTAAGGGGGAGAGGGTGCAAAGAACACTCCCAAACACAGAGATTACGTAATCTGGTTCAAGAGCGGCCTAACAATTCATGTTGGGAGCTCTAACCCAAATATGCCACTTTTAGAAATCTAAAAGAAATGATTAAAATTGCCAACCAAAATTTACATATAAAATTTTTATGGTAGTCTTTTTATAATTAGAAGAATTGAAAATAACCTACATGTACAATGATATGAAATTTGTTATAGGTCTATGTCCTGGAATATTAGGGAGCTATTAAGTAATAGTGGTAGATAGCCTCTAAATGGCCCCCAGTAATCTCTGCCTCCTGAAATTCCCTCCCATGCCTTGTGTAATTCTCTATCTCTTAGGGCTAATGAGTCACTTCTAACCATAGAGCATAGCAAAAGTGATGACATGTCATTTCCAAGATTAAATTTCAAAGAGACCTGGCTTCTGTCTTTCACTCCTTCTCTTACTCTGATAGAAGTCAGCTTCTGTGTTGTGAGAAGCCCTACGAAGAGGCCCATGAGGCAAGGAAATGAGGGAATCCTCTGTACGGCAGTGCGTGTAAAACTGGATTGTTCCCCAGATAAGCCATCAGGTAAGATCACAGCCCCAGCTGACACCTGTGAGAGGCCCTGAAGGAGGGGCACTTGGTTAAGCTGCACCCAAATTGCAGATCCACAGAGACTGTGAAATTAATGTTCGTAATATTCAGCCACCTCGTTTTAGGGTAGTTCATAACAAATAGATGATAACTTCTGGGGCCCCTGGATAGTTTAGTCAGTGAAGTGTCTGACTCTCGATTTCCGCTCAAGTCATGATCTCAGGGTTGTGAGACTAAGCACCACGTTGGGCTCTGCACTGGGTGTGGAACCTGCTTAAGATTCTCTCTCTCGTTCCCCCCTAACCCACCCTGCCTCAGATAAATGAATACTTTTTAAAAGAATACTTAGGATGCCTTTGAACGGATGAATGGATAAGGAAGATGTGGTCCATAGACACTATGGAGTATTATGCCTCCATCAGAAAGGACGAATACCCAACTTTTGTAGCAACATGGTCTGGACTGGAGGAGATTATGCTGAGTGAAATAAGTCAAGCAGAGAGACTCAATTATCATATGGTTTTGCTTACTTGTGGAGCATAAGGAATAACATGGAGGCAATGGGGAGATGGAGAGGAAAAGTGAGTTGGGGAAAATTGGAGGGGGAGACAAACCATGAGAAACTGTGGACTCTGAGAAACAAACTGAGGGTTTGGAGGGGGGTGTTGGGGGTGGGGTGAGCCTGGTGGTGGGTATTGTAGAGGGGATGTATTGCATGGAGCACTGGGTGTGGTGCATAAACAATGAATTTTGGAACACTGAAAAAAAAATAAAATAAAATTCGGGAAAAAAAGCCAAATAGTAAACGGAAGTTTAAAAGAAAAAAAAATAAAAGAATACTTAGTAACATGAAAATATACTCATATTTTAAGCTTTTAAACTACTAGTCAAATGGGTTATTTATGGCAAAACAAAAAACAGACTTTCAATAACAAAAATACTGTTTAAAAACATGTGCTTTATACTCACATATTTGTTATTTGAACTAGTAATTTCCTATAACATTACTATTCACTGAAAATATTTTCAAAACTGTTATAAAGCCTATCTTGTAATATCATATAATTTTTAAGTATAATTATTAGCTAAGAAAAGATACCAACATGGAAAATATTACAATCTGCCTCCTAAAATATGATAGAAAAGTTTACAAAGATTAGAAGATTTATCCAAATCTTCAGAACTGATAATTTTTAAAAGCAGAAAAACATACATGTGTGATTCTAGTTTTTAAAATTTATATGATTTTAAAAGAATAGAGCTAAATACAGGAAAACATAAACAGAGTTGATCTTTGGATGGTGGGATTATACATAATTTACATTTCCTCTTTATGCTTTTCTCTCCCAAATTTTTTCAAATACCCATTATTTTTATCAGAAATAAGTCTTTTTTAAAAAAACCAAACTTCTAATTTGATGAAATATGTTTTAGTTGCTTCAAACCCAGATTTAATGCTAATATGAGATTCACTACTTTGTGAAGAAAGAACAGCACTAACCCACAAATCCAAGTGCTAGTACTTGGATTAGCTAGTAAAAATACTCAAAAGGACTATAATACATCTAAGTTAAAAAAAAAAAAAAGCCATCAAACTAAGTCAAATGAGAGCGTTAAACTAATGCAGAATTGGTCAGAACCAAGCACAAGTTTGTGAGGAGATATGGTAGATGCCTCCCATGGCAGTGGTTCCAAAATATCAAGATTTACAAAATGGAATACTAAAAAGCTGAACAACTCCTGTATTTCCCATAAATTCAGTATTTATCATCTGTGGTTTACCTAAATATTCCCGAATCTTACATTCTACCCTACCTATATAAACTTTGGGGTCTGCACTGTTCTATGTGGAGTGTATACTTTGCCTTTTATTAATCCTAACACTTTACGTACAGGAGGAAGGGAAAAGTTGTATGAGATTTGAGGGTTTGGTAAAATTATTTTTTTTGTGTGTGAAACTATTTCTCATTTCGTTAGTGCAGACTGTTAGTTCATCCAAGATCCAGACCAAGTTTCTTTAAAAAAAAAAAAAAGACACCTTGATGCTCTCAGGGAAGATGACAGAGTAGGAGGATCCTAAGCTCATCTCATCCTATGGATACACCTAAATAACCCATACCTCAGTAAGAGTAACTCAAAAAATGACCCAAAGACTGGCAGAACAGACTCCTCACAGCTACACATAGAGAAGAGGCAACATCAAAAATGGTCGAAATGATGGAGATGGGGTCAGGAACCAAACTGACCCACAAAATTGTCCATAGGAGAAAGGGACACCACTCCAGGCATGGAGAGGGAAGAGGAAAGACCCCCACCTCAGGCACCTGAGGCATGGGGACCCACCCTGGAGAGAAAAATCCTCACAATATTTGGCTTTGAAAACCAGAGGGGCTTACAATCAGTGAGGCTTAATACCTAGAACTTTCAAAATCAGCTGGCTTGGGTCTGGGAAACCCAGAAGGATATAGGACACTGAGTCCTTAACCTTAAAGAGACAGCACAGGTAACAGCCTTGACATACAGCACAGAAGCAGCAGTTTGAAAAATGCCTCAGGTATATAGGAAGGAGATTTATTTACTAATCTCAGAACACATACTGGAGGGGCAGGGATCTTTAAGAGACTTCTCTAGGAACAGAGAGCTGGCAGGCACAATTTTCCTCCCTTATCCCTGATACACAGCCACCTGTGGGAACCAACATAAGCATTCTCTAACCTGGATTGCTAATAGCATGCTCCAATCTTGCTTTCTTCTGCAGTCCCATTCTCTTCAGCCCATCCTCCACAGGAGTTCTGCAAAGGGCTTAGGTCTCGTCCCACAACAGACCAGTGTAAACCTTGCTAACACCACCTGCCCCACTCCTGCATACACATATGGACCTGCCCCACTCAACCTGCTCTGAGCAGGAGTCCATCTAAAGCAAAGTCCAAGCATGGCACTGTGCAAGCAGCCCCAACAGGAGCCAGTGCCACTGCAAAGAGACTTCTGTCCTGGCAAGAAGAGAAGATAACCACACACATCAGTCCAAGTGAGACACCAGCAGGGCTGGGGAAGTTAGCTGGTCTGACTACAGGCCCCACCTACCAACAAAAGCCTGCAGTTTGGCTGCAGTAGCAGTCCTGACAAATGTCTGATTTAACCCAACTCAAGTTCAAGGTGGCCCCATACTGAGCCACTGATAACAGAGGGACCAAGCCCTGCCCACAACAGGCAAGGAGAGCTTGTAGGTGACTGCACTGAAGTGGAGGCGAATGTGGCTCAGCCACAATAGTCGGGTGCATGCAACACACACAGGAGACACCCCAGGTTCAGGCGAACAGGGAACACTGCCCTGCAGGACACTATAGGACCTCTTCCCCATAATGCCACTACTTTGATGATCAGGAGACATAGCTCACTTTCCTAACACACAGAAACAGACACAGAGAGTTAGAAAAAATGAGGAAACAGAGGAATATGTCTCAGATGAAAGAAGACAAAATCACACCAAGACAGCTAAGTGAAATGGAAATAAGCAATATGCCTGACATTCTCTATCTATTAAAGTAATGGTCATAAAGATACTCACTGGACTTGAGAAAAGAGAGGAAGATTTCAGTGAGATTGACAACAGAAAGCATTAAAAAGAATGAATCAGAGATGAAGAACTCATTAACAGAAATCAAAAATATGCTAGTAGGAATAAGTAGTAGACTAGAGGAATCAGAAGAATGGATCAGTGACCTGGAGGATGGAGTAATGGAAAGCAATCAAGCTGAACAGGAGAGAGAAAGAAGACAAAAAGTAAGAATAGATTAAAGGAATTTAGCAACATCATCAAGTGCAACAACGTTTGCATCACAGGGATTCCAGAAGGAGAAGAGAGAAAAGGGGGCAGAAAATTTATTTGAAGAAATAATAGTTGAAGACTTCCTGAATCAGGGGAAGGATACAGAAATCCAGATCCAGGAGGCACAGAGAGCCTCCAACAAAATCAACCCAAGGGGCTCTACACCAAGACACATAGTAATTAAAATGGCAAAAAGTAGTAATAGAGAATTTTAAAAACAAGAGAAAAGAAAACAGTTACATATAAAGGCAACCCCATAAGGCTATCTGTTGATCTTTCAGCAGAAACTCTATCTGCCGGAAGGGAGAGAACATGATATATTCAAAGTGCTAAGAGAAAGAAAACAAAACAAAAAAACCCAGCAGCCAAGAGTACTCTATTCAACAAAGCTATCATTCAGAATAGAAGCAGTTTCCCAGACAAGTTAAAGGAATTCATGACCACAAACCAGCCCTACAAGAAATGTTAATGGTGATTCTGAGTGGAAAAGGAAAGGCCATAAGTAGGACTAAGGTAGGAAGAACAAAAGCAATAAAATTAAGTATATCTATAAAAAATTAGTTAAGGTAATCACAAAAGGTTGTAAAGTATGACACCATTTAGCTAAAATGTTGTAGGTGGGGGAAGAACTAAAGAATGGGTTCAAACTTAAGCAACCACCAACTTAGTATAGATTACTGTAAGCATAAGATGTTATACATAAGCACAAATCAAAAACCAATCATAAATATACAAAACATAAAGAGAAAGGAATCTGTGTATCACTAAAGAACGCCAATTAATCATGATAGAAGAGAACAAAAGAACTACAAATACAACCATAAAACAAGTAACAAAATGGCAATAAGTACATACTTATCAATAATTACTTTGAATATAAATAGACTAACTGTTCTAATCAAAAGACATAGGGTGACAGATGGTAAAAAACCGAGACCCATCCATATGCTGCTTACTGGAGACTCATTTCAGATCTAAAGACACATGCAGATTGAAAGTGAAGGTCTGGGAAGGAATTTTTTTTTATTAATTTATTTTTTAAATATCTTTTCAGCGTAACAGTAATTCATTGTTTTTGCACCACACCCAGTGCTCCATGCAATCCGTGCCCTCCTTAATACCCACCACCTGGCTCCTCCAACCTCCCACCCCCTGCCACTTCAAAACCCTCAGGTTGTTTTTCAGAGCCCATAGTCTCTCATGGTTCACCTCCCCTTCCAATTTCCCTCAACTCCCTTCTCTGGGAAAGAATTTATCATGAAAATGGATATGAAAGAAAGCCTGGATAGCAATACTTATATAAGTCCAAACAGACTTTAAAACCAAGACTGTAATTAGAGACCAAGGAGGACACGATCTAATCATAAAGAGAATAATCCAACATGAAGATGTAACAACTGTAAGTATCTATGCATCCAACACTGGAGCACCCAAATATATAAAGCAGCTATTACCAAACATAAAGTAATCAACAACAGAATAGTAACAGAATAATCATAGGGGATTTTAACATCCCACTTAAATCAATGGATCAGTCATCCAAGCAGAAAATCAACAGAGAAACAGTGACTTTGAATGACACATTGGACCAGATGAATCTGACAGATTCAGAACATTCCATCCTAAAACAGAATACATATTCTTATCAAATGTACGTGGAACATTCTCCAAAATAAGTGATACATTAGGCCAAAAAACATGTCTTAACAAATTCAAAAGGATCAAAGTCATACCCATGCATCTTTTCTGACCACAATGCTATGAAATTAGAAATCAACCACAAGAAAAAATCTGGAAAGAGCACAAGTAAATGGAAGTTAGATAACATGCTACTGAACAATTAATAAGTCAACCAAGGGGCGCCTGGGTGGCTCAGTGGGTTAAAGCCTCTGCCTTCGGCTCAGGTCATGATCCCAGGGTCCTGGGATCGAGCCCCACATTGGGCTCTCTGCTCAGCAGGGAGCCTACTTCCTCCTCTCTCTCTGCTTGTTTCTCTGCCTACTTGTGATCTCTGCCTGTCAAATAAATAAATAAAATCTTTAAAAAAAAAAAAAGGTCAGCCAAGAAATCAAAGAGAAAATTAAAAAAATACATGGAGACAAGTGAGAATGAAAATACAACAGTCCAAAATCTTCGAGATACAGAACAAGCTGTTCTAAGAGGTAAGTTTATAGCAAAACTGGCTTACCCCAAGAAGTAAGAGAAATGAGCAATGGGCCTTTACACCTTAAGGAGCTAGGAAAAAAAACAAACAAAACCCAAAACCAGTAGAAGGAAGGAAATCATAAAGATTAGAACAGAAATAAATGAAATAGAAACTAAAAACCAAACCAAACCAAAAC
The DNA here is from genome assembly GCF_022355385.1 of Mustela nigripes. Classification (NCBI taxonomy): domain Eukaryota; kingdom Metazoa; phylum Chordata; class Mammalia; order Carnivora; family Mustelidae; genus Mustela; species Mustela nigripes. The sequence goes on along the minus strand of NC_081559.1, from coordinate 2,949,645 downwards.
AAAACAAAAAAAACCCAATAGAACAGATCAATGAAACCCAGAGCTGTTTCTTCAAAAGGAACAATAGAATTGATAAACCTTCAGCAAACTCACAAAATAGAGAATGAGAGAGGACTCAAACAAAGTCAGAAATGAAAGAGGAATTGCAGGGGTGGTTGAATAGTCACAAGTCAATCAACATCAATAAGAGAAAGAGTAAAACCATATGATTATTTCAATAGATACAGAAAAAGCATTTGACAAAGGACAACATCCATTCATGATAAAAACTTAGTAAGTTTAGAGACAACAAAGCTCAACATATTAAAGAACATATATGAAAACCCACAGCTACCATTATACTCAATGGTGAAAAACTGAGAACTTTTACTCTAAGGTCAGGAACAAGACAAGGATGTCCACTCACCACTTCCTAGCCACAGCAATCAGAGAAGAGAAAGAATTAAAAGGTATCTAAATTGGTAAGGATGAAGTAAACTTTATTTGCAGTTGACATGATAGTGTACAAAACAAACAAACAAACAAACAAACCCTAAAATGGGCACCTGTGTGTCTCAGTTGGTTAAGCATCTGCCTCCAGATCAGGTCATGATCTCAGGGTCCTAGGGTCGAACCCCATATCAGGATCCCTGATCAGCAGGGAGTCTGCTTCTCCCTCTTCCTCTGGTCCTCCCACAGCTTGTGTACTCTCTCTCTCTCTCTCACTCTCTCTCAAATAAATAACTAAATAAATAAAATTAAGAAAAAAAACCTCTAAAGTCTCCACCAAAAAACTGTTAGAACTGAAAAATGAATTCAGTGGGGTTGCAGGAAACAGAATCAACATACAAAGAAATCCACTGCATTTCTATACACTAATAATGAAGTAGTAGCAGTAAGAGAAATTAAGAAAACAATCCCATTTAACATTCCATCAAAAATAATAAAATACCGAGGAATAAACTTAACCAAAGAGGTAAAGACCTGTACTCTGAAAACTATAAAACACTAGTGAAAGAAATTGAAGATGATACAAAGGGAAAGACATTTCATGCTCATGGACTAGAAGAACAAATAAAGTAAAAATGTCTATACTACCCACACAACAATCTACAGATTTGATGTAATTCTCATCAAAATACCAACAGCATTTTTCACAGAACCAGAATAATCCTAAAATTTCTATGGAATCACAAAAGGCTCCAAATAAGAACAGCAATATTGAAAATGAAGAACAAAACTGGAGGTATCACAATCCCAGATTTCAAGGTATACTACCAAAGCTGTAGTAATCAAAACAGGACTGTTTGGGCACAAAAACAGACACATAGATCACAGAACAGAATAGAAAACCCAGAAATAAACCCAGAAGTAAGGTCAATTAACCTTTGACAAAGGAGGCAAGAATATCCAAAGAGAAAAAGACAGTCTCCTCAAAGATGGGTACTGGGAACACTGGACAAGTACATGCGAAAAAATGAAATTGGATCACTTTCTTATACCACACACAAAAACAAACTCAAAACAGATTAAGGACCTAAATATGAGACCTGAAACCATAAAAATCTTAGAAAAGAGCACAGGCAGTAATTTGTAACTTGTCTGACATTGGCCATAACAACATCACTAATCATCAGGTAAGTACAAATCAAAACTACAATGAGCCACTACTTTACTCCTGTTAGAATGGTTAAAATTAAAAACACAAGAAACAACAAGTGTTGGCTAGGATATGGGGTAAAAGGACGCCCTGGGCACTGCTGGTGGGAATGCAAACAGTTTAGCCACTGTGGAGGCTCCTCAGTGTGCAGTTTCCTCAAAAAATTAAAAACATATGATCCAGTAATCTCACTACTGGCATTAACCCAAAGAATATGAAAACACTAATTTATAAAGATATATGCATTCCCATGTCCATTGCAACATTATTTATAATTAGCTAAATTGTGGAATCAACCTAAGTGTCCTTCAGTGGATGATGGACAAAGGAGATGTGTGTATATATGGACAAGGGAGTGTTATCCCTCCATAAAAGGAATGGAATCTCACCATTTGGGTGTTACCATCCAACATAGATGGATGTAGAAAGTCTAATGCTGAGATAAAGCATTTAGAGAGTGGCAAATAACAGATGATTTCACATATATATACAGTATTTAAGAAACAAAACAAAGAAAAAAAGAGACAAAAAGTCAGACTTTTAAATTACAGAGAATTAATGGTTATGAGAGGTGAGGTAGGAGGGATGGGTGAAATAGGTAATGGTGTTAAGAGCACATAGATCATGATGAGCTCCAAGTAACACATAACCACTGGTAAGGAAAAACAAAACATTACAGAAATGCAGCAGCTGTTCTGCTGTTGTTACTGTAAGATCATTACTGAATTGATAATTAGGTAAGAAGAAGGAAGACAAAACTGAAAAGGAAGGAGAAGCTGGCATTTCAGCTGAGTGTCTTAGATAACCCATGCTCCCATGTTCTGAACGGCTTCCCCAATCCCAGTCATAAAAGTCTAACCCACAAGAAACACATGAGATTCCCCCAACCTCAAAATCTTGCACAAAAGTTGAAGCCATATTCTGCAAAACAATCCTGAAAATGTAAATCCTCGTGTAATTCTATTACAATATGAATGCATCTCTTCCCACTGGGACGGATGGTACACTTGTCTCTCTCTCTCTCACATGCCCATGAGTTCATGGATGTAGAGACTCTGCCTTACTCAAGCCTGAACTTTAATAAGTGGTTTCTAATTGAAGTTGATCTCACACACCTAAATCTTGGTCATTTTAATGAATCAAATTATCTTAACTGACATTTTTCTGAATCATTAATTTTTTTTTTTTAACCTCAAATGCCATTATGGAATTTGAAAGTCAGAGTTTGAGTTAGAGATGTCAACGATAATAAGGGCTGTTTTAAGCCAAAGGCAATTAGATCTTTGTACCCCTTTTGTGAAAAAGCAGTTCCCTTTGTAAAGCTGTCTCTACCTCCTTTACTGGGAGAAGAACCACTCCAGATACAATTCTTATCACCTGAGATCTTTCATTTGCTTAGCAAACCTTATGAAACAGTCCTTATTTATGATATATTTCCATATATACAGTCACTTTCCATAACTTACCTCCAACCCAGGAGTCCCAAACCCCTTTTTCCTTTGTCTAGCCTCTTTCCCACAATTTATCACCCTTTCTTAAGATGATAGATAAGTCTCCCATTCTGTTCCCCTGAAGCACACTTCTCTGTGATGCCCATGGATACATGGGCCATTGTTGTCATTTTTTTCTGCCTGTTAATCTATCATCATTTTGATTTGCAGACCCAGCCAAAAGGGTAGAGGAAGAGCTTTTCGCATCCCCTACAGATTCAAGATTAGTCTTTCTATTACATAGTGAAACCAAATACTTAGAGCAACTAGGAGGCATAAATAATAAATTGTCTATTAAGTGCTATGCACTGAATTAAATTCCAGACAGTAGTATACGTACTTCTGAATACTGAAAAGAACACTTATTCTTATGGGGAGACATGGGAAAACACAGTGTTCAATCCATTCAGACTCTAGGTCAAAAGATCATGAGTTCAGAAAGTTTTGCTCCTTAAAGTTTTATCATTCTTTCTGGATTCATATACCACATTCCTAAGGAGTCATTTATAGAGTTCCTGTTTTCTGTAGCGGATGGTGCACTATTTCAGGGTGTGGTTGGGGGGTTGCGGATGAGGTGGAGATAGAGCTGCATCTAATTTAAACATTTTTAGAGCCCTCTTTTTACCTAATGGATTTCATTTCTCACTAACCCCAGGAAATTTCCTCTCCATTAAGTTATTCTTCTTTCATGCACACACCCATGCTCATTTTCTTCCCCTGGCTTCCCTTGCGTTGAAACACACCACTTCTCCCTTATCTGCACCCAGCATTCCTTCCCTCTTCCCTGCTTAAATTAAATCTCTACTATCTCCACGTCTAGAGAAGTCCCATCTCCTTTGTGCAGACTTCTGGAACTCCTCCAACCCTTACTCAGAATTCTCTTTTCTAACTGATGTCCACTTTATTGGTTTAATTTTTAAGTGCTATCTCCTCAAATGAAATTAAATATTCCTCAAAGTAGTAGTCATTTCTCCTTTTGTTAATTTGCACAGAATAGTTCTTATATCAAGGCCCTTAATAAATGCTAATTAAATCTTGGCTATTTGTTAAATAGCCATGTGCGTCAATGTGTATTAGATGTTGGGAATAAAACTGTGAACTATAAGAGTTCTATTTCTTTCAGGACACTTAAAAGCAAAGTTCACAAACTCAAGGTAGTGTTGGGCTGGAGTCTTGCTTGGCCAGCACTGTGTTTAAACTGTTCTGAATGAGAGTAGTTCTAAGCCGGTATTCGCTCCCCGGTTCACAAGGCTCTGTCACTCCCTTGTGTCTAGCACCTAGCCAGCTTTCCTAATGCATGTCACCGTAAGCCCTTGTGAAACATCTGAAGGGGAGAGAACCCATGACCCAAATTAGCCACTTTGCAGGTAGATTATTTTGAGCTGAAGTCAATTAAGACCTAGCAGATTCAAGAAAAACTCTGAACTCTCCTTTAACTACTCAAAAGAATTGAGATAGGGAGGCTGGTTTAGAAAGAGGCTGTCACCAGAAATAAATGTTATGTGAATGACCTATCTATATGGCAGATAAACACCTAATCCACAAATATCTGCTCTTCTGATCATCCTGTCAGTTACCCTCCTCTCCTTTGACCTCAGGTCACTATCTCATTCCCTGGCTCGGGATGGCACAGAAGCCTCAACTGCCCAACTGATGACTGGGTCTCATACTCGTATAGGGCTCCTGTATGGGTCAAATGAAGCTTGTTTTTTCCCTGTTAATCTGTTCTATATCAATTTATCAGCCAAAGAACCTATAAGGTCAGAGAAAAAAAAATTTCCTAGCACATCCTTAATTTCACAACTTTTCATTTATAAGCAATAAATTAAGTCGCAAAGAACAGGCTCCTCCTATCTCAGACACTGACTCGAGTCATTTACGACTCCCCCAACTATCAACATCATAATTTCGGAATGACTGGTTATGTTTCCCACCATGAACTGCTACCTGCTGCTCCTAAATACATGTACTATGCAAAACAGGATCCAGTTAAAAGAAAATTCCCGAATCCAAGGGCAGATGGTATATTAATTAGAAAACAACAACAACAACAACAGAACTTCTCAGCAACTGTTTCGCTTTCTTAAAAGCAAATGATTTTATGCAGCAAAGGACAGAGAAACCTCATTAAGAGAGAACCAAGGTACAAGCAGAAAAGGTCACTTTATAAGAATTTATGTCTTCAAATTCTAGTGACTTACATTCCATGGAGAGCCTGCAGATGGAAACACAGAAATATTTTGATAACCTTTGGAAAACATGAAGAAGGGACATCTCACAAAACTAGAGACTCAAACACTTTTTTCCCCCAGTTTTTTTTCCAAAATCTAAAACAGAAGGAAATTAGAATCCCTAGGTATTACAGACCAGTTAGTTTAATACTGATTTCTGGCAAAATTCAAGGTTTAATCAGTAAACAGGGACTATTTAGATGGAAAAGACCAGGGATTTCTAGAAACTAGAAGTTCAGTAAGAATTAGTCATTTTTAAACTAACACCATTTACTTCTGTGATAGATTCAGGATACTCAAGATGTTTATTTTTAGCAAAACATTTGATTAAAATTTTCCTCATGTCATCTTTATGAAGAAACCGACCTACAGGTTAGAAGAGTTTGGTTACTAGGGAGGACGTGCTAATGGAGTTCAGCTGACCACTGTCTGGTCTCAGCAATATCTCCCAAAGGCCAACTATGTCCCCAACCAGGACTGCACCTGGTACTTTCAGTACATTACTTTCAATTCTAACAAGCACCCTGAAAAGCAAATGTTACTAGCCTGATTCCATTGATATGGAAAATAAGTTTCTCAAGGTCACAAAACTAGTTAAGTATCACAGGCCAAGCTCTAAAACCTGCCTCCAGAAGTTCAGGACCATTTTCCACTGTGCCACACAGGCTTCCACCGGAGTCTCCATGGCAAAAGGAACTGTTTCATGTATTATTAATGACTTGAATGTCTGGAGAACAAACCCACCAAATGTGCAGGTGACATACAACTGGAAGGAACAATTAATATGATGAATGCCACTGTCAGGACTGAAACATATCTAGCAAGCTGGAAATTGGAGAGAGGCTTAAAGTAACAGAAGAGAAAAAAATGTTCACGAAATTTTTAAGGATATAGTTAAAAAGTTAGTAAAGCCTACCTTGATAGCAATGTGTGTGGGCCGGGGGTGGGGGGAGAGGCTGGTGGTTGGTGAGAATTTTAGTCAACCATGGGGTATTTACTCCATAAGACATCAAGCATTATGGGACCCCTGGGTGGCTCAGTTGGTTAAGCAGCTGCCTTCAGCTCAGGTCATGATCCCAGCGTCCTGGGATTGAGTCCCACATTGGGCTCCTTGCTTGGCAGGGAGCCTGCTTCTCCCTCTGCCTCTGCCTGCCTCTCTGCCTGTGCTCGCTCTCGCTCCTCTCTGACAAATAAATAAATAAAATCTTTTTTTAAAAAAGAAGACAATTAAGCGTTAGATGGTTTAGTTTGAAGATGGAAAGTCATTGCACTCTGCACTGTTCAGGTTAGATTAGATTATGGAATTCAATTTGGGGCTAAGGATTTTCAGCACAGAGAAGGGTCTTAAGGAAGGAAGGAAATATAAAAGCAATGATTAGTGATAACTAATACTTACTGGCTTCTAGGTACTCTACTAAGTAGTGTGTGTATATTATCTCTTTCAATTCTCACAATAATTCCACGGGTAGCTAGAGCCTCTGATCATTCCCATTTTATAGACAAGGAAGCTGAAGCTCAGGGCTCTGAAAGGCTATCAGGTAAGGGGGACAAAAGTCTTTACTCTGTACTACTTTAGACTTTTCATTTCTTAGCTATTTCTTGGTCATAGACTCTTCGGATGGACGGAAGTTTTAGAGATCTTTCTGCTGAAAAATGTTCCATATAATTCCACAAGCTGGAGGACTACTGGCTAATGAGAAACAGGGCCAAGGAAGCCGCTGTCGTTTCAGCGCAAACAAAGCCTTCCTGAGGGTCACAGAAAGAAGGGGTACCGCAGAGGTGGTGAGCTCCCCGTCACTGCCCGCGCGATGAAAACGCGGCCTGTCGGGCATCATTGAAATGGGCGGGAGGCTGGTCTGGTTTTCACCTCCATCTTTCGCTACAAGACGGTGGGCCCGAGAGGTAATTCGGCGATTTCTGCTCAGTGGCAACACAAGAAGTTAAAACCTGCAGATACTGGTTTTCCAGCCCATTTTGCTGACATGTAGACGGGACACTTAAATAGTGTCGTTCTCCTGGCAGCCGGATCAGGGACGTGACCGCGACCTACCCCGGAGGAAAAGGGTCATATTCAACCGTGGATCGGGGCGCGACTTACATTCGTTCTCCGTCCCGGCGCGTCCTCGGTCCCAGCAGCAGACGCCACGCGCCGGACCCGCGAGCTGGAGTCCGGGACGGGCGCCTCCCCGGCTCGTCCCCGTGCGCAGTGTGGTCGCGCACGGGCCGGGGAGCGACAGGACCGCGGCACCAAGCCCCACCGTCCCGCTGCTCCGACCCTCAGCGGGCGGCCGGGGCACCTCCAGGTCCGCTCGGGTCCCCACGTGCCCCGCGAGTCGCCGCAGGCGCCCCCCGGCTTCCCCCCCTCCTCAGGGCCCGGCGCGAGCCCGCGCTCACCGTGGTCGCGGGGCGAAGGGACAGCGGGCGCCCGGGCCAGCGGCGGGTCCGGTACCGAAGCCTCCGTCCGGCCTCAGCGCGCGGCGAGGACGAACCCGCGGCCCCGGGGGCTGCCGTTCCCCGGGCTCGGGGCTGCCGGCCGGGGCTGCGCTCCTCCGGGAGGGCGGCCGGACGCTCTGTCCGCGGCGCCGGTCCCCGAGGCCGCCCGGAACGGCGAAGCGCACGGCCGCGCCCACACCGACGGCCCCCGCGCCGGCCGACCCCTCCCGTCACCCGCGCGGCGCACGGCCGGGGCAGCCGCGGGCCCGGGGAGCCATCGGCGCGGGGCGGGCTGCGGTCCGCGAAGCGCCGGCGCCGCCTCCCCGCCCGCGCGCGGCTCCCTGGAGCAGCGGCGCTCGGAGGACGGGGTGTCCTTCGGCCCGGCTCCGCGCCCCGGGCCCCTCCTCCCGCCGCCGCCGCCGCCGCCGCGCCCGCCGCGCGCTCCTCGCGGGTTCGCGCCCCGCACCAGCCGCCGGGCCCGCGGGTGGCGGACGACGGGCGCTCGGCTCCCGGGCGCGTCCTCCGCGGGCGGCGGTCAGGTGGGCGGGCTCCGGGCGGGGGCTCCGGGCGGGGGCGGGGGTGGGCCCACCCGCGCCCGCGCTCCCACCCCCGCCTGCGGCTTCCTGCCCCGCGGGAAACCAGACCCCAAAGTTCCCGGAACGCGGGAGCGCGGAGCCCCCCACCCCGGCCCGCGTCTGAGCCCGCGGAGCTGCGGGCTGCGCGGGGCTCGGCCCGGGTGACCCGAGGGGCTGCCCTGAGGCCTGGGCGCGGGCCGGGCCGAGCTGGCTGCGGGGACGGTGCGGGCGCCGGGGGCTGTGCGCTCCCCGCGGCCTTCCCGGTGACGGCCCCAACCCGCGGGGCCCGGAGCCCTCACTGCTCGCAGGGGCGCCGGGGCTCGGCGCTGCCCCTGCTCGCCCGGGACGGTGCGGAGCCTGGTTCAAGAGCCCGCGGCTGCTCGCGCTCCGCTCGGGAGACACTCAGAACCGGGTTTGGGTTCGCTCCTCAGAACACAGCACCTCGGCGCAAACCCGTCTCCCGCTCCTCCGACCGCGGACGTCCCCCGCCACGGGCCAGGGCCGGCGGTGTCCTCCCGCACTGGCCCGCGGGCCGGCCGGCTCCGAGCGGCGGTAGCAGGGACCGCGGCTCCCGTGCGTTGCACGGCGCGCTGCTCGGCGGGGTCTGCGCCCGGGGACACCCTGGGGGCCTCTCGGACCCCGCGGCTGCACGACGGCGAGAACGAGCCGAACCGCCCCACGATCCGGACACCAGCCGACCGCCGGCTCTCGCGACGCACACGAGCATCCCTGCGCCCCCAGACCCCGGAGCCCTTGACGGCAAAGATCGGACAAGGTGTACGCAGCACCTGCCGGATTTCAGACGAGCCGCGCCTTATTTATTGCTTAATTAACTACGGTGACTGCGCTGTACAATACGGGAGCCCCCGAATGTGACTTTCCGTCGTGAGAACGTGACTTGTGGAACTGGAGCGGGTGGGAACACACCCACACGGATCCGGCGGGCAAGCGTCCCATTTTAATATAAGGAAACTGATGGCACGAATACCAGCAAATCCTTAGTTCTACATATTCCGGGCGTATCATGCTGACTAATTAGGGTCAAAAGCAAGGAGCCACCTTTAGGCGGGCTTCTCACGACGGCATCTCGTCGCTTGCTCTCCTGCTTTCCCAGCACTAAGCCGTTCCCAGCCTCGTGCTGGAATGATCCATGAGGCCTCTGGGGTCCCTGCCCGGAGAGCAGTGTCAGCCCTTGCTGTGCTCCAGGCGAGAAAAGAGAAATTCAGAAATTTCTTCCTTCCCAGTGTTTTCCTTCCCAGTTACAGGGAAGAGGCAGGCATGGAAAGGGCCCTGGATCCCACTGGAAGAGAATGACGCACCCAGGAGTCCTTTCTTTCACTTGGTTCGGAGACTCACGGGATCGTCCTTGCCAAGGGTCAGCTGTCCCCTGCCCCCTTGGCTTCAAGAATGAATGAGCCCACGCGGGAGCGGCTGTGCTGGGCCTCCGGGCCCCAGGTGGGTGGCAGCTGTCACGCTGGCTGTGGCTCCCTCAGAGCCAGGCAGGCTCCCCTCCCTCGTTGTGGGGCTAGCCCAGACGCAGAAAAACCCAGAAGCAGGGCTCTGCTGCTTCTCCGCGCGGCCTCCCCAGGCGCCCCCCCCCCAGAACCCCAAGTCTGAGACAGCTGGCAGGCGGGGCGGCGGGCAGTGGGGCTTCCCTGGGGCTCCTGGGCAGCTGCCCCGCTCTGCCAGCAGGACCGGGCCTACTCCCGGCCAAGATGTCCAAGGTTGCAGGAGCAACTGCTTCTCCAAATGCTTTTGGGAAAGAACCTGCCTCCAACCTTAGAATGTCAAAAGATCAGTGAGGCCTTGCCTCTCCTCAGGACCGCAGGCCATGCTTTGGTCAAGACCCTGCCATTGTAAGAGCCAGAGGCAAGATGGCTCAGGGGACCTGTCGGCCCCCCCACCCCCACCCCAGCGTTTCTGCTCTCCTGTCATCATCTCCTCCTGGCTCCAACAAGATGGGCAGGCGGGAGCCCAGGCTCTTCAGGCTGCTGACAGACCAGACTGTAGGATTTTGAAAGTGTCGGAGAACAAAGTGAGAGAGAAGAGGAAGGACCCAAACACAGCCTGACTTGAATGTGGTAGGGTGAGGTAGGGGTAGGCTGAGGGCACCTGGGTGCAAGTGTTTAGTGGGTTTTCTTTTTGCCAGAAGGGCATGGAAAGTAAGATAGAAACAGTAATGACAGAATACTAGAATCTGAGCACACGCAATCTGAGCCCAGAACCCACTACCCACGTGGTTGACAGCAAAGAGCTACTGAGCTGGACTGAGGCCAGAGAGTAAACTTGAAATTAACAGAATTGAATCAAGGCACCCCTCCCCCCTTTCACCCTGGCAAAGAAATCCCATTTCCAACCCCAGTCCCTGTAAAACTTCCACTTCCACCCCGGACAGACAGGTCGGAGAGAGGTAGGCAGCTGCCTCCCTCCACTGGTTTCTCCACTTACACTCTGGAACGCCTCTGACTTCCATTTCTGCTTCAGGTGGACAGTCAGAGCGTAGGTCTCTGGGAGAAGCAAGAGAGGGCGAACTACTGAGGCAGAAGAAACCTAAAAGAGCTCTGACTGGTGAGATGGCCCCTGTCAGGAGGGATCTGGTCGCCAGGATTCACCTGCCACTGGGGCTCTTACTAGCCTACCCAGACTCAAATGTCTTCACTTGTTTACTTACAATGAAGTGATGAGGACAGGATACAAAAATGGAACAGTAGGTGAATGTTCATATAGAGGCTAGAGTGTGCTTGTCCATTGAAGAGTTATGAAAGTCACAGAAGCCATATAGAAAGGGTAAAAAATGACTAAGGAGACAGAAAAAAAATTACCTTATTATATAGCATTATGGGATATATACTGAGAGAATAGCACTCAGATAGGACCTATGAGAAAACTCATTTTGATGTTTTGATTTTCATAATAATAATGCTAAGATAAAAATAATAATGCTTTTTAAAATGTTTATAAAAATAATAATTCTTCCCCCTCATTTCTCATCAATAGTCCACTAGTCTAGGGGGAATAAAACCTTCTTAGTGGTTGCTGGCAACGTGGCTATTTCCCACATATATTTTTTCAGTGATTCAGGTTTTGTGAACTCTTTTTTATGTTTAGGGTAAAATGGTGTCTCTAAAACTTATCTTGTACATGCTAAGATATTTTAGATTTGGCTGAGAGACGAGATAACTACTCTGAGTAGGCGACAGACACATATTCATGTCAGACCCTAGACTAGGGTTTTAGGATGCAGATCTATTAAAAAAAAAAAAAGGAAAAAAATCAGCAGCAGAAATGACATATTGATTCTTTAACTTTTTGTAGCCCAAGACACATCAGTACATTTCTTGATGAAGCACTAGCTAGCTGTAGATATGAAAGTGGTGTCATCTTGTGCTCCTAAAAGTTTTTCTGCGCCCTTGTAATCCTCCTGGTGGTTCCCGTGCCACAGCAGGCTTCAGAATCTCATTACAAACCTTAATCACACTGTTGTGAATGACCTATGCTTGTTTAGGATTTTCTCAGAACGAAAGAAAAAATTATAAGATTACCTGACCAGCCAAATAGGTGAAAATGTAAATTAAACCTCCTAGGAGAGTCTCTCTCTTTTTTTTTTTTGACATTTTAATATGTATCAGAATATGTTTAAAAGTTCTTATACCCAAAATAAATTTTCAAAGCTGCATTTTAGGCTATTCAAGTCTTATTCATTATGTCACCGGAATGAGAAATGATTTATATTATCTTCCTCATATGAAAGGCAAGAATCCAATCACCTCTCAGACCTCCTCTTTTCCTGAAGAAAAATGTTTCACTTTTTCTCACAGGATTTCTTTTACTCACATTTCTCAGGCTTCTCTAGACCCACTCTTGTTCTCCAGCTGTAATTAAATGTCTGTCAATGCAAACAAGGGAAAGTTCCAAATAAGAGTTTAACTAGTGCAGAGCATTAGATAGAGTATTATGGAACAGTATTTCCCAACCGTGTATTCTATAGTCCAGTTTTGTTCATTAACAGCTAGATAGACTGTCACCTGTGCCATCGACCTATTCTCAATGGTCTCATTTTTCCTTTAAGTTCTACATTCTCAGTTTTGGTACTGTGGGGAAAAAAGAAGAAAGAAGAAGGTGGAGAAGAAGGAGGAAGAGGAAGAAGAAGGAGGAGGAAGAGGAGGAAGAAGAGGAAGAAGAAGAAGAGGAAGAGGAGGAAGAAGAGGAAGAGGAAGAGGAGGAAGAAGAGGAAGAAGAAGAATCGAAACTTCCTTTACAGTGGAGTTGGGAGGCCAGCAGGGGGAGCTCTCGGACCCCACCGCCGTTGTCCCTCGCGGAGCCAATAGGAAGAGAGGGGCCTCGCTTGGGAACACCGCCTACCCCAGCAGGAGGAAGACAGGCCTTTCTTCTCCCCTGGCAACGGCCCAGCCAATGAGAGACTTTGCTACTCAGCCAATGAACAGCCACTGTACTTGGGACTTGCAGTTTACTCTAATGGGCTTTTTTCCTATACCAGCCTTCCCAACTAGCCTCTTTCTTCTGTAAGGTTCTCCTTTGTTCTCTGGGCTTGTCTGTGGCTTTGCTGTAGCTGGCTTGTGCCCGTTGTAATTGTCTAGCTCTTCTTGAATAAACACATTTTTGCTAGTTAAAAACCGGCAGTTTTATTTTTAAGGTTAACAGTCTTTAAATTTGCTAATGTAAAATAAATAAGTAAATAAATTTGCTGATGTATATTTGTCAGTAAATGAGGCTCCTTGTACCTGTGGAGGATCGGTCTGAAGCTCTTTACACTAAATAAAATATATTTTGGAGTCTCTAAATTCCTATCAGCACTCTGTTTCTCTTGTATAAGTAGATTTAGCACTCCCCCTACTCCCCAACGGTAGAAATGTCTGGGAATAAATGAGCATCTTTTTTTTTTAAAAATTACTGTTGCCGTCTTTAATGGTTACGTATATTTCTTCTCTCCCCTATATTCTCCGCATCGTGAGGACAGGAACCACGTTCTTTATGTATTCTATTTGCTTATTTCTAGTGCCTGGCATATGGAAGGCAGTCAATGTTTGCTGAATTGAACATCCTCACTCTGCTGTGGTGCTTACTATGTTTTTGTCCCATTTGAAACAAAGAAAAACTATATTAACTTAGATCCATGAGTCGGAGCTTCTTTAAGTGGTCAACCTATGTTTATTTGGACAATCATTTCTGGTATTGAGATGTGGCAAACTTCTTTTGCATACAATGTGGGTATAAGACATTTAAAACCAGATAAATACTGCAATCATTGAGCAAAAATTTACTATTTCAAACATCATATTGTATTGTATGTTTTTTGCTTAGGGCATATGTGTCTTCCAACATGATTGATCCATTTTCTGAATAGCCTGTTTGTTAAAAATAATCTGTCCCAGTTTCATCAAAATAGCTCATCTTCCATCTTGGAATTCTGTATTTTCACATATCTATTAGTTTCTAATTTTTATTATTCCCATTTTAAGGTATATTTAGCAAATTCTTAGTTTTAATATAAAAGCTATTAAACCTTCAAATGCTTATTTAAGAAGTTAAGGGTATTAGAATAGATACTTGAGGGATATTCGCATGGACAAGGGACTTAATTTAGATTGTTCTGATGGGAAGTTCGGGAACCACCAAGAAGAAATCACAGGAGGCAGACCTGGCTTTAATTAAAAAAGGATTTCTATCGGTTAGAGTTTACAACAAGATGGAATGATTTGTGGGCTTCCTCTTAAACCAGAAATTAGACAACCTATCTGGGATGCTGGAATGAAGATTTTTAAAAAGAATAGCAAAATTCCATATCCTGTAAGATAAGTCCTCCAAAGCCAGGATTCTATAATTTAGGAGTTGTTTTGCAATTTGAAGACATGTGAGCTGGCCTTTGGAATGCACCCAGCACTAAGGCATTAACTTGACATCCTACTGTGTGTGCCCTCTACAAGGACAGAGACAGCTCTGGTATGGTTGTTGGCTAAGGACGCAGGTTATCATCTTGTAAAGATTTTCCTTAAAGAGCAAATGTACTACCAAATGTTGTATAAATTGGTACTCATGGAAGAATTCTAGCTAATTGGACATAAGCAACAGTCTATCCACATGGGGATATTTTAGGGCTTGTGAAGTTTCACTTAACGGATAACCTTGTCTGATGGAGTGGGGAGCTACTGAAACTTAGAGCTAATAATGGCAATTACTATTTACTGAGCACCTACTATGTGCTGGGAACCATAATAGCCTTCTCCATGCTATCTCATTTAATTCTTACACTAGCACCTTGAGGTATGTGTAATTTGTTTGAAATATGAAGAAATGGAAAAAATAAGGCAACATCTAATATGTGCTGGAACTTGAATTTGAACCCAGGCCTGAGTCTAAAGTCTTGATTGTCCACACCCACAATAGCCTATGAAGTCTGGCTGCGTTCCAGGCAGCATTCCTCTTATCCAACTCCTAATCCATCAACTCTGATGGGCAGTATCCATGGCCAGAAACATCTTCATTAAAATGTCTCCTAAAAATGCTCCCACATGCACAACATTTTAAAACTCCAAAGGGATCCTCTGATATGTCTATCAGAACTTAAGTTTATTTATTATTGATAAATCTTAATCAAGGTTCTTCAATAGTCAGCTTGGTTATTTTCCTGACATTTTGTTAAGTGAACATGGGGATATTAGCCTTCCAGTTTTAGTGATGGAGAAAACAAAAGGTATGAAGCCTTGCTGCCTTACCTCAGTAGTCATAAATGTAGTAGTAGAGGTTGTAGTAGAGTTTCTTTCTCTCCGATGTTGCCTTTCTGGCTCTATTAGCAATTCTGTGTTTTTCTCCAAAGCTTCTTTTCATAGAGTTTTAATAACAAGTTTCTCTTTCATGTATGTTCCACATTTAGGGCTTATATCCTTCCAAAGACTTTTCATTCCATTTTTTCCCAACTACTTCATTGCCTAGAGTGGTTGAGGAGAATAATTTTTTGCTTAAACAAAGTTATCATAAAACCAACACATGTATAACCAATTTTTAAAAAGTTATTATCTTAGAATAAAGACTTTACTCATATTACTACTCAGATTCTCAAGGAAAATAACATCTTTATTTCCTATGACCTATCCTTGTTCATCTCTACCCCACTAGGTGACCAGTGGGCGGGACGTGAGAGCGGGCTTTGGGGGAACTAAACATGTGTGCTCAGTTAGGCCATCTTGATCCAGGGATATTCTCTGGATTTAAATCTTGTGTCTTCTGCACCAGAAGAGAGCATCCTAGGCAGCAGTGGGTTTGTAGAAACTTGACTAACAGGGCTATCAATTATAAACCAGGTAAAACGTCTACCAAAAATAAAGCCCTTGGTTTTGGAATAGTTGAACTGAAACCATCTTCTTTTTTTCTGGCTGTGATTAGAGTAGAACTAATAGTCTTTTAAAAAAATATATTTATTTGAGAAAGAGAGTGAAAGTATGGGAGGGGTAGAGAAGGAGGGGCAGAGGGGAGGGAGAGAGACAAGCAGACACCACCGTGTTGAGCCCCATTTGGGGCTTGATCTCGAGAATCTTGAGATCATGACCTGAGATGAAATCAAGAGTTGGATGCTTAACTGACTGAGCTATTCAGGTGCCCCTAGAATTAATAGTTTTCTAAAGTCACTCCTGGTTCTGAATAATAAACTCCTATCATCTGATTTTAGATCTTTTCTTCTTGGTGGCTGAGTACAAAAACAACAACAACAACAGCAACAGCAACAACACAACCTATTTATCCAAGAGTAAATCCAGAACCCATCCCTATTTCAGTGCATTGGCGAATATCTCCTTCTGCAACGAGAGGAGAAAAGAGAAGAGAGAAGACTTCCCCTCTCAGTCCTGCTTCTCTGCCAGCATCTGCGAAGGGGCGCACGGATTCTCACTGCTGAACTGTCACATTTTATCTCTTAATGGATTCTTGCTCCAGGAGTCAAAGGCTGATGAAAGGTCAAAAAAATAGAAACTAACATTCTATTTTATAGTGAGTCTAACAGATCTATGAAAGGACAGGACGAGAGTAAAAACCATGGACTGACTACGGCTGCTCTTATCCACTTGCTATTTGTTTAGATTAAATTGTTTAGATCAGATCAGATTAGCCTTGAGGCCCAGGAAGCCCAGATGCACTGTTTCTGCAAAGTAAACTGAGCATAATGTTAGAGGGAATGTCCGTTACGTTACTAGGAGTGCCTCTTGGCGAACATCAAGAAATGCCCTCTAGAGCCTGGCACACGCTGCATTCTGGGTTCACCTGTACTGGGCCATCCCTGCGAGGCTGCTAAAGGCAAGTGCCCGGACAGGGCAGTGGGAGGCATTCCTGATCCTGTCTGGAGGCGAAGGTTTCTACCTGCGGAGTCTTCCTTCACGCCCTGGCAGTGGTGCTGAAATTAGTGGGAGCTCCTTCTCAAAGAACAGCTAAAATTCAGTTTCTTCTCTAGGGCTGGCTGGCTCCGGCACAGCTGACCATATTGATTAAGAACTCTGGCTGCGGAGTTGTTCCCTCCACGACTTAAGCAAGAATGCGGAAAGCAGGCTGTGCAGGCTATCTTGGAATTATGCCCAAATGTAAAAAAGAGCATGAGAAAATCACCCTCATAAAAAGAGAAGAGGGTCTGGGAACTCAGAAAACCACTGACGATGGATTAAATTTGCCTTCACTTTACACCAGGTATAGTTTGAAAAAAAAAAAAAAAAAGCAATTGAATTATAAATCTAAAAATCAAGGAACTGAACTAAAGCCCTGGTTTTTTCCCTAAATAATTGGGAAGTTTTAACAATTTTCAAGCCTCTGAGGAACTATTTGCTAATCTATAAATCAAAACCAACTATAAAGTTACATTTTAGCCTTCTTCATATGTCAGTATGAAGACTAGAAGTGATTGAGCAGAAGCTAAATTAATTGTTAGTTCTTTTAAGATTAAGCAGAATAGAGGTGCCTGGCTGGCCCAGTCTGCAGAACAGGCGACCTGACCTCAGGGTGGTGAGTTCAAGCCTGACGTTGGATGTAGAGCTTACTTGAAAAAAAAAAAAAAAAAAGATAGAAAAGAAGATTAAACAGAATAAAAAAAAATCAGTATGTCTTTCAAAGTTAAACTTAATGTTTTTTTATATATTTCCTCTCAGTCTTTTATATATTCTACAGTAAATATCTATCCACTTGTACTTTATATAACAGTTCTTATCCATATACTATTCTAGCATAGAATTTTGATTTCAGGTAACATTAAATAGTATTGACTTTTTCTATAATTCTTAACTACAAATTTACAGAATTTAACTGAATGAAGTTTCATTTAGGGAGACAGTCTGGGCTATAATACATTTCTGATTGGAGGCAAGTCTGACTACACATCTTTGTGACTGCAAATGGACATGTGGCATCATTAGAAAATTTCACTGTTATATTAAAGAATTAAAAGTTATTTATCCATGAAATTTATTCACTTTATCTGTCTTGGAATCAGACGATCTCATTCCTCATGCTAAATCCTTTCCTGGTTATTATTTAATACCTTTGCTTTGTCAAAGCCTATTCCTCTTTTTAAAAATCCCAAACGAAGAAGGAGTTCATTACATAAAACATTGGCCTTAACGTCACTTGGCCCAGTCGGTGTAGGTCAAACATGAAAGTCTAGTCATACTTGTATCAGATGAGAAAGAGGTTAGGTCCTAAAATTCTAGTCTGCTTCCCAATCCGTAAGTCAACACACAAGATTTCTGTAATCATATTTTTTAAACACCACCGGAGAAAACAAATTTCCGAGTACACTCTTTCAGCACAGGATAGGGTAAGCTATGCGATTTTCAAAGGAATTTTAAGTAGAAGACCAAGAAACTAGTATTTTGAGCTTGGCACTTTGAGGTGAAGGATCCTCCGTTAGTAACATGGACAGATAGGGCTATGACCATAGCTTGCAAAAAACCATCTTCTAGAACCAGGCCATCTAGGCAACTGGGAGGAGGAGGATAGGAATGGACCGGGGGACAACGGGGCTCTGTGTGAAGGCGGCTGGCGAAGGGCCACCCCGTTACACTCCTCTGAGGCTTTTGAATGTGTAGGTGTTTGCAAAGCAACCGAATTGAAGAAATAGAAACCAAAAAGATCAAAGTAGCCTGAGACTGAAAGTCACATCAAAACCACATCCATGGAAAGATCAAACATCTCGTGATTGTCCCTAAAACGTTAGTAACTGTATCTTTAAAAACCAACAAAATGAAACCCCCAGAGGAACCCCCAGTGTGGCTGCCTGGGTCTCAAGAGAGGTCGAGATTCTAGACAGAATTAGACACCAAAAGAAAGTGTTTGATAAAGTTTTATTTGCAGTGAAATTCAAACTCACAAATGACTTCCAGTTGGGCTTTGGCAAATTCTCGTTCCCAGCAGCTTCGTGTTCAGATAAAGGTAACAGCTTCCCAAGTTGAACAGGAGTTCAGAAGGGGCCCAAATCGGCTCCAGGGATGGCTGCCTGCGACTGGGACCTTTTCACATTTTTCTGCACTGGTTTCCCTGACATTTCACGTTTGCCAGGAGTCTCGGTTTGGGAGTCTCTGAATTCAGCTCTTTTTCTGAAAGTGGCCTCTCAGTCCTCGGTACTGGATGTCGTTGTCACGCTCTGCTGCTTTCCGCCCTGTCGGCCAGAGCGCTGTGGCTCCCACGCCCGCAATCAGCCGCCGGCCTTGGGGAGAGCGAGCTTGGAACACCGACTTTCACCAAACGAAGGGACCTCCAAGAAGCGAGCCCCCCGGCCACGAGTACGAGAGCGCCGTGTCGCTCCGGCACCCCTTGCTTCTCGGATCAGAATAGGCACAGCCTGAATGGGACGGAAAGAATCAAAGTTTCCAGAAATGGAGTCCAGGCAGTTCAGCTCATGACCGAAGAGTGGCCGTTCTGTCCTCCCCGAAGACCATTGTTAGAGGTGAGGTAGACAGGCGTGGGGATGCGGCAGCTCGCACAGCAGGCTCCGCGAGAGCGTCCCCGGACCCCCAGGAGGAGGTCTGTCCTCCAGCTCCGCGACGGTCACAGGCCGGTGTGCACGAGCCCCAGACCGGTCGGACCGCCTGGACCCTCGGGCAGTCGCAGCACCAATATCGCACCAAACGGCCTCTCTTGTAACCTTCACTGCAGCTTGGAAGCCAGATGCTTCACCCCCAAGGCCCCGCGCCCGTGCCGGGGCTCCTCCCGCCCGCTGCTGCTCCGCTCCGGCGAGTCCCACCTGATGCTCCGTCGTGGCCCCTTCACCGCGGCCTGGACAACCCTCGCCCCATCCTCCGCAAGCTCCTGCACCCTCTTCTTGTCCTACAGGTCTCTGCACCTCCGGGCCCCATGGGAACCTGGCCCTCCCCCAGGACAGCCCTTCCCCTGCAGGCCTCGCTCCCACAGGCATGGAACATTCCGCGCCCACCCGGGTCCCCCACTGCCAGCATCCCCCCTTGTAAGGCTGCTGCCGTGGGCGCATCCTCTCCGCCATGCTTCTACGTCGGCCTCGTCCACACTGTTCCCGGTTCTGCGGGACTTCCCGGCCTGCGTCCAGCCTCCCGTTCCCGCCTGGGTCCAGCCTCCCGTTCCCGCCTGGAGGTGCCCTTGTCCAAGCAGGACAGAATCAGAACGGAAAACGTCTTCAGTGATAGGAGTGCGGATCACCTCAGGAATTTCTAATTTTGTCAACAATGTTAAAAAATAATGTGATTAGGGACGCCTGAGTAACTCAGTGGGTTAAGCCTCTGCCCTTGGCTCAGGTTGATCTCAGGGTTCTGGGATCGAGTCCCGCCTCGGGTCTCTGCTCGGTGGGGAATCTACATCCCCCTCTTTCTCTGCCTGCCTCTCTGCCTACTTGTGATCTCTCTGTGTCAAAAAAATAAAATATTAAAAAAAAAACAATGTGATTACAGTTTGTGTGTAATAAAACCCATCTAAAATATATAAATATTTATATAGATTATTTAAAAAATTCTTACTGGTTTCCTGCTCAAAACGTGAAACACAGTTTAATTTGCTTCAAATTAATTTGTGTAAAAAATGTGTAAAAATTTTAGAGTAAAAAATTTTTAAATGTGATGACATACATAAATGTTTGAAGGGTTTGCACACATTCTAAAATGTAGATTAAATTTAACTTCTGCTACAAAGTTCTGCTTTCACGACTTGATACTTAGATACCTAGTCTTGTATATTATCACTATGCTTTCTCCTGTTAGCATTAACTTTTTAAATTCTAGAGATGTGGAGAAATAATCTCGAGGTGGATTTATAGATTTATTGTTTTATATCTCCATTAACTAGATCCCCCCAATGGATACAGCTTTCTCTTCCCTCAATCATGCATGCTCATTTTAAAAAATACAATTAAACATAAAAAACAAGGTAAACAAAAATCCTTTAGCATCCACTCTTTCTCTCAGAAAGTCATTCTATCATAAATAGTTGTATAGGATTCTATCTTACATATTTTTTTAACTATGAATAGTAAATTTGCCTCCTCTATAAGGAATGATGTTAACAGCTTCATGTGTATCCCTCCACACTTTTCTGGTATACAAACATTCTACATATAGAGCATGCCATGGTGTGCGTGTGTGTGTACAAAATTTAGGTGGTTATTTCTTTTTATAATAATGAGATCTTATTATAGATACTTCTCTATATTAATATTTTCACACTAAAGAGTACTCTGAAAATATCTCTAACTCAATGAGCAAAAGGAAAAAAATACAGTAATTTTGAATATAGTTGTGTAAGGCCTCAGGTAACTTAAAAAATTGCGTTTTCGTTTTCTTCACTGTAAAATTGCCATCACCTACCTCATAGGATAAAACGAGTGCCTTGCTCATGGGGTGTGCTTTTTTTTTTTTTTTTTAAGATTTTTCTTGGGGAGGAGTCAAGATGATGGAGAAGTAGCAGGCTGAGACTACTTCAGGTAGCAGGAGATCAGCTAGATAGCTTATCTAAAGATAGCAAACACCTACAAATCCAACGGGAGATTGAAGAGAAGAAGAACAGCAATTCTAGAAACAGAAAATCAACCATTTTCTGAAAAGTAGGAGTGGCAGGGAAGTGAATCCAAAGCCACGGGAAGATAGACTGTGGGGGTAGGGGCCGCCTCCTAGCAGGCCGAGCAACAGAGCACAAAATCAGGACTTTTAAAAGTCTGTTCTGCTGAGGGACATCACTCCAGAAGCTAAACCAGGGTGATGGGGTCAGTGTGGCCTCAGGAGCCGCAGGGTCACAGAAGGATCGGTGGTGTCTGAGTGTCGCAGAGATCGCAGGTATTAGAATGGGGAAGCCAGCTACAGAGACATAGCCGAGGAGTGAGCTCTCAGCTCGGTGTTACCTTGAACCGGTCGCAGCCTGGGTGAGCTCGGAGCCCGGCCAGAGGCCAGGGAGAAGGGAGTAATTGGGCGCTATTCTCTAAGGGTGCACTGAGGAGTGGGGCTCCAAGCTCTTGCACCTCCCAGCCAGAGACTGGGAGGCCGCCATTTTCATTCCCGTCCTCCAGAACTCTACAGAAAGCGCTCAGGGAACAAAAGCTCCTGAAAGCAAACCCAAGCGGATTAGTCAGCCCCGCCCCTGGTAAGGGCGGTGCAATTCCGCCTGGGGCAAAGACACTTGAGAATCACTACACCAGGCCCCTCCACCAGAAGATCAACAAGAAATCCAGCCAGGACCAAGTTCACCTACCAAGGAGTGCGGTTTCAATACCAAGGAGAGTGGCGGAATTCTAGAGGAGGAGAAAGCAAAGCATGGAATTCATGGCTTTCTCCCTGTGATTCTTTAGTCTTGCAGTTAATTTTTCTTTTTCTTCTTTTTCAATTTTTTTCTTCTGCTGCTAAATTTTTAACTTTTACCCTTTTCTTTTTCAACTTTTTTAAACTAGTTTATCTAATATATATATATTTTCTTTTTTATATTTTTTCTTTATTCATTTTCTTT